>NC_080833.1:136397821-136718633 GCF_030435755.1 Ochotona princeps
TTCACCAAGCTTCATTTCAGTCCTAGGCACTCAAATGGCACTAAGCTTAGAGTGTGAAAACTGAGTTTCCTTGAGAGCTGCTTGGAAGCCTGATGGTGTGTGAAGTTAGTGAGCCAAATGGAGTTGTTCTCCCACAAGAACCACTCGGCTGATCCTTCTTCAATATGCCCTTCACCAACATTCAGTGTTTCCTTGATTGAATTAGCTCTCACACCAATATTTGCGTCTAGAGCCTTTGCATTGAGGGCTATCTGAAAACGGCTGTGGCGCTGAAGTTGCCTGTGGATTTGGAGTTGGTGGCATGTGAAACCCGCATGTGGAGCATTCGTTTGTGTAGGATACTCACCAAGCTTCATTTCAGTCCTAGGCACTCAAAGGGCACTAAGCATAGAGTGTGAAAACTGAGTTTCCTTGAGAGCTGCTTGGAAACCTGATGGTGTGTGAAGTTAGTGAGCCAAATAGAGTTGTTCTCCCACAAGAACCACTCGGCTGATCCTTCTTCAATATGCCCTTCACCAACATTCAGTGTTTCCTTGATTGAATTAGCTCTCACACCAGGATTTGCGTCTAGAGCCTTTGCATTGAGGGCTATCTGAAAACGGCTGTGGCGCTGAAGTTGCCTGTGGATGTGGAGTTGGTGGCATGTGAAATCCGCATGTGTAGCATTCGTTTGTGTGGGATGCTCTACCAGGTTCATTCCTAGATAATGCACTCAAAGGGCACTAAGCATAGAGTGTGAAAACTGAGTTTCCTTGAGAGCTGCTTGGAAGCCTGATGGTGTGTGAAGTTAGTGAGCCAGATGGAGTTGTTCTCCCACAAGAACCACTCGGCTGATCCTTCTTCAATATGCCCTTCACCAACATGCAGTGTTTCCTTGATTGAATTAGCTCTCACACCAATATTTGCGTCTAGAGCCTTTGCATTGAGGGCTATCTGAAAACGGGTGTGGCGCTGAAGTTGCCTGTGAATGTGGAGTTGGTGGCATGTGAAACCCGCATGTGGAGCATTCGCTTGTGTGGGATGCGCACCAAGCTTCATTTCAGTCCTAGGCACTCAAAGGGCACTAAGCATAGAGTGTGAAAACTGAGTTTCCTTGAGAGCTGCTTGGAAGCCTGATGGTATGTGAAGTTAGTGAGCCAAATGGAGTTGTTCTCCCACAAGAACCACTCGGCTGATCCTTCTTCAATATGCCCTTCACAAACATGCAGTGTTTCCTTGATTGAATTAGCTCTCACACCAATATTTGCGTCTAGAGCCTTTGCATTGAGGGCTATCTGAAAACGGCTGTGGCGCTGAAGTTGCCTGTGAATGTGGAGTTGGTGGCATGTGAAACCCGCATGTGGAGCATTCGTTTGTGTGGGATGCTCTACCAGGTTCATTCCTTGATAATGCACTCAAAGGGCACTAAGCATAGAGTGTGAAAACTGAGTTTCCTTGAGAGCTGCTTGGAAGCCTGATGGTGTGTGAAGTTAGTGAGCCAGATGGAGTTGTTCTCCCACAAG
Source organism: Ochotona princeps (assembly GCF_030435755.1). Taxonomy (NCBI): domain Eukaryota; kingdom Metazoa; phylum Chordata; class Mammalia; order Lagomorpha; family Ochotonidae; genus Ochotona; species Ochotona princeps. The sequence continues at coordinate 136,399,324 of NC_080833.1, forward strand.
AACCACTCAGCTGATCCTTCTTCAATATTCCCTTCACCTACATGCAGTGTTTCCTTGATTGAATTAGCTCTCACACCAATATTTGCGTCTAGAGCCTTTGCATTGAGGGCTATCTGAAAACGGCTGTGGCGCTGAAGTCGCCTGAGAATGTGGAGTTGGTGGCATGTGAAACCGGCATGTGGAGCATTCGTTTGTGTGGGATGCTCTACCAGGTTCATTCCTAGATAATGCCCTCAAAGGTCACTAAGCATAGAGTGTGAAAACTGAGTTTCCTTGAGAGCTGCTTGGAAACCTGATGGTGTGTGAAGTTAGTGAGCCAAATGGAGTTGTTCTCAGACAAGAACTACTTGCTGATCCTTCTTCAATATGCCTTCACCAACATGCAGTGTTTCCTTGATTGAATTAACTCTCACACCAGTATTTGCGTCTAGAGCCTTTGCATTGAGGGCTATCTGAAAACGGCTGTTTCGCTGAAGTTGCCTGAGAATGTGGAGTTGGTGGCATGTGAAACCCGCATGTGGAGCATTCGTTTGTGTGGGATGCTCACCAAACTTCATTTCAGTCCTAGGCACTCAAAGGGCACTAAGCATAGAGTGTGAAAACTGAGTTTCCTTGAGAGCTGCTTGGAAGCCTGATGGTGTGTGAAGTTAGTGAGCCAAATGGAGTTGTTCTCCCACAAGAACCACTCGGCTGATCCTTCTTCAATATGCCCTTCACCAACATGCAGTGTTTCCTTGATTGAATTAGCTCTCACACCAATATTTGCGTCTAGAGCCTTTGCATTGAGGGCTATCTGAAAACGGCTGTGGCGCTGAAGTTGCCTGTGGATTTGGAGTTGGTGGCCTGTGAAACGCGCATGTGGAGCATTCGTTTGTGTGGGATGCTCACCAAGCTTCATTTCAGTCCTAGGCACTCAAAGGGCACTAAGCATAGAGTGTGAAAACTGAGTTTCCTTGAGAGCTGCTTGGAAGCCTGATGGTGTGTGAAGTTAGTGAGCCAGATGGAGTTGTTCTCCCACAAGAACCACTCGGCTGATCCTTCTTCAATATGCCCTTCACCAACATGCAGTGTTTCCTTGATTGAATTAGCTCTCACACCAATATTTGCGTCTAGAGCCTTTGCATTGAGGGCTATCTGAAAACGGCTGTGGCGCTGAAGTTGCCTGTGGATGTGGAGTTGGTGGCATGTGAAATCCGCATGTGGAGCATTCGTTTGTGTGGGATGCTCTACCAGGTTCATTCCTAGATAATGCACTCAAAGGGCACTAAGCATAGAGTGTGAAAACTGAGTTTCCTTGAGAGCTGCTTGGAAGCCTGATATTGTGTGAATTTAGTGAGCCAGATGGAGTTGTTCTCCCACAAGAACCACTCGGCTGATCCTTCTTCAATATGCCCTTCACCAACATGCAGTGTTTCCTTGATTGAATTAGCTCTCACACCAATATTTGCGTCCAGAGCCTTTGCATTGAGGGCTATCTGAAAAGGGCTGTGGCGCTGAAGTTGCCTGTGAATGTGGAGTTGGTGGCAAGTGAAATCCGCATGTGGAGCATTCGCTTGTGTGGGATGCGCACCAAGCTTCATTTCAGTCCTAGGCACTCAAAGGGCACTAAGCATAGAGTGTGAAAACTGAGTTTCCTTGAGAGCTGCTTGGAAGCCTGATGATGTGTGAAGTTAGTGAGCCAAATGGAGTTGTTCTCCCACAAGAACCACTCGGCTGATCCTTCTTCAATATGCCCTTCACAAACATGCAGTGTTTCCTTGATTGAATTAGCTCTCACACCAGTATTTGCATATAGAGCCTTTGCATTGAGGGCTATCTGAAACGGCTGTGGCGCTGAAGTTGCCTGTGAATGTGGAGTTGGTGGCATGTGAAACCGGCATGTGGAGCATTCGTTTGTGTGGATGCTCTACCAGGTTCATTCCTAGATAATGCACTCAAAGGGCACTAAGCATAGAGTGTGAAAACTGAGTTTCTTGAGAGCTGCTTGGAAGCCTGATGGTGTGTGAAGTTAGTGAGCCTAATGGAGTTGTTCTCCCACAAGAACCTCTTTGCTGATCCTTCTTCAATATGCCCTTCACCAACATGCAGTGTTTCCTTGATTGAATTAGCTCTCACACCAATATTTGCGTCTAGAGCCTTTGCATTGAGGGCTATCTGAAAACGGCTGTGGCGCTGAAGTTGCCTGTGAATGTGGAGTTGGTGGCATGTGAAACCCGCATGTGGAGCATTCGTTTGTGTGGGATGCTCTACCAGGTTCATTCCTTGATAATGCACTCAAAGGGCACTAAGCATAGAGTGTGAAAACTGAGTTTCCTTGAGAGCTGCTTGGAAGCCTGATGGTGTGTGAAGTTAGTGAGCCAGATGGAGTTGTTCTCCCACAAGAACCACTCAGCTGATCCTTCTTCAATATTCCCTTCACCTACATGCAGTGTTTCCTTGATTGAATTATCTCTCACACCAATATTTGCGTCTAGAGCCTTTGCATTGAGGGCTATCTGAAAACGGCTGTGGCGCTGAAGTCGCCTGAGAATGTGGAGTTGGTGGCATGTGAAACCGGCATGTGGAGCATTCGTTTGTGTGGGATGCTCTACCAGGTTCATTCCTAGATAATGCCCTCAAAGGTCACTAAGCATAGAGTGTGAAAACTGAGTTTCCTTGAGAGCTGCTTGGAAACCTGATGGTGTGTGAAGTTAGTGAGCCAAATGGAGTTGTTCTCCCACAAGAACCACTCGGCTGATCCTTCTTCAATATGCCCTTCACCAACATGCAGTGTTTCCTTGATTGAATTAACTCTCACACCAGTATTTGCGTCTAGAGCCTTTGCATTGAGGGCTATCTGAAAACGGCTGTGGCGCTGAAGTTGCCTGTGGATTTGGAGTTGGTGGCCTGTGAAACGCGCATGTGGAGCATTCGTTTGTGTGGGATGCTCACCAAGCTTCATTTCAGTCCTAGGCACTCAAAGGGCACTAAGCATAGAGTGTGAAAACTGAGTTTCCTTGAGAGCTGCTTGGAAGCCTGATGGTGTGTGAAGTTAGTGAGCCAGATGGAGTTGTTCTCCCACAAGAACCACTCGGCTGATCCTTCTTCAATATGCCCTTCACCAACATGCAGTGTTTCCTTGATTGAATTAGCTCTCACACCAATATTTGCGTCTAGAGCCTTTGCATTGAGGGCTATCTGAAAACGGCTGTGGCGCTGAAGTTGCCTGTGGATGTGGAGTTGGTGGCATGTGAAATCCGCATGTGGAGCATTCGTTTGTGTGGGATGCTCTACCAGGTTCATTCCTAGATAATGCACTCAAAGGGCACTAAGCATAGAGTGTGAAAACTGAGTTTCCTTGAGAGCTGCTTGGAAGCCTGATGGTGTGTGAAGTTAGTGAGCCAGATGGAGTTGTTCTCCCACAAGAACCACTCGGCTGATCCTTCTTCAATATGCCCTTCACCAACATGCAGTGTTTCCTTGATTGAATTAGCTCTCACACCAATATTTGCGTCCAGAGCCTTTGCATTGAGGGCTATCTGAAAAGGGCTGTTTCGCTGAAGTTGCCTGTGAATGTGGAGTTGGTGGCAAGTGAAATCCGCATGTGGAGCATTCGCTTGTGTGGGATGCGCACCAAGCTTCATTTCAGTCCTAGGCACTCAAAGGGCACTAAGCATAGAGTGTGAAAACTGAGTTTCCTTGAGAGCTGCTTGGAAGCCTGATGGTGTGTGAAGTTAGTGAGCCAAATGGAGTTGTTCTCCCACAAGAACCACTCGGCTGATCCTTCTTCAATATGCCCTTCACAAACATGCAGTGTTTCCTTGATTGAATTAGCTCTCACACCAGTATTTGCATATAGAGCCTTTGCATTGAGGGCTATCTGAAAACGGCTGTGGCGCTGAAGTTGCCTGTGAATGTGGAGTTGGTGGCATGTGAAACCGGCATGTGGAGCATTCGTTTGTGTGGGATGCTCTACCAGGTTCATTCCTAGATAATGCACTCAAAGGGCCCTAAGCATAGAGTGTGAAAACTGAGTTTCCTTGAGAGCTGCTTGGAAGCCTGATGGTGTGTGAAGTTAGTGAGCCTGATGGAGTTGTTCTCCCACAAGAACCTCTTTGCTGATCCTTCTTCAATATGCCCTTCACCAACATGCAGTGTTTCCTTGATTGAATTAGCTCTCACACCAATATTTGCGTCTAGAGCCTTTGCATTGAGGGCTATCTGAAAACGGCTGTGGCGCTGAAGTTGCCTGTGAATTTGGAGTTGGTGGCATGTGAAACACGCATGTGGAGCATTCGTTTGTGTGGGATGCTCTACCAGGTTCATTCCTTGATAATGCACTCAAAGGGCACTAAGCATAGAGTGTGAAAACTGAGTTTCCTTGAGAGCTGCTTGGAAGCCTGATGGTGTGTGAAGTTAGTGAGCCAGATGGAGTTGTTCTCCCACAAGAACCACTCAGCTGATCCTTCTTCAATATTCCCTTCACCTACATGCAGTGTTTCCTTGATTGAATTATCTCTCACACCAATATTTGCGTCTAGAGCCTTTGCATTGAGGGCTATCTGAAAACGGCTGTGGCGCTGAAGTCGCCTGAGAATGTGGAGTTGGTGGCATGTGAAACGCGCATGTGGAGCATTCGTTTGTGTGGGATGCTCTACCAGGTTCATTCCTAGATAATGCCCTCAAAGGTCACTAAGCATAGAGTGTGAAAACTGAGTTTCCTTGAGAGCTGCTTGGAAACCTGATGGTGTGTGAAGTTAGTGAGCCAAATGGAGTTGTTCTCCCACAAGAACCACTCGGCTGATCCTTCTTCAATATGCCCTTCACCAACATGCAGTGTTTCCTTGATTGAATTAACTCTCACACCAGTATTTGCGTCTAGAGCCTTTGCATTGAGGGCTATCTGAAAACGGCTGTGGCGCTGAAGTTGCCTGTGGATTTGGAGTTGGTGGCCTGTGAAACGCGCATGTGGAGCATTCGTTGTGTGGGATGCTCACCAAGCTTCATTTCAGTCCTAGGCACTCAAAGGGCACTAAGCATAGAGTGTGAAAACTGAGTTTCCTTGAGAGCTGCTTGGAAGCCTGATGGTGTGTGAAGTTAGTGAGCCAGATGGAGTTGTTCTCCCACAAGAACCACTCGGCTGATCCTTCTTCAATATGCCCTTCACCAACATGCAGTGTTTCCTTGATTGAATTAGCTCTCACACCAATATTTGCGTCTAGAGCCTTTGCATTGAGGGCTATCTGAAAACGGCTGTGGCGCTGAAGTTGCCTGTGGATGTGGAGTTGGTGGCATGTGAAATCCGCATGTGGAGCATTCGTTTGTGTGGGATGCTCTACCAGGTTCATTCCTAGATAATGCACTCAAAGGGCACTAAGCATAGAGTGTGAAAACTGAGTTTCCTTGAGAGCTGCTTGGAAGCCTGATGGTGTGTGAAGTTAGTGAGCCAGATGGAGTTGTTCTCCCACAAGAACCACTCGGCTGATCCTTCTTCAATATGCCCTTCACCAACATGCAGTGTTTCCTTGATTGAATTAGCTCTCACACCAATATTTGCGTCCAGAGCCTTTGCATTGAGGGCTATCTGAAAAGGGCTGTGGCGCTGAAGTTGCCTGTGAATGTGGAGTTGGTGGCAAGTGAAATCCGCATGTGGAGCATTCGCTTGTGTGGGATGCGCACCAAGCTTCATTTCAGTCCTAGGCACTCAAAGGGCACTAAGCATAGAGTGTGAAAACTGAGTTTCCTTGAGAGCTGCTTGGAAGCCTGATGGTGTGTGAAGTTAGTGAGCCAAATGGAGTTGTTCTCCCACAAGAACCACTCGGCTGATCCTTCTTCAATATGCCCTTCACAAACATGCAGTGTTTCCTTGATTGAATTAGCTCTCACACCAGTATTTGCATATAGAGCCTTTGCATTGAGGGCTATCTGAAAACGGCTGTGGCGCTGAAGTTGCCTGTGAATGTGGAGTTGGTGGCATGTGAAACCGGCATGTGGAGCATTCGTTTGTGTGGGATGCTCTACCAGGTTCATTCCTAGATAATGCACTCAAAGGGCCCTAAGCATAGAGTGTGAAAACTGAGTTTCCTTGAGAGCTGCTTGGAAGCCTGATGGTGTGTGAAGTTAGTGAGCCTGATGGAGTTGTTCTCCCACAAGAACCTCTTTGCTGATCCTTCTTCAATATGCCCTTCACCAACATGCAGTGTTTCCTTGATTGAATTAGCTCTCACACCAATATTTGCGTCTAGAGCCTTTGCATTGAGGGCTATCTGAAAACGGCTGTGGCGCTGAAGTTGCCTGTGAATTTGGAGTTGGTGGCATGTGAAACACGCATGTGGAGCATTCGTTTGTGTGGGATGCTCTACCAGGTTCATTCCTTGATAATGCACTCAAAGGGCACTAAGCATAGAGTGTGAAAACTGAGTTTCCTTGAGAGCTGCTTGGAAGCCTGATGGTGTGTGAAGTTAGTGAGCCAGATGGAGTTGTTCTCCCACAAGAACCACTCAGCTGATCCTTCTTCAATATTCCCTTCACCTACATGCAGTGTTTCCTTGATTGAATTATCTCTCACACCAATATTTGCGTCTAGAGCCTTTGCATTGAGGGCTATCTGAAAACGGCTGTGGCGCTGAAGTCGCCTGAGAATGTGGAGTTGGTGGCATGTGAAACCGGCATGTGGAGCATTCGTTTGTGTGGGATGCTCTACCAGGTTCATTCCTAGATAATGCCCTCAAAGGTCACTAAGCATAGAGTGTGAAAACTGAGTTTCCTTGAGAGCTGCTTGGAAACCTGATGGTGTGTGAAGTTAGTGAGCCAAATGGAGTTGTTCTCAGACAAGAACTACTTGGCTGATCCTTCTTCAATATGCCCTTCACCAACATGCAGTGTTTCCTTGATTGAATTAACTCTCACAACAGTATTTGCGTCTAGAGCCTTTGCATTGAGGGCTATCTGAAAACGGCTGTTTCGCTGAAGTTGCTTGTGGATGTGGAGTTGGTGGCATGTGAAACCCGCATGTGGAGCATTCGTTTGTGTGGGATGCTCAACAACCTTCATTTCAGTCCTAGGCACTCAAAGGGCACTAAGCATAGAGTGTGAAAACTGAGTTTCCTTGAGAGCTGCTTGGAAGCCTGATGGTGTGTGAAGTTAGTGAGCCAAATGGAGTTGTTCTCCCACAAGAACCACTCGGCTGATCCTTCTTCAATATGCCCTTCACCAACATTCAGTGTTTCCTTGATTGAATTAGCTCTCACACCAATATTTGCGTCTAGAGCCTTTGCATTGAGGGCTATCTGAAAACGGCTGTGGCGCTGAAGTTGCCTGTGGATTTGGAGTTGGTGGCCTGTGAAACGCGCATGTGGAGCATTCGTTTGTGTGGGATGCTCACCAAGCTTCATTTCAGTCCTAGGCACTCAAAGGGCACTAAGCATAGAGTGTGAAAACTGAGTTTCCTTGAGAGCTGCTTGGAAGCCTGATGGTGTGTGAAGTTAGTGAGCCAGATGGAGTTGTTCTCCCACAAGAACCACTCGGCTGATCCTTCTTCAATATGCCCTTCACCAACATGCAGTGTTTCCTTGATTGAATTAGCTCTCACACCAATATTTGCGTCTAGAGCCTTTGCATTGAGGGCTATCTGAAAACGGCTGTGGCGCTGAAGTTGCCTGTGAATGTGGAGTTGGTGGCATGTGAAACCCGCATGTGGAGCATTCGCTTGTGTGGGATGCGCACCAAGCTTCATTTCAGTCCTAGGCACTCAAAGGGCACTAAGCATAGAGTGTGAAAACTGAGTTTCCTTGAGAGCTGCTTGGAAGCCTGATGGTGTGTGAAGTTAGTGAGCCAAATGGAGTTGTTCTCCCACAAGAACCACTCGGCTGATCCTTCTTCAATATGCCCTTCACCAACATGCAGTGTTTCCTTGATTGAATTAGCTCTCACACCAGTATTTGCATATAGAGCCTTTGCATTGAGGGCTATCTGAAAACGGCTGTGGCGCTGAAGTTGCCTGTGAATGTGGAGTTGGTGGCATGTGAAACCGGCATGTGGAGCATTCGTTTGTGTGGGATGCTCTACCAGGTTCATTCCTAGATAATGCACTCAAAGGGCCCTAAGCATAGAGTGTGAAAACTGAGTTTCCTTGAGAGCTGCTTGGAAGCCTGATGGTGTTTGAAGTTAGTGAGCCTAATGGAGTTGTTCTCCCACAAGAACCACTCGGCTGATCCTTCTTCAATATGCCCCTTCACCAACATGCAGTGTTTCCTTGATTGAATTAGCTCTCACACCAATATTTGCGTCTAGAGCCTTTGCATTGAGGGCTATCTGAAAAGGGCTGTGGCGCTGAAGTTGCCTGTGAATGTGGAGTTGGAGGCATGTGAAACCCGCATGTGGAGCATTCGTTTGTGTGGGATGCTCTACCAGGTTCATTCCTAGATAATGCACTCAAAGGGCACTAAGCATAGAGTGTGAAAACTGAGTTTCCTTGAGAGCTGCTTGGAAGCCTGATGGTGTGTGAAGTTAGTGAGCCAGATGGAGTTGTTCTCCCACAAGAACCACTCAGCTGATCCTTCTTCAATATGCCCTTCACCAACATGCAGTGTTTCCTTGATTGAATTAGCTCTCACACCAATATTTGCGTCTAGAGCCTTTGCATTGAGGGATATCTGAAAACGGCTGTGGCGCTGAAGTTGCCTGTGAATGTGGAGTTGGTGGCATGTGAAACCGGCATGTGGAGCATTCGTTTGTGTGGGATGCTCTACCAGGTTCATTCCTAGATAATGCACTCAAAGGGCACTAAGCATAGAGTGTGAAAACTGAGTTTCCTTGAGAGCTGCTTGGAAGCCTGATGGTGTGTGAAGTTAGTGAGCCAAATGGAGTTGTTCTCCCACAAGAACTACTTGGCTGATCCTTCTTCAATATGCCCTTCACCAACATGCAGTGTTTCCTTGATTGAATTAACTCTCACACCAGTATTTGTGTCTAGAGCCTTTGCATTGAGGGCTATCTGAAAACGGCTGTTTCGCTGAAGTTGCCTGTGGATGTGGAGTTGGTGGCATGTGAAACCCGCATGTGGAGCATTCGTTTGTGTGGGATGCTCACCAAGCTTCATTTCAGTCCTAGGCACTCAAAGGGCACTAAGCATAGAGTGTGAAAACTGAGTTTCCTTGAGAGCTGCTTGGAAGCCTGATGGTGTGTGAAGTTAGTGAGCCAAATGGAGTTGTTCTCCCACAAGAACCACTCGGCTGATCCTTCTTCAATATGCCCTTCACCAACATTCAGTGTTTCCTTGATTGAATTAGCTCTCACACCAATATTTGCGTCTAGAGCCTTTGCATTGAGGGCTATCTGAAAACGGCTGTGGCGCTGAAGTTGCCTGTGGATTTGGAGTTGGTGGCCTGTGAAACGCGCATGTGGAGCATTCGTTTGTGTGGGATGCTCACCAAGCTTCATTTCAGTCCTAGGCACTCAAAGGGCACTAAGCATAGAGTGTGAAAACTGAGTTTCCTTGAGAGCTGCTTGGAAGCCTGATGGTGTGTGAAGTTAGTGAGCCAGATGGAGTTGTTCTCCCACAAGAACCACTTGGCTGATCCTTCTTCAATATGCCCTTCACCAACATTCAGTGTTTCCTTGATTGAATTAGCTCTCACACCAATATTTGCGTCTAGAGCCTTTGCATTGAGGGCTATCTGAAAACGGCTGTGGCGCTGAAGTTGCCTGTGAATGTGGAGTTGGTGGCATGTGAAACCTGCATGTGTAGCATTCGTTTGTGTGGGATGCACACCAAGCTTCATTTCAGTCCTAGGCACTCAAAGGGCACTAAGCATAGAGTGTGAAAACTGAGTTTCCTTGAGAGCTGCTTGGAAGCCTGATGGTGTGTGAAGTTAGTGAGCCAAATGGAGTTGTTCTCCCACAAGAACCACTCGGCTGATCCTTCTTAAATATGCCCTTCACCAACATGCAGTGTTTCCTTGATTGAATTAGCTGTCACACCAATATTTGTGTCTAGAGCCTTTGCATTGAGGGCTATCTGAAAACGGCTGTGGCGCTGAAGTTGCCTGTGAATGTGGAGTTGGTGGCATGTGAAACCCGCATGTGGAGCATTCGTTTGTGTGGGATGCTCTACCAGGTTCATTCCTAGATAATGCACTCAAAGGGCACTAAGCATAGAGTGTGAAAACTGAGTTTCCTTGAGAGCTGCTTGGAAACCTGATGGTGTGTGAAGTTAGTGAGCCAAATGTAGTTGTTCTCCCACAAGAACCACTCGGCTGATCCTTCTTCAATATGCCCTTCACCAACATGCAGTGTTTCCTTGATTGAATTAGCTCTCACACCAATATTTGCGTCTAGAGCCTTTGCATTGAGGGCTATCTGAAAACGGCTGTGGCGCTGAAGTTGCCTGTGGATGTGGAGTTGGTGGCCTGTGAAACCCGCATGTGGAGCATTCGTTTGTGTGGGATGCTCTACCAGGTTCATTCCTTGATAATGCCCTCAAAGGTCACTAAGCATAGAGTGTGAAAACTGAGTTTCCTTGAGAGCTGCTTGGAAGCCTGATGGTGTGTGAAGTTAGTGAGCCAAATGGAGTTGTTCTCCCACAAGAACCACTTGGCTGATCCTTCTTCAATATGCCCTTCACCAACATGCAGTGTTTCCTTGATTGAATTATCTCTCACACCAATATTTGCGTCTAGAGCCTTTGCATTGAGGGCTATCTGAAAACGGCTGTGGCGCTGAAGTTGCCTGTGGATTTGGAGTTGGTGGCATGTGAAACCCGCATGTGGAGCATTCGTTTGTGTAGGATGCTCACCAAGCTTCATTTCAGTCCTAGGCACTCAAAGGGCACTAAGCATAGAGTGTGAAAACTGAGTTTCCTTGAGAGCTGCTTGGAAACCTGATGGTGTGTGAAGTTAGTGAGCCAAATGGAGTTGTTCTCCCACAAGAACCACTCGGATGATCCTTCTTCAATATGCCCTTCACCAACATGCAGTGTTTTCTTGAGTGAATTAGCTCTCACACCAATATTTGCGTATGGAGCCTTTGCATTGAGGGCTATCTGAAAACGGCTGTGGCGCTGAAGTTGCCTGTGAATGTGGAGTTGGTGGCATGTGAAACCTGCATGTGGAGCATTCGTTTGTGTGGGATGTACACCAAGCTTCATTTCAGTCCTAGGCACTCAAAGGGCACTAAGCATAGAGTGTGAAAACTGAGTTTCCTTGAGAGCTGCTTGGAAGCCTGATGGTGTGTGAAGTTAGTGAGCCAAATGGAGTTGTTCTCCCACAAGAACCACTCGGCTGATCCTTCTTAAATATGCCCTTCACCAACATGCAGTGTTTCCTTGATTGAATTAGCTCTCACACTAATATTTGCGTCTAGAGCCTTTGCATTGAGGGCTATCTGAAAACGGCTGTTTCGCTGAAGTTGCCCATGAATGTGGAGATGGTGGCATGTGAAACTCGCATGTGGAGCATTCGTTTGTGTGGGATGCTCTACCAGGTTCACTCCTAGATAATGCACTGAAAGGGCACTAAGCATAGAGTGTGAAAACTGAGTTTCCTTGAGAGCTGCTTGGAAGCCTGATGGTGTGTGAAGTTAGTGAGCCAAATGGAGTTGTTCTCCCACAAGAACCACTTGGCTGATTCTTCTTCAATATGCCCTTCACCAACATGCAGTGTTTCCTTGATTGAATTAGCTCTCACACAAATATTTGCGTCTAGAGCCTTTGCATTGAGGGCTATCTGAAAACGGCTGTGGCGCTGAAGTTGCCTGAGAATGTGGAGTTGGTGGTATGTGAAACCCGCATGTGGAGCATTCGTTTGTGTGGGATGCTCACCAAGCTTCATTTCAGTCCTAGGAACTCAAAGGGCACTAAACATAGAGTGTGAAAACTGAGTTTCCTTGAGAGCTGCTTGGAAACCTGATGGTGTATGAAGTTAGTGAGATAAATAGAGTTGTTCTCCCACAAGAACGACTTGGCTGATCCTTCTTCAATATGCCCTTCACCAACATGCAGTGTTTCCTTGATTGAATTAGCTCTCACACCAATATTGGCGTCTAGAGCCTTTGCATTGAGGGCTATCTGAAAACGGCTGTTTCGCTGAAGTTGCCTGTGGATGTGGAGTTGGTGGCCTGTGAAACCCGCATGTGGAGCATTCGTTTGTGTGGGATGCTCTACCAGGTTCATTCCTTGATAATGCACTCAAAGGGCACTAAGCATAGAGTGTGAAAACTGAGTTTCCTTGAGAGCTGCTTGGAAGCCTGATGGTGTGTGAAGTTAGTGAGCCAAATGGAGTTGTTCTCCCACAAGAACCACTCAGCTGATCCTTCTTAAATATGCCCTTCACCAACATGCAGTGTTTCCTTGATTGAATTAGCTCTCACACCAATATTTGCGTCTAGAGCCTTTGCATTGAGGGCTATCTGAAAACGGCTGTGGCGCTGAAGTTGCCTGTGGATTTGGAGTTGGTGGCATGTGAAACCCGCATGTGGAGCATTCGTTTGTGTAGGATACTCACCAAGCTTCATTTCAGTCCTAGGCACTCAAAGGGCACTAAGCATAGAGTGTGAAAACTGAGTTTCCTTGAGAGCTGCTTGGAAACCTGATGGTGTGTGAAGTTAGTGAGCCAAATGGAGTTGTTCTCCCACAAGAACCACTCGGCTGATCCTTCTTCAATATGCCCTTCACCAACATGCAGTGTTTCCTTGATTGAATTAGCTCTCACACCAATATTTGCGTCTAGAGCCTTTGCATTGAGGGCTATCTGAAAACGGCTGTGGCGCTGAAGTTGCCTGTGGATGTGGAGTTGGTGGCCTGTGAAACCCGCATGTGGAGCATTCGTTTGTGTGGGATGCTCTACCAGGTTCATTCCTTGATAATGCCCTCAAAGGTCACTAAGCATAGAGTGTGAAAACTGAGTTTCCTTGAGAGCTGCTTGGAAGCCTGATGGTGTGTGAAGTTAGTGAGCCAAATGGAGTTGTTCTCCCACAAGAACCACTTGGCTGATCCTTCTTCAATATGCCCTTCACCAACATGCAGTGTTTCCTTGATTGAATTAGCTCTCACACCAATATTTGCGTCTAGAGCCTTTGCATTGAGGGCTATCTGAAAACGGGTGTGGCGCTGAAGTTGCCTGTGGATTTGGAGTTGGTGGCATGTGAAACCCGCATGTGGAGCATTCGTTTGTGTAGGATGCTCACCAAGCTTCATTTCAGTCCTAGGCACTCAAAGGGCACTAAGCATAGAGTGTGAAAACTGAGTTTCCTTGAGAGCTGCTTGGAAACCTGATGGTGTGTGAAGTTAGTGAGCCAAATGGAGTTGTTCTCCCACAAGAACCACTCGGCTGATCCTTCTTCAATATGCCCTTCACCAACATGCAGTGTTTCCTTGAGTGAATTAGCTCTCACACCAATATTTGCGTATGGAGCCTTTGCATTGAGGGCTATCTGAAAACGGCTGTGGCGCTGAAGTTGCCTGTGAATGTGGAGTTGGTGGCATGTGAAACCTGCATGTGGAGCATTCGTTTGTGTGGGATGCACACCAAGCTTCATTTCAGTCCTAGGCACTCAAAGGGCACTAAGCATAGAGTGTGAAAACTGAGTTTCCTTGAGAGCTGCTTGGAAGCCTGATGGTGTGTGAAGTTAGTGAGCCAAATGGAGTTGTTCTCCCACAAGAACCACTCGGCTGATCCTTCTTAAATATGCCCTTCACCAACATGCAGTATTTCCTTGATTGAATTAGCTCTCACACTAATATTTGCGTCTAGAGCCTTTGCATTGAGGGCTATCTGAAAACGGCTGTTTCGCTGAAGTTGCCCGTGAATGTGGAGATGGTGGCATGTGAAACTCGCATGTGGAGCATTCGTTTGTGTGGGATGCTCTACCAGGTTCACTCCTAGATAATGCACTGAAAGGGCACTAAGCATAGAGTGTGAAAACTGAGTTTCCTTGAGAGCTGCTTGGAAGCCTGATGGTGTGTGAAGTTAGTGAGCCAAATGGAGTTGTTCTCCCACAAGAACCACTTGGCTGATTCTTCTTCAATATGCCCTTCACCAACATGCAGTGTTTCCTTGATTGAATTAGCTCTCACACAAATATTTGCGTCTAGAGCCTTTGCATTGAGGGCTGTCTGAAAACGGCTGTGGCGCTGAAGTTGCCTGTGAATGTGGAGTTGGTGGTATGTGAAACCCGCATGTGGAGCATTCGTTTGTGTGGGATGCTCACCAAGCTTCATTTCAGTCCTAGGAACTCAAAGGGCACTAAGCATAGAGTGTGAAAACTGAGTTTCCTTGAGAGCTGCTTGGAAACCTGATGGTGTGTGAAGTTAGTGAGATAAATAGAGTTGTTCTCCCACAAGAACGACTTGGCTGATCCTTCTTCAATATGCCCTTCACCAACATGCAGTGTTTCCTTGATTGAATTAGCTCTCACACCAATATTGGCGTCTAGAGCCTTTGCATTGAGGGCTATCTGAAAACGGCTGTTTCGCTGAAGTTGCCTGTGGATGTGGAGTTGGTGGCCTGTGAAACCCGCATGTGGAGCATTCGTTTGTGTGGGATGCTCTACCAGGTTCATTCCTTGATAATGCACTCAAAGGGCACTAAGCATAGAGTGTGAAAACTGAGTTTCCTTGAGAGCTGCTTGGAAGCCTGATGGTGTGTGAAGTTAGTGAGCCAAATGGAGTTGTTCTCCCACAAGAACCACTCAGCTGATCCTTCTTAAATATGCCCTTCACCAACATGCAGTGTTTCCTTGATTGAATTATCTCTCACACCAATATTTGCGTCTAGAGCCTTTGCATTGAGGGCTATCTGAAAACGGCTGTGGCGCTGAAGTTGCCTGTGAATGTGGAGTTGGTGGCATGTGAAACCCGCATGTGGAGCATTCGTTTGTGTCGGATACTCACCAAGCTTCATTTCAGTCCTAGGCACTCAAAGGGCACTAAGCATAGAGTGTGAAAACTGAGTTTCCTTGAGAGCTGCTTGGAAGCCTGATGGTGTGTGAAGTTAGTGAGCCAAATGGAGTTGTTCTCCCACAAGAACCACTCGGCTGATCCTTCTTCAATATGCCCTTCACCAACATGCAGTGTTTCCTTGATTGAATTAGCTCTCACACCAATATTTGCGTATGGAGCCTTTGCATTGAGGGCTATCTGAAAACGGCTGTGGCGCTGAAGTTGCCTGTGAATGTGGAGTTGGTGGCATGTGAAACCTGCATGTGGAGCATTCGTTTGTGTGGGATGCACACCAAGCTTCATTTCAGTCCTAGGCACTCAAAGGGCACTAAGCATAGAGTGTGAAAACTGAGTTTCCTTGAGAGCTGCTTGGAAGCCTGATGGTGTGTGATGTTAGTGAGCCAAATGGAGTTGTTCTCCCACAAGAACCACTCGGCTGATCCTTTTTAAATATGCCCTTCACCAACATGCAGTGTTTCCTTGATTGAATTAGCTCTCACACTAATATTTGCGTCTAGAGCCTTTGCATTGAGGGCTATCTGAAAACGGCTGTTTCGCTGAAGTTGCCCGTGAATGTGGAGATGGTGGCATGTGAAACTCGCATGTGGAGCATTCGTTTGTGTGGGATGCTCTACCAGGTTCACTCCTAGATAATGCACTGAAAGGGCACTAAGCATAGAGTGTGAAAACTGAGTTTCCTTGAGAGCTGCTTGGAAGCCTGATGGTGTGTGAAGTTAGTGAGCCAAATGGAGTTGTTCTCCCACAAGAACCACTTGGCTGATTCTTCTTCAATATGCCCTTCACCAACATGCAGTGTTTCCTTGATTGAATTAGCTCTCACACAAATATTTGCGTCTAGAGCCTTTGCATTGAGGGCTGTCTGAAAACGGCTGTGGCGCTGAAGTTGCCTGTGAATGTGGAGTTGGTGGTATGTGAAACCCGCATGTGGAGCATTCGTTTGTGTGGGATGCTCACCAAGCTTCATTTCAGTCCTAGGAACTCAAAGGGCACTAAGCATAGAGTGTGAAAACTGAGTTTCCTTGAGAGCTGCTTGGAAACCTGATGGTGTGTGAAGTTAGTGAGATAAATAGAGTTGTTCTCCCACAAGAACGACTTGGCTGATCCTTCTTCAATATGCCCTTCACCAACATGCAGTGTTTCCTTGATTGAATTAGCTCTCACACCAATATTTGCGTCTAGAGCCTTTGCATTGAGGGCTATCTGAAAACGGCTGTTTCGCTGAAGTTGCCTGTGGATGTGGAGTTGGTGGCCTGTGAAACCCGCATGTGAGCATTCGTTTGTGTGGGATGCTCTACCAGGTTCATTCCTTGATAATGCACTCAAAGGGCACTAAGCATAGAGTGTGAAAACTGAGTTTCCTTGAGAGCTGCTTGGAAGCCTGATGGTGTGTGAAGTTAGTGAGCCAAATGGAGTTGTTCTCCCACAAGAACCACTCAGCTGATCCTTCTTAAATATGCCCTTCACCAACATGCAGTGTTTCCTTGATTGAATTAGCTCTCACACCAATATTTGCGTCTAGAGCCCTTTGCATTGAGGGCTATCTGAAAATGGCTGTGGCGCTGAAGTTGCCTGTGGATGTGAGTTGGTGGCCTGTGAAACCCGCATGTGGAGCATTCGTTTGTGTGGGATGCTCACCAAGCTTCATTTCATTCCTAGGCACTCAAAGGGCACTAAGCATAGAGTGTGAAAACTGAGTTTCCTTGAGAGCTGCTTGGAAGCCTGATGGTGTGTGAAGTTAGTGAGCCAGATGGAGTTGTTCTCCCACAAGAACCACTCGGCTGATCCTTCTTCAATATGCCCTTCACCAACATGCAGTGTTTCCTTGATTGAATTAGCTCTCACACCAATATTTGCGTCTAGAGCCTTTGCATTGAGGGCTATCTGAAAACGGCTGTGGCGCTGAAGTTGCCTGTGAATGTGGAGTTGGTGGCATGTGAAACCCGCATGTGGAGCATTCGTTTGTGTGGGACGCTCTACCAGGTTCATTCCTAGATAATGCACTGAAAGGGCACTAAGCATAGAGTGTGAAAACTGAGTTTCCTTGAGAGCTGCTTGGAAACCTGATGGTGTTTGAAGTTAGTGAGCCAAATGGAGTTGTTCTCCCACAAGAACCACTCGGCTGATCCTTCTTCAATATGCCCTTCACCAACATGCAGTGTTTCCTTGATTGAATTAGCTCTCACACCAATATTTGCGTCTAGAGCCTTTGCATTGAGGGCTATCTGAAAACGGCTGTGGCGATGAAGTTGCCTGTGGATGTGGAGTTGGTGGCATGTGAAACCCGCATGTGAAGCATTCGTTTGTGTGTGATGCTCTACCAGGTTCATTCCTACATAATGCACTCAAAGGGCACTAAGCATAGAGTGTGAAAACTGAGTTTCCTTGAGAGCTGCTTGGAAGCCTGATGGTGTGTGAAGTTAGTGAGCCAAATGGAGTTGTTCTCCCACAAGAACCACTTGGCTGATTCTTCTTCAATATGCCCTTCACCAACATGCAGTGTTTCCTTGATTGAATTAGCTCTCACACCAATATTTGCGTCTGGAGCCTTTGTATTGAGGGCTATCTGAAAACGGCTGTGGCGCTGAAGTTGCCTGTGAATGTGGAGTTGGTGTATGTGAAACCCGCATGTGGAGCATTCGTTTGTGTGGGATGCTCACCAAGCTTCATTTCAGTCCTAGGCACTCAAAGGGCACTAAGCATAGAGTGTGAAAACTGAGTTTCCTTGAGAGCTGCTTGGAAGCCTGATGGTGTGTGAAGTTAGTGAGCCAAATAGAGTTGTTCTCCCACAAGAACCACTCGGCTGATCCTTCTTCAATATGCCCTTCACCAACATGCAGTGTTTCCTTGATTGAATTAGCTCTCCCCACCAGTATTTGCGTCTAGAGCCTTTGCATTGAGGGCTATCTGAAAACGGCTATGGCGCTGAAGTTGCCTGTGGATGTGGAGTTGGTGGCATGTGAAACCTGCATGTGGAGCATTCGATTGTGTGGGATGCTCTACCAGGTTCATTCCTAGATAATGCACTCAAAGGGCACTAAGCATAGAGTGTGAAAACTGAGTTTCCTTGAGAGCTGCTTGGAAGCCTGATGGTGTGTGAAGTTAGTGAGCCAAATGGAGTTGTTCTCCCACAAAAACCACTCAGCTGATCCTTCTTCAATATGCCCTTCACCAACATGCAGTGTTTCCTTGATTGAATTAGCTCTCACACCAATATTTGCGTCTAGAGCCTTTGCTTTGGTCCTGAACTTGTCTTTGTCTGTGGAGTTTTGAGCGCCTTCACTGACGAGCTCCATGTTAGGTTTGTGTGGGTGCTCAAGCTGCTTGATTCCATCCCACTGGGCTCAATGGGCATGGGACCGGGAAGTGACCAAACTGGGTTTCCTAGATAGCTGCCACGACAGCTGATGGTATGTGAAGTGCATGAGGCAGGTGGAGTTGTTTTGGCACTGGAAGAGCTGTGCTGCTGCTTGGGGCAGTTGCCATTCACCACCACACTACCTTCCCTAGGTGGCATAGCCACTTTCAGACATATGTGCTGCCAGAGCCCTTGGTTTCCATGGCAGCGGGAAATGGCTTTGGCCCTGAACGTTCCTTTGGCTGTGGTATCTTGAGCGCCTTGAGTGAGGAGCTCCATGTTAGTTTTGTGTGGGTGCTCAAGCTGCTTGATTCCATCCCACTGGGCTCAATGTGCATGGGACCGGAAGTGACCAAACTGGGTTTCATAGATAGCTGCCAGGACAGCTGATGGTATGTGAAGTTCATGAGGCAGGTGGAGTTGTTTTGGCACTGGAAGAGCTGTGCTGCTGCTTCGGGCAGTTGCCATTCACCACCACACTACCTTCCCTAGGTGTCATAGCCACTTTCAGACATATGTGCTGCCAGAGCCCTTGGTTTCCATGGCAGCGGGAAATGGCTTAGGCTCTGAACTTGTCTTTGGCTGTGGAGCTTTGAGCGCCTTCAGTGAGGAGGTGAATGTTAGTTTTGTGTGGGTGCTCAAGCTGCTTGATTCTATCCCACTGGGCTCAATGGGCACTGGACCGGAAGTGAGCAAACAGGGTTTCCTAGATAGTTACCAGGACAGCTGATGGTATGTGAAGTTCATGAGGCAGGTGGAGTTGTTTTGGCACTGGAAGAGCTGTGCTGCTGCTTCGGGCAGTTGCCATTCACCACCACACTACCTTCCCTAGGTGTCATAGCCACTTTCAGACATATGTGCTGCCAGAGCCCTTGGTTTCCATGGCAGCGGGAAATGGCTTAGGCTCTGAACTTGTCTTTGGCTGTGGAGTTTTGAGCGCCTTGAGTGAGGAGCTCCATGTTAGTTTTGTGTGGGTGCTCAAGCTGCTTGATTCCATCCCACTGGGCTCAATGGGCATGGGACCGGAAGTGAGCAAACAGGGTTTCCTAGATAGCGGCCAGGACAGCTGATGGTATGTGAAGTTCATGAGGCAGGTGGAGTTGTTTTGGCACTGGAAGAGCTGTGCTGCTGCTTCGGGCAGTTGCCATTCACCACCACACTACCTTCCCTAGGTGTCATAGCCACTTTCAGACATATGTGCTGCCAGAGCCCTTGGTTTCCATGGCAGCGGGAAATGGCTTGGGGTCTGAACTTGCCTTTGGCTGTGGAGCTTTGAGCGCCTTGAGTGAGGAGCTCCATGTTAGTTTTGTGTGGGTGCTCAAGCTGCTTGATTCCATCCCACTGGGCTCAATGGGCATAGGACCGGAAGTGAGCAAACAGGGTTTCCTAGATAGCTGCCAGGACAGCTGATGGTATGTGAAGTGCATGAGGCAGGTGGGGTTGTTTTGGCACTGGAAGAGCTGTGCTGCTGCTTCGGGCAGTTGCCATTCACCACCACACTACCTTCCCTAGGTGTCATAGCCACTTTCAGACATATGTGCTGCCAGAGCCCTTGGTTTCCATGGCAGCGGGAAATGGCTTGGGCTCTGAACTTGTCTTTGGCTGTGGAGTTTTGAGCGCCTTGAGTGAGGAGCTCCATGTTAGTTTTGTGTGGGTGCTCAAGCTGCTTGATTCCATCCCACTGGGCTCAATGGGCATGGGACCGGAAGTGAGCAAACAGGTTTTCCTAGATAGCTGCCAGGACAGCTGATGGTATGTGAAGTGCATGAGGCAGGTGGAGTTGTTTTGGCACTGGAAGAGCTGTGCTGCTGCTTCGGGCAGTTGCCATTCACCACCACACTACCTTCCCTAGGTGTCATAGCCACTTTCAGACATATGTGCTGCCAGAGCACTTGGTTTCCATGGCAGCAGCAAATGGCTTAGGCTCTGAACTTGTCTTTGGCTGTGGAGTTTTGAGCGCCTTCATTGAGGAGGTGAACGTTAGTTTTGTGTGGGTGCTCAAGCTGCTTGATTCTATCCCACTGGGCTCAATGGGCATGGGACCGGAAGTGAGCAAACAGGGTTTCCTAGATAGCTGCCAGGACAGCTGATGGTATGTGAAGTTCATGAGGCAGGTGGAGTTGTTTTGGCACTGGAAGAGCTGTGCTGCTGCTTCGGGCAGTTGCCATTCACCACCACACTACCTTCCCTAGGTGTCATAGCCACTTTCAGACATATGTGCTGCCAGAGCCCTTGGTTTCCATGGCAGCGGGAAATGGCTTGGGCGCTGAACTTGTCTTTGGCTGTGGAGTTTTGAGCACCTTGAGTGAGGAGGTGCATGTTAGTTTTGTGTGGGTGCTCAAGCTGCTTGATTCCATCCCACTGGGCTCAATGGGCATGGGACCGGAAGTGAGCAAACAGGGTTTCCTAGATAGCTGCCAGGACAGCTGATGGTATGTGAAGTGCATGAGGCAGGTGGAGTTGTTTTGGCACTGGAAGAGCTGTGCTGCTGCTTCGGGCAGTTGCCATTCACCACCACACTACCTTCCCTAGGTGTCATAGCCACTTGCAGACATATGTGCTGCCAGAGCACTTGGTTTCCATGGCAGCGGGAAATGGCTTTCGCCCTGAATTGCCTTTGGCTGTGGAGTTTTGAGCGCCTTGAGTGAGGAGCTCCATGTTAGTATTGTGTGGGTGCTCAAGCTGCTTGATTCCATCCCACTGGGCTCAATGGGCATGGGACCGGAAGTGACCAAACAGGGTTTCCTAGATAGCTGCCAGGACAGCTGATGGTATGTGAAGTTCATGAGGCAGGTGGAGTTGTTTTGGCACTGGAAGAGCTGTGCTGCTGCTTCGGGCAGTTGCCATTCACCACCACACTACCTTCCCTAGGTGTCATAGCCACTTTCAGACATATGTGCTGCCAGAGCACTTGGTTTCCATGGCAGCGGGAAGTGGCTTGCGCTCTGAACTTGTCTTTGTCTGTGGAGTTTTGAGCGCAGTTAGTGAGGAGCTCCATGTTAGTTTCGTGTGGGTGCTCAAGCTGCTTGATTCCATCCCACTGGGCTCAATGGGCATGGGACCGGAAGTGACCAAACTGGGTTTCCTAGATAGCAGCCAGGACAGCTGATTATATGTGAAGTGCATGAGGCAGGTGGAGTTGTTTTGGCACTGGAAGAGCTGTGCTGCTTCTTCGGGCAGTTGCCATTCACCACCACACTACCTTCCCTAGGTGTCATAGCCACTTTCAGACATATGTGCTGCCAGAACCCTTGGTTTCCATGGCAGCGGGAAATGGCTTTGGCCCTGAACTTCTCTTTGGCTGTGGAGTTTTGAGCGCCGTCAGTGAGGAGCTCGATGTTAGAATTGTGTGGGTGCTCAAGCTGCTTGATTCCTTCCCACTGGGCTCAATGGGCATGGGACCGGAAGTGACCAAACAGGGTTTCCTAGATAGCGGCCAGGACAGCTGATGGTATGTGAAGTGCATGAGGCAGGTGGAGTTGTTTTGGCACTGGAAGAGCTGTGCTGCTGCTTCGGGCAGTTGCCATTCACCACCACACTACCTTCCCTAGGTGTCATAGCCACTTTCAGACATATGTGCTGCCAGAGCCCTTGGTTTCCATGGCAGCGGGAAATGGCTTCGGCGCTGAACTTGTCTTTGGCTGCGGAGTTTTGAGTCCCTTGAGTGAGGAGCTCCATGTTAGTTTTGTGTGGGTGCTGAAGCTGCTTGATTCCATCCCACTGGGCTCAATGGGCATGGGACCGGAAGTGACCAAACAGGGTTTCCTAGATAGCTGCCAGGACAGCTGATGGTATGTGAAGTGCATGAGGCAGGTGGAGTTGTTTTGGCACTGGAAGAGCTGTGCTGCTGCTTCGGGCAGTTGCCATTCACCACCACACTACCTTCTCTAGGTGTCATAGCCACTTTCAGACATATGTCCTGCCAGAGCACTTGGTTTCCATGGCAGCAGGAAATGGCTTTGGCTCTGAACTTGTCTTTGGCTGTGGAGTTTTGAGCGCCTTCAGTGAGGAGCTCGATGTTAGTTTTGTGTGGGTGCTCAAGCTGCTTGATTCTATCCCACTGGGCTCAATGGGCATGGGACCGGAAGTGACCAAACAGGGTTTCCTAGATAGTTACCAGGACAGCTGATGGTATGTGAAGTGCATGAGGCAGGTGGAGTTGTTTTGGCACTGGAAGAGCTGTGCTGCTGCTTCGGGCAGTTGCCATTCACCACCACACTACCTTCCCTAGGTGTCATAGCCACTTTCAGACATATGTGCTGCCAGACCCCTTGGTTTCCATGGCAGCGGGAAATGGCCTGGGCGCTGAACTTGTCTTTGGCTGTGGAGTTTTGAGCACCTTGAGTGAGGAGCTCCATGTTAGTTTTGTGTGGGTGCTCAAGCTGCTTGATTCCATCCCACTGGGCTCAATGGGCATGGGACCGGAAGTGAGCAAACAGGGTTTCCTAGATAGCTGCCAGGACAGCTGATGGTATGTGAAGTTCATGAGGCAGTTGCAGTTATTTTGGCACTGGAAGAGCTGTGCTGCTGCTTCGGGCAGTTGCCATTCACCACCACACTACCTTCCCTAGGTGTCATAGCCACTTGCAGACATATGTGCTGCCAGAGCCCTTGGTTTCCATGGCAGCGGGAAATGGCTTTGGCCCTGAACTTCTCTTTGGCTGTGGAGTTTTGAGCGCCGTCAATGAGGAGCTCGATGTTAGATTTGTGTGGGTGCTCAAGCTGCTTGATTCCATCCCACTGGGCTCAATGGGCATGGACCGGAAGTGACCAAACAGGGTTTCCTAGATAGCTGCCAGGACAGCTGATGGTATGTGAAGTGCATGAGGCAGGGGGAGTTGTTTTGGCACTGGAAGAGCTGTGCTGCTGCTTCGGGCAGTTGCCATTCACCACCACACTACCTTCTCTAGGTGTCATAGCCACTTTCAGACATATGTCCTGCCAGAGCACTTGGTTTCCATGGCAGCAGGAAATGGCTTTGGCTCTGAACTTGTCTTTGGCTGTGGAGTTTTGAGCGCCTTCAGTGAGGAGCTGCATGTTAGTTTTGTGTGGGTGCTCAAGCTGCTTGATTCCATCCCACTGGGCTCAATGGGCATGGGACCGGAAGTGACCAAACAGGGTTTCCTAGATAGTTACCAGGACAGCTGATGGTATGTGAAGTGCATGAGGCAGGTGGAGTTGTTTTGGCACGGGAAGAGCTGTGCTGCTGCTTTGGGCAGTTGTCATTCACCACCACACTACCTTCCCTAGGTGTCATAGCCACTTTCAGACATATGCGCTACTAGAGCACTTGGTTTCCATGGCAGCGGGAAATGGCTTTGGTCCTGAAATTGCCTTTAGCTGTGTAGTTTTGAGCGCCTTGAGTGAGGAGCTCCATGTTAGTTTTGTGTGGGTGCTCAAGCTGCTTGATTCCATCCCTCTGGGCTCAATGGGCATTGGACCGGAAGTGAGTAAACTGGGTTTCCTAGATAGCGGCCAGGACAGCTGATGGTATGTGAAGTTCATGAGGCAGGTGGAGTTGTTTTGGCACGGGAAGAGCTGTGCTGCTGCTTCGGGCAGTTGCCATTCACCACCACACTACCTTCCCTAGGTGTCATAGCCACTTTCAGACATATGTGCTGCCAGAGCACTTGGTTTCCGTGGCAGCACATAGTGGCTAGCGCGCTAAACTTGTCTTTGGCTGTGGAGTTTTGAGTGCCTTGAGTGAGGAGCTCCATGTTAGTATTGTGTGGGTGCTCAAGCTGCTTGATTCCATCCCACTGGGCTCAATGGGCACTGGACCGGAAGTGAGCAAACATTGTTTCCTAGATAGCTGCCAGGACAGCTGATGGTATGTGAAGTGCATGAGGCAGGTGGAGTTGTTTTGGCACTGGAAGAGCTGTGCTGCTGCTTCGGGCAGTTGCCATTCACCACCACACTACCTTCCCTAGGTGTCATAGCCACTTTCAGACATATGTGCTGCCAGAGCCCTTGGTTTCCATGGCAGCGGGAAATGGCTTTGGCGCTGAACCTGTCTTTGGCTGTGGAGTTTTGAGCGCCTTGAGTGAGGAGCTCCATGTTAGTTTTGTGTGGGTGCTCAAGCTGCTTGATTCCATCCCACTGGGCTCAATGGGCATGGGACCGGAAGTGAGCAAACAGGGTTTCCTAGATAGCTGCCAGGACAGCTGATGGTATGTGAAGTTCATGAGGCAGGTGGAGTTGTTTTGGCACTGGAAGAGCTGTGCTGCTGCTTCGGGCAGTTGCCATTCACCACCACACTACCTTCCCTAGGTGTCATAGCCACTTTCAGACATATGTGCTGCCAGAACCCTTGGTTTCCATGGCAGCGGGAAGTGGCTTGCGCGCTGAACTTGTCTTTGGCTGTGGAGTTTTGAGCGCCTTGAGTGAGGAGCTCCATGTTAGTTTTGTGTGGGTGCACAAGCTGCTTGATTCCATCCCACTGGGCTCAATGGGCATGGGACCGGAAGTGACCAAACAGGGTTTCCTAGATAGCGGCCAGGACAGCTGATGGTTTGTGAAGTTCATCAGGCAGGTGGAGTTGTTTTGGCACTGGAAGAGCTGTGCTGCTGCTTCGGGCAGTTGCCATTCACCACCACACTACCTTCCCTAGGTGTCATAGCCACTTTCAGACATATGTGCTGCCAGAGCCCTTGGTTTCCATGGCAGCGGGAAATGGCTTTGGCCCTGAACTTTCCTTTGGCTGTGGTATCTTGAGCGCCTTGAGTGAGGAGCTCCATGTTAGTTTTGTGTGGGTGCTCAAGCTGCTTGATTCCATCCCACTGGGCTCAATGGGCATGGGACCGGAAGTGACCAAAGAGGGTTTCCTAGATAGCTGCCAGGACAGCTGATGGTATGTGAAGTGCATGAGGCAGGTGGAGTTGTTTTGGCACTGGAAGAGCTGTGCTGCTTCTTCGGGCAGTTGCCATTCACCACCACACTACCTTCCCTAGGTGTCATAGCCACTTTCAGACATATGTGCTACCAGAGCCCTTGGTTTCCATGGCAGCGGAAATGGCTTTGGCCCGGAACTTGTCTTTGGCTGTGGAGGTTTCAGCGCAGTTAGTGAGGAGCTCCATGTTAGTTTTGTGTGGGTGCTCAAGCTGCTTGATTCCATCCCACTGGGCTCAATGGGCATTGGACCGGAAGTGAGCAAACAGGGTTTCCTAGATAGCTGCCAGGACAGCTGATGGTATGTGAAGTGCATGAGGCAGGTGGAGTTGTTTTGGCACTGGAAGAGCTGTGCTGCTGCTTCGGGCAGTTGCCATTCACCACCACACTACCTTCCCTAGGTGGCATAGCCACTTTCAGACATATGTGCTGCCAGAGCACTTGGTTTCCATGGCAGCAGGAAATGGCTTGGGCTCTGAACTTGTCTTTGGCTGTGGAGTTTTGAGCGCCTTGAGTGAGGAGCTGCATGTTAGTTTTGTGTGGGTGCTCAAGCTGCTTGATTCCATCCCACTGGGCTCAATGGGCATGGGACCGGAAGTGACCAAACAGGGTTTTCTAGATAGCAGCCAGGACAGCTGATGGTATGTGAAGTGCATGAGGCAGGTGGAGTTGTTTTGGCACTGGAAGAGCTGTGCTGCTGCTTTGGGCAGTTGCCATTCACCACCACACTACCTTCCCTAGGTGTCATAGCCACTTTCAGACATATGTGCTGCGAGAGCCCTTGATTTCCATGGCAGCGGGAAATGGCTTGGGCGCTGAACTTGTCTTTGGCTGTGGAGTTTTGAGCGCCTTGAGTGAGGAGCTGCATGTTAGTTTTGTGTGGGTGCTCAAGCTGCTTGATTCCATCCCACTGGGCTCAATGGGCATGGGACCGGAAGTGAGCAAACAGGGTTTCCTAGATAGCTGCCAGGACAGCTGATGGTATGTGAAGTTCATGAGGCAGGAGGAGTTGTTTTGGCACGGGAAGAGCTGTGCTGCTGCTTCGGGCAGTTGCCATTCACCACCACACTACCTTCCCTAGGTGTCATAGCCACTTTCAGACATATGTGCTGCCAGAGCACTTGGTTTCCATGGCAGTGGGAAATGGCTTGGGCGCTGAACTTGTCTTTTGCTGTGGAGTTGTTAGTGCCTTTGTGAGGAGGTGCATGTTAGTTTTGTGTGGGTGCTCAAGCTGCTTGATTCCATCCCACTGGGCTCAATGGGTATTGGACCGGAAGTGAGCAAACAGGGTTTCCTAGATAGCTGCCAGGACAGCTGATGGTATGTGAAGTGCATGAGGCAGGTGGAGTTGTTTTGCCACTGGAAGAGCTGTGCTGCTGCTTCGGGCAGTTGCCATTCACCACCACACTACCTTCCCTAGGTGTCATAGCCACTTGCAGACATATGTGCTGCCAGAGCCCTTGGTTTCCATGGCAGCGGGAAATGGCTTGGGCTCTGAACTTGTCTTTGGCTGTGGAGCTTTGAGCGCCTTGAGTGAGGAGCTCCATGTTAGTTTTGTGTGGGTGCTCAAGCTGCTTGATTCCATCCCACTGGGCTCAATGGGTATTGGACCGGAAGTGAGCAAACAGGGTTTCCTCGATAGCTGCCAGGACAGCTGATGGTATGTGAAGTGCATGAGGCAGGTGGAGTTGTTTTGGCACTGGAAGAGCTGTGCTGCTGCTTCAGGCAGTTGCCATTCACTACCACACTACCTTCCCTAGGTGTCATAGCCACTTTCAGACATATGTGCTGCCAGAGCACTTGGTTTCCATGGCAGCGGGAAATGGCTTTGGCTGTGAACTTGTCTTTGGCTGTGGAGTTTTGAGCGCCTTGAGTGAGGAGCTCCATGTTAGTTTTGTGTGGGTGCTCAAGCTGCTTGATTCCATCCCACTGGGCTCAATGGGCATGGGACCGGAAGTGACCAAACAGGGTTTCCTAGATATCTGCCGGGACAGCTGATGGTATGTGAAGTTCATGAGGCAGGTGGAGTTGTTTTGGCACTGGAAGAGCTGTGCTGCTACTTCGGGCAGTTGCCATTCACCACCACACTACCTTCCCTAGGTGTCATAGCCACTTTCAGACATATGTGCTGCCAGAGCACTTGCTTTCCATGGCAGCGGGAAATGGCTTTGGCCCTGAACTTGTCTTTGCCAGTGGAGTTTTGAGCGCCGTCAGTGAGGAGCTGCATGTTAGTTTTGTGTGGGTGCTCAAGCTGCTTGATTCCATCCCACTGGGCTCAATGGGCATGGGACCGGAAGTGAGCAAACAGGGTTTCCTAGATAGCTGCCAGGACAGCTGATGGTATGTGAAGTTCATGAGGCAGGGGGAGTTGTTTTGGCACTGGAAGAGCTGTGCTGCTGCTTCGGGCAGTTGCCATTCACCACCACACTACCTTCCCTAGGTGTCATAGCCACTTTCAGACATATGTGCTGCCAGAGCACTTGGTTTCCATGGCAGCGGGAAATGGCTTTGGCTGTGAACTTGTCTTTGACTGTGGAGTTTTGAGAGCCTTGAGTGAGGAGCTCCATGTTAGTTTTGTGTGGGTGCTCAAGCTGCTTGATTCCATCCCACTGGGCTCAAAGGGCATGGGACCGGAAGTGACCAAACAGGGTTTCCTAGATATCTGCCGGGACAGCTGATGGTATGTGAAGTGCATGAGGCAGGTGCAGTTGTTTTGGCACTGGAAGAGCTGTGCTGCTGCTTCGGGCAGTTGCCATTCACCACCACACTACCTTCCCTAGGTGTCATAGCCACTTTCAGACATATGTGCTGCCAGAGCACTTGGTTTCCATGGCAGCGGGAAATGGCTTTGGCCCTGAACTTGTCCTTGGCTGTGGAGTTTTGAGCGCCTTGAGTGAGGAGCTCCATTTTAGTTTTGTGTGGGTGCTCAAGCTGCTTGATTCCATCCCCCTGGGCTCAATGGGCATGGGACCGGAAGTGAGCAAACAGGGTTTCCTAGATAGCTGCCACGACAGCTGATGGTATGTGAAGTGCATGAGGCAGGTGGAGTTGTTTTGGCACTGGAAGAGCTGTGCTGCTGCTTCGGGCAGTTGCCATTCACCACCACACTACCTTCCCTAGGTGTCATAGCCACGTTCAGACATATGTGCTGCCAGAGCCCTTGGTTTCCATGGCAGCGGGAAATGGCTTGGGCTCTGAACTTGTCTTTGGCTGTGGAGTTTTGAGCGCCTTGAGTGAGGAGCTCCATGTTAGTTTTGTGTGGGTGCTCAAGCTGCTTGATTGCATCCCACTGGGCTCAATGGGCATGGGACCGGAAGTGAGCAAAGAGGGTTTCCTAGATAGCGGCCAGGACAGCTGATGGTGTGAAGTGCATGAGGCAGGTGGAGTTGTTTTGGCACTGGAAGAGCTGTGCTGCTGCTTCGGGCAGTTGCCATTCACCACCACACTACCTTCCCTAGGTGTCATAGCCACTTGCAGACATATGTGCTGCCAGAGCCCTTGGTTTCCATGGCAGCGGGAAATGGCTTGGGCTCTGAACTTGTCTTTGGCTGTGGAGTTTTGAGCGCCTTGAGTGAGGAGCTCCATGTTAGTTTTGTGTGGGTGCTCAAGCTGCTTGATTCCATCCCACTGGGCTCAATGGGCATGGGACCGGAAGTGAGCAAACAGGGTTTCCTAGATAGCTGCCAGGACAGCTGATGGTATGTGAAGTTCATGAGGCAGGGGGAGTTGTTTTGGCACTGGAAGAGCTGTGCTGCTGCTTCGGGCAGTTGCCATTCACCACCACACTACCTTCCCTAGGTGTCATAGCCACTTTCAGACATATGTGCTGCCAGAGCACTTGGTTTCCATGGCAGCGGGAAATGGCTTTGGCCCTGAACTTGTCCTTGGCTGTGGAGTTTTGAGCGCCTTGAGTGAGGAGCTCCATTTTAGTTTTGTGTGGGTGCTCAAGCTGCTTGATTCCATTCCCCTGGGCTCAATGGGCATGGGACCGGAAGTGAGCAAACAGGGTTTCCTAGATAGCTGCCACGACAGCTGATGGTATGTGAAGTTCATGAGGCAGGTGGAGTTGTTTTGGCACTGGAAGAGCTGTGCTGCTGCTTCGGGCAGTTGCCATTCACCACCACACTACCTTCCCTAGGTGTCATAGCCACGTTCAGACATATGTGCTGCCAGAGCCCTTGGTTTCCATGGCAGCGGGAAATGGCTTGGGCTCTGAACTTGTCTTTGGCTGTGGAGTTTTGAGCGCCTTGAGTGAGGAGCTCCATGTTAGTTTTGTGTGGGTGCTCAAGCTGCTTGATTGCATCCCACTGGGCTCAATGGGCATGGGACCGGTAGTGAGCAAAGAGGGTTTCCTAGATAGTGGCCAGGACAGCTGATGGTGTGAAGTGCATGAGGCAGGTGGAGTTGTTTTGGCACTGGAAGAGCTGTGCTGCTGCTTCGGGCAGTTGCCATTCACCACCACACTACCTTCCCTAGGTGTCATAGCCACTTGCAGACATATGTGCTGCCAGAGCCCTTGGTTTCCATGGCAGCGGGAAATGGCTTGGGCTCTGAACTTGTCTTTGGCTGTGGAGTTTTGAGCGCCTTGAGTGAGGAGCTCCATGTTAGTTTTGTGTGGGTGCTCAAGCTGCTTGATTCCATCCCACTGGGCTCAATGGGCATGGGACCGGAAGTGAGCAAACAGGGTTTCCTAGATAGCTGCCAGGACAGCTGATGGTATGTGAAGTTCATGAGGCAGGGGGAGTTGTTTTGGCACTGGAAGAGCTGTGCTGCTGCTTCGGGCAGTTGCCATTCACCACCACACTACCTTCCCTAGGTGTCATAGCCACTTGCAGACATATGTGCTGCCAGAGCCCTTGGTTTCCATGGCAGCGGGAAATGGCTTGGCTCTGAACTTGTCTTTGGCTGTGGAGTTTTGAGCGCCTTGAGTGAGGAGCTCCATGTTAGTTTTGTGTGGGTGCTCAAGCTGCTTGATTCCATCCCTCTGGGCTCAATGGGCATGGGACCGGAAGTGAGCAAACAGGGTTTCCTAGATAGCTGCCAGGACAGCTGATGGTATGTGAAGTGCATGAGGCAGGTGGAGTTGTTTTGGCACTGGAAGAGCTGTGCTGCTGCTTCGGGCAGTTGCCATTCACCACCACACTACCTTCCCTAGGTGTCATAGCCACGTTCAGACATATGTGCTGCCAGAGCCCTTGGTTTCCATGGCAGCGGGAAATGGCTTGGGCTCTGAACTTGTCTTTGGCTGTGGAGTTTTGAGCGCCTTGAGTGAGGAGCTCCATGTTAGTTTTGTGTGGGTGCTCAAGCTGCTTGATTCCATCCCACTGGGCTCAATGGGCATTGGACCGGAAGTGAGCAAACAGGGTTTCCTAGATAGCGGCCAGGACAGCTGATGGTGTGAAGTGCATGAGGCAGGTGGAGTTGTTTTGGCACTGGAAGAGCTGTGCTGCTGCTTCGGGCAGTTGCCATTCACCACCACACTACCTTCCCTAGGTGTCATAGCCACTTGCAGACATATGTGCTGCCAGAGCCCTTGGTTTCCATGGCAGCGGGAAATGGCTTTGGCCCTGAACTTGTCTTTGGCTGTGGAGTTTTGAGCGCCTTGAGTGAGGAGCTGCATGTTAGTTTTGTGTGGGTGCTCAAGCTGCTTGATTCCATCCCACTGGGCTCAATGGGTATTGGACCGGAAGTGAGCAAACAGGGTTTCCTAGATAGCGGCCAGGACAGCTGATGGTATGTGAAGTGCATGAGGCAGGTGGAGTTGTTTTGGCACTGGAAGAGCTGTGCTGCTGCTTCGGGCAGTTGCCATTCACCACCACACTACCTTCCCTAGGTGTCATAGCCACTTTCAGACATATGTGCTGCCAGAGCACTTGGTTTCCATGTCAGCGGGAAATGGCTTTGGCTGTGAACTTGTCTTTGGCTGTGGAGTTTTGAGCGCCTTGAGTGAGGAGCTCCATGTTAGTTTTGTGTGGGTGCTCAAGCTGCTTGATTCCATCCCACTGGGCTCAATGGGCATGGGACCAGAAGTGAGCAAAGAGGGTTTCCTAGATAGCTGCCAGGACAGCTGATGGTATGTGAAGTGCATGAGGCAGGTGGAGTTGTTTTGGCACTGGAAGAGCTGTGCTGCTGCTTCGGGCAGTTGCCATTCACCACCACACTACCTTCCCTAGGTGTCATAGCCACTTTCAGACATATGTGCTGCCAGAGCACTTGGTTTCCATGGCAGCGGAAAATGGCTTGGGCCCTGAACTTGTCCTTGGCTGTGGAGTTTTGAGCGCCTTGAGTGAGGAGCTCCATTTTAGTTTTGTGTGGGTGCTCAAGCTGCTTGATTCCATCCCACTGGGCTCAATGGGCATGGGACCGGAAGTGAGCAAACAGGGTTTCCTAGATAGCTGCCAGGACAGCTGATGGTATGTGAAGTTCAAGAGGCAGGTGGAGTTGTTTTGGCACTGGAAGAGCTGTGCTGCTGCTTCGGGCAGTTGCCATTCACCACCACACTACCTTCCCTAGGTGTCATAGCCACTTGCAGACATATGTGCTGCCAGAGCACTTGGTTTCCATGGCAGCGGGAAATGGCTTGGGCTCTGAACTTGTCTTTGGCTGTGGAGTTTTGAGCGCCTTGAGTGAGGAGCTCCATGTTAGTTTTGTGTGGGTGTTCAAGCTGCTTGATTCCATCCCACTGGGCTCAATGGGCATGGGACCGGAAGTGAGCAAAGAGGGTTTCCTAGATAGCGGCCAGGACAGCTGATGGTGTGAAGTGCATGAGGCAGGTGGAGTTGTTTTGGCACTGGAAGAGCTGTGCTGCTGCTTCGGGCAGTTGCCATTCACCACCACACTACCTTCCCTAGGTGTCATAGCCACTTGCAGACATATGTGCTGCCAGAGCCCTTGGTTTCCATGGCAGCGGGAAATGGCTTGGGCTCTGAACTTGTCTTTGGCTGTGGAGTTTTGAGCGCCTTGAGTGAGGAGCTCCATGTTAGTTTTGTGTGGGTGCTCAAGCTGCTTGATTCCATCCCACTGGGCTCAATGGGCATGGGACCGGAAGTGAGCAAACAGGGTTTAATGGATAGCTGCCAGGACAGCTGATGGTATGTGAAGTTCATGAGGCAGGGGGAGTTGTTTTGGCACTGGAAGAGCTGTGCTGCTGCTTCGGGCAGTTGCCATTCACCACCACACTACCTTCCCTAGGTGTCATAGCCACTTGCAGACATATGTGCTGCCAGAGCACTTGGTTTCCATGGCAGCGGGAAATGGCTTGGGCTCTGAACTTGTCTTTGGCTGTGGAGTTTTGAGCGCCTTGAGTGAGGAGCTCCATGTTAGTTTTGTGTGGGTGCTCAAGCTGCTTGATTCCATCCCACTGGGCTCAATGGGCATGGGACCGGAAGTGACCAAACAGGGTTTCCTAGATATCTGCCGGGACAGCTGATGGTATTTGAAGTTCATGAGGCAGGTGGAGTTGTTTTGGCACTGGAAGAGCTGTGCTGCTGCTTCGGGCAGTTGCCAATCACCACCACACTACCTTCCCTAGGTGTCATAGCCACTTTCAGACATATGTGCTGCCAGAGCACTTGGTTTCCATGGCAGCGGGAAATGGCTTTGGCCCTGAACTTGCCTTTGGCTGTGGAGCTTTGAGCGCCTTGAGTGAAGAGCTGCATGTTTGTTTTGTGTGGGTGCTCAAGCTGCTTGATTCCATCCCACTGGGCTCAATGGGCATGGGACCGGAAGTGACCAAACAGGGTTTCCTAGATAGCTGCCAGGACAGCTGATGGTATGTGAAGTGCATGAGGCAGGTGGAGTTGTTTTGGCACTGGAAGAGCTGTGCTGCTTCTTCGGGCAGTTGCCATTCACCACCACACTACCTTCCCTAGGTGTCATAGCCACTTTCAGACATATGTGCTGCCAGAGCCCTTGGTTTCCATGGCAGCGGGAAATAGCATTGGCCCTGAACTTGTATTTGGCTGTGGAGTTTAGAGCGCCTTCACTGAGGAGCTCCATGTTAGTTTTGTGTGGGTGCTCAAGCTGCTTGATTGTATCCCTCTGGGGCCTTGGACCGGAAGTGCGAAAACAGGGTTTCCTAGATAGCTGCCAGGACAGCTGATGGTATGTGAAGTGCATGAGGCAGGTGGAGTTGTTTTGGCACTGGAAGAGCTGTGCTGCTGCTTCGGGCAGTTGCCATTCACCACCACCCTAACTTCCCTAGGTGTCATAGCCACTTTCAGACATTTGTGCTGCCAGAGCCCATGGTTTCCATGGCAGCGGGAAATGGCTTTGGCTCTGAACTTGTCTTTGGCTGTGGAGTTTTGAGCGCCTTCAGTGATGAGCTCCATGTTAGTTTTGTGTGGGTGCTCAAGCTGCTTGATTCCATCCCACTGGGCTCAATGGGCATTGGACCGGAAGTGAGCAAACAGGGTTTCCTAGATAGCTGCCAGGACAGCTGATGGTATGTGAAGTTCATGAGGCAGGAGGAGTTGTTTTGGCACTGGAAGAGCTGTGCTGCTGCTTCGGGCAGTTGCCATTCACCACCACACTACCTTCCCTAGGTGTCATAGCCACGTTCAGACATATGTGCTGCCAGAGCACTTGGTTTCCATGGCAGCGGGAAATGGCTTGGGCTCTGAACTTGTCTTTGGCTGTGGAGTTTTGAGCGCCTTGAGTGAGGAGCTCCATGTTAGTTTTGTGTGGGTGCTCAAGCTGCTTGATTCCATCCCACTGGGCTCAATGGGCACGGGATCGGAAGTGACCAAACAGGGTTTCCTAGATAGCTGCCAGGACAGCTGATGGTATGTGAAGTGCATGAGGCAGGTGGAGTTGTTTTGGCACTGGAAGAGCTGTGCTGCTGCTTCGGGCAGTTGCCATTCACCACCACACTACCTTCCCTAGGTGTCATAGCCACTTTCAGACATATGTTCTGCCAGAGCCCTTGGTTTCCATGGCAGCGGGAAATGGCTTGGGCTCTGAACTTGTCTTTGGCTGTGGAGTTTTGAGCGCCTTGAGTGAGGAGCTCCATGTTAGTTTTGTGTGGGTGCTCAAGCTGCTTGATTCCATCCCACTGGGCTCAATGGGCATTGGACCGGAAGTGAGCAAACAGGGTTTCCTAGATAGCTGCCAGGACAGCTGATGGTATGTGAAGTTCAAGAGGCAGGTGGAGTTGTTTTGGCACTGGAAGAGCTGTGCTGCTGCTTCGGGCAGTTGCCATTCACCACCACACTACCTTCCCTAGGTGTCATAGCCACTTTCAGACATATGTGCTGCCAGAGCCCTTGGTTTCCATGGCAGCGGGAAATAGCATTGGCCC
The DNA here is from genome assembly GCF_030435755.1 of Ochotona princeps. Taxonomy (NCBI): domain Eukaryota; kingdom Metazoa; phylum Chordata; class Mammalia; order Lagomorpha; family Ochotonidae; genus Ochotona; species Ochotona princeps. The sequence continues at coordinate 136,433,800 of NC_080833.1, forward strand.
TGAACTTGTATTTGGCTGTGGAGTTTAGAGCGCCTTCACTGAGGAGCTCCATGTTAGTTTTGTGTGGGTGCTCAAGCTGCTTGATTGTATCCCTCTGGGGCCTTGGACCGGAAGTGCGAAAACAGGGTTTCCTAGATAGCTGCCAGGACAGCTGATGGTATGTGAAGTGCATGAGGCAGGTGGAGTTGTTTTGGCACTGGAAGAGCTGTGCTGCTGCTTCGGGCAGTTGCCATTCACCACCACCCTAACTTCCCTAGGTGTCATAGCCACTTTCAGACATTTGTGCTGCCAGAGCCCATGGTTTCCATGGCAGCGGGAAATGGCTTTGGCTCTGAACTTGTCTTTGGCTGTGGAGTTTTGAGCGCCTTCAGTGAGGAGCTCCATGTTAGTTTTGTGTGGGTGCTCAAGCTGCTTGATTGCATCCCACTGGGCTCAATGGGCATGGGACCGGAAGTGAGCAAACAGGGTTTCCTAGATAGCTGCCAGGACAGCTGATTGTATGTGAAGTTCATGAGGCAGGAGGAGTTGTTTTGGCACTGGAAGAGCTGTGCTGCTGCTTCGGGCAGTTGCCATTCACCACCACACTACCTTCCCTAGGTGTCATAGCCACGTTCAGACATATGTGCTGCCAGAGCACTTGGTTTCCATGGCAGCGGGAAATGGCTTGGGCTCTGAACTTGTCTTTGGCTGTGGAGTTTTGAGCGCCTTGAGTGAGGAGCTCCATGTTAGTTTTGTGTGGGTGCTCAAGCTGCTTGATTCCATCCCACTGGGCTCAATGGGCACGGGACCGGGAAGTGACCAAACAGGGTTTCCTAGATAGCGGCCAGGACAGCTGATGGTATGTGAAGTGCATGAGGCAGGTGGAGTTGTTTTGGCACTGGAAGAGCTGTGCTGCTGCTTCGGGCAGTTGCCATTCACCACCACACTACCTTCCCTAGGTGTCATAGCCACTTTCAGACATATGTTCTGCCAGAGCACTTGGTTTCCATGGCAGCGGGAAATGGCATTGTCCCTGAACTTGTCTTTGGCTGTGGAGTTTTGAGCGCAGTTAGTGAGGAGCTCCATGTTAGTTTTGTGTGGGTGCTCAAGCTGCTTGATTCCATCCCACTGGGCTCAATGGGCATGGGACCGGAAGTGACCAAACAGGGTTTCCTAGATAGCTGCCAGGACAGCTGATGGTATGTGAAGTTCAAGAGGCAGGTGGAGTTGTTTTGGCACTGGAAGAGCTGTGCTGCTGCTTCGGGCAGTTGCCATTCACCACCACACTACCTTCCCTAGGTGTCATAGCCACTTTCAGACATATGTGCTGCCAGAGCCCTTGGTTTCCATGGCAGCGGGAAATGGCTTTGGCTGTGAACTTGTCTTTGGCTGTGGAGTTTTGAGCGCCTTCAGTGAGGAGCTCCGTGTTAGTTTTGTGTGGGTGCTCAAGCTGCTTGAATGTATCCCACTGGGCTCAAAGGGCATTGGACCGGAAGTGACCAAACAGGGTTTCCTAGATAGCTGCCAGGACAGCTGATGGTATGTGAAGTGCATGAGGCAGGTGGAGTTGTTTTGGCACTGGAAGAGCTGTGCTGCTGCTACGGGCATTTGCCATTCACCACCACACTACCTTCCCTAGGTGTCATAGCCACTTTCAGACATATGTGCTGCCAGAGCACTTGGTTTCCACGGCAGCGGGAAATGGCTTTGGCCGTGAACTTGTCTTTGGCTGTGGAGTTTTGAGCGCAGTTAGTGAGGAGCTCCATGTTAGTTTTGTGTGGGTGCTCAAGCTGCTTGATTCCATCCCACTGGGCTCAATGGGCATGGGACCGGAAGTGAGCAAAGAGGGTTTCCTAGATAGCGGCCAGGACAGCTGATGGTGTGAAGTGCATGAGGCAGGTGGAGTTGTTTTGGCACTGGAAGAGCTGTGCTGCTGCTTCGGGCAGTTGCCATTCACCACCACACTACCTTCCCTAGGTGTCATAGCCACTTTCAGACATATGTGCTGCCAGAGCCCTTGGTTTCCATGGCAGTGGGAAATGGCTTGGGCTCTGAACTTGTCTTTGGCTGTGGAGTTTTGAGCGCCTTGAGTGAGGAGCTCCATGTTAGTTTTGTGTGGGTGCTCAAGCTGCTTGATTCCATCCCACTGGGCTCAATGGGCATGGGACCGGAAGTGAGCAAACAGGTTTTCCTAGATAGCTGCCAGGACAGCTGATGGTATGTGAAGTGCATGAGGCAGGTGGAGTTGTTTTGGCACTGGAAGAGCTGTGCTGCTGCTTCGGGCAGTTGCCATTCACCACCACACTACCTTCCCTAGGTGTCATAGCCACTTTCAGACATATGTGCTGCCAGAGCACTTGGTTTCCATGGCAGCAGCAAATGGCTTAGGCTCTGAACTTGTCTTTGGCTGTGGAGTTTTGAGCGCCTTCATTGAGGAGGTGAACGTTAGTTTTGTGTGGGTGCTCAAGCTGCTTGATTCTATCCCACTGGGCTCAATGGGCATGGGACCGGAAGTGACCAAACAGGGTTTCCTAGATAGCTGCCAGGACAGCTGATGGTATGTGAAGTGCATGAGGCAGGTGGAGTTGTTTTGGCACTGGAAGAGCTGTGCTGCTGCTTCGGGCAGTTGCCATTCACCACCACACTACCTTCCCTAGGTGTCATAGCCACTTTCAGACATATGTGCTGCCAGAGCCCTTGGTTTCCATGGCAGCGGGAAATGGCTTGGGCGCTGAACTTGTCTTTGGCTGTGGAGTTTTGAGCACCTTGAGTGAGGAGGTGCATGTTAGTTTTGTGTGGGTGCTCAAGCTGCTTGATTCCATCCCACTGGGCTCAATGGGCATGGGACCGGAAGTGAGCAAACAGGGTTTCCTAGATAGCTGCCAGGACAGCTGATGGTATGTGAAGTTCATGAGGCAGGTGGAGTTGTTTTGGCACTGGAAGAGCTGTGCTGCTGCTTCGGGCAGTTGCCATTCACCACCACACTACCTTCCCTAGGTGTCATAGCCACTTGCAGACATATGTGCTGCCAGAGCACTTGGTTTCCATGGCAGCGGGAAATGGCTTTCGCCCTGAATTGCCTTTGGCTGTGGAGTTTTGAGCGCCTTGAGTGAGGAGCTCCATGTTAGTATTGTGTGGGTGCTCAAGCTGCTTGATTCCATCCCACTGGGCTCAATGGGCATGGGACCGGAAGTGACCAAACAGGGTTTCCTAGATAGCTGCCAGGACAGCTGATGGTATGTGAAGTTCAAGAGGCAGGTGGAGTTGTTTTGGCACTGGAAGAGCTGTGCTGCTGCTTCGGGCAGTTGCCATTCACCACCACACTACCTTCCCTAGGTGTCATAGCCACTTGCAGACATATGTGCTGCCAGAGCACTTGGTTTCCATGGCAGCGGGAAATGGCTTGGGCTCTGAACTTGTCTTTGGCTGTGGAGTTTTGAGCGCCTTGAGTGAGGAGCTCCATGTTAGTTTTGTGTGGGTGTTCAAGCTGCTTGATTCCATCCCACTGGGCTCAATGGGCATGGGACCGGAAGTGAGCAAAGAGGGTTTCCTAGATAGCGGCCAGGACAGCTGATGGTGTGAAGTGCATGAGGCAGGTGGAGTTGTTTTGGCACTGGAAGAGCTGTGCTGCTGCTTCGGGCAGTTGCCATTCACCACCACACTACCTTCCCTAGGTGTCATAGCCACTTGCAGACATATGTGCTGCCAGAGCCCTTGGTTTCCATGGCAGCGGGAAATGGCTTGGGCTCTGAACTTGTCTTTGGCTGTGGAGTTTTGAGCGCCTTGAGTGAGGAGCTCCATGTTAGTTTTGTGTGGGTGCTCAAGCTGCTTGATTCCATCCCACTGGGCTCAATGGGCATGGGACCGGAAGTGAGCAAACAGGGTTTAATGGATAGCTGCCAGGACAGCTGATGGTATGTGAAGTTCATGAGGCAGGGGGAGTTGTTTTGGCACTGGAAGAGCTGTGCTGCTGCTTCGGGCAGTTGCCATTCACCACCACACTACCTTCCCTAGGTGTCATAGCCACTTGCAGACATATGTGCTGCCAGAGCACTTGGTTTCCATGGCAGCGGGAAATGGCTTGGGCTCTGAACTTGTCTTTGGCTGTGGAGTTTTGAGCGCCTTGAGTGAGGAGCTCCATGTTAGTTTTGTGTGGGTGCTCAAGCTGCTTGATTCCATCCCACTGGGCTCAATGGGCATGGGACCGGAAGTGACCAAACAGGGTTTCCTAGATATCTGCCGGGACAGCTGATGGTATGTGAAGTTCATGAGGCAGGTGGAGTTGTTTTGGCACTGGAAGAGCTGTGCTGCTGCTTCGGGCAGTTGCCAATCACCACCACACTACCTTCCCTAGGTGTCATAGCCACTTTCAGACATATGTGCTGCCAGAGCACTTGGTTTCCATGGCAGCGGGAAATGGCTTTGGCCCTGAACTTGCCTTTGGCTGTGGAGCTTTGAGCGCCTTGAGTGAAGAGCTGCATGTTTGTTTTGTGTGGGTGCTCAAGCTGCTTGATTCCATCCCACTGGGCTCAATGGGCATGGGACCGGAAGTGACCAAACAGGGTTTCCTAGATAGCTGCCAGGACAGCTGATGGTATGTGAAGTGCATGAGGCAGGTGGAGTTGTTTTGGCACTGGAAGAGCTGTGCTGCTTCTTCGGGCAGTTGCCATTCACCACCACACTACCTTCCCTAGGTGTCATAGCCACTTTCAGACATATGTGCTGCCAGAGCCCTTGGTTTCCATGGCAGCGGGAAATAGCATTGGCCCTGAACTTGTATTTGGCTGTGGAGTTTAGAGCGCCTTCACTGAGGAGCTCCATGTTAGTTTTGTGTGGGTGCTCAAGCTGCTTGATTGTATCCCTCTGGGGCCTTGGACCGGAAGTGCGAAAACAGGGTTTCCTAGATAGCTGCCAGGACAGCTGATGGTATGTGAAGTGCATGAGGCAGGTGGAGTTGTTTTGGCACTGGAAGAGCTGTGCTGCTGCTTCGGGCAGTTGCCATTCACCACCACCCTAACTTCCCTAGGTGTCATAGCCACTTTCAGACATTTGTGCTGCCAGAGCCCTTGGTTTCCATGGCAGCGGGAAATGGCTTTGGCTCTGAACTTGTCTTTGGCTGTGGAGTTTTGAGCGCCTTCAGTGATGAGCTCCATGTTAGTTTTGTGTGGGTGCTCAAGCTGCTTGATTCCATCCCACTGGGCTCAATGGGCATTGGACCGGAAGTGAGCAAACAGGGTTTCCTAGATAGCTGCCAGGACAGCTGATGGTATGTGAAGTTCATGAGGCAGGAGGAGTTGTTTTGGCACTGGAAGAGCTGTGCTGCTGCTTCGGGCAGTTGCCATTCACCACCACACTACCTTCCCTAGGTGTCATAGCCACGTTCAGACATATGTGCTGCCAGAGCACTTGGTTTCCATGGCAGCGGGAAATGGCTTGGGCTCTGAACTTGTCTTTGGCTGTGGAGTTTTGAGCGCCTTGAGTGAGGAGCTCCATGTTAGTTTTGTGTGGGTGCTCAAGCTGCTTGATTCCATCCCACTGGGCTCAATGGGCACGGGATCGGAAGTGACCAAACAGGGTTTCCTAGATAGCTGCCAGGACAGCTGATGGTATGTGAAGTGCATGAGGCAGGTGGAGTTGTTTTGGCACTGGAAGAGCTGTGCTGCTGCTTCGGGCAGTTGCCATTCACCACCACACTACCTTCCCTAGGTGTCATAGCCACTTTCAGACATATGTTCTGCCAGAGCCCTTGGTTTCCATGGCAGCGGGAAATGGCTTGGGCTCTGAACTTGTCTTTGGCTGTGGAGTTTTGAGCGCCTTGAGTGAGGAGCTCCATGTTAGTTTTGTGTGGGTGCTCAAGCTGCTTGATTCCATCCCACTGGGCTCAATGGGCATTGGACCGGAAGTGAGCAAACAGGGTTTCCTAGATAGCTGCCAGGACAGCTGATGGTATGTGAAGTTCAAGAGGCAGGTGGAGTTGTTTTGGCACTGGAAGAGCTGTGCTGCTGCTTCGGGCAGTTGCCATTCACCACCACACTACCTTCCCTAGGTGTCATAGCCACTTTCAGACATATGTGCTGCCAGAGCCCTTGGTTTCCATGGCAGCGGGAAATAGCATTGGCCCTGAACTTGTATTTGGCTGTGGAGTTTAGAGCGCCTTCACTGAGGAGCTCCATGTTAGTTTTGTGTGGGTGCTCAAGCTGCTTGATTGTATCCCTCTGGGGCCTTGGACCGGAAGTGCGAAAACAGGGTTTCCTAGATAGCTGCCAGGACAGCTGATGGTATGTGAAGTGCATGAGGCAGGTGGAGTTGTTTTGGCACTGGAAGAGCTGTGCTGCTGCTTCGGGCAGTTGCCATTCACCACCACCCTAACTTCCCTAGGTGTCATAGCCACTTTCAGACATTTGTGCTGCCAGAGCCCATGGTTTCCATGGCAGCGGGAAATGGCTTTGGCTCTGAACTTGTCTTTGGCTGTGGAGTTTTGAGCGCCTTCAGTGAGGAGCTCCATGTTAGTTTTGTGTGGGTGCTCAAGCTGCTTGATTGCATCCCACTGGGCTCAATGGGCATGGGACCGGAAGTGAGCAAACAGGGTTTCCTAGATAGCTGCCAGGACAGCTGATTGTATGTGAAGTTCATGAGGCAGGAGGAGTTGTTTTGGCACTGGAAGAGCTGTGCTGCTGCTTCGGGCAGTTGCCATTCACCACCACACTACCTTCCCTAGGTGTCATAGCCACGTTCAGACATATGTGCTGCCAGAGCACTTGGTTTCCATGGCAGCGGGAAATGGCTTGGGCTCTGAACTTGTCTTTGGCTGTGGAGTTTTGAGCGCCTTGAGTGAGGAGCTCCATGTTAGTTTTGTGTGGGTGCTCAAGCTGCTTGATTCCATCCCACTGGGCTCAATGGGCACGGGACCGGGAAGTGACCAAACAGGGTTTCCTAGATAGCGGCCAGGACAGCTGATGGTATGTGAAGTGCATGAGGCAGGTGGAGTTGTTTTGGCACTGGAAGAGCTGTGCTGCTGCTTCGGGCAGTTGCCATTCACCACCACACTACCTTCCCTAGGTGTCATAGCCACTTTCAGACATATGTTCTGCCAGAGCACTTGGTTTCCATGGCAGCGGGAAATGGCATTGTCCCTGAACTTGTCTTTGGCTGTGGAGTTTTGAGCGCAGTTAGTGAGGAGCTCCATGTTAGTTTTGTGTGGGTGCTCAAGCTGCTTGATTCCATCCCACTGGGCTCAATGGGCATGGGACCGGAAGTGACCAAACAGGGTTTCCTAGATAGCTGCCAGGACAGCTGATGGTATGTGAAGTTCAAGAGGCAGGTGGAGTTGTTTTGGCACTGGAAGAGCTGTGCTGCTGCTTCGGGCAGTTGCCATTCACCACCACACTACCTTCCCTAGGTGTCATAGCCACTTTCAGACATATGTGCTGCCAGAGCCCTTGGTTTCCATGGCAGCGGGAAATGGCTTTGGCTGTGAACTTGTCTTTGGCTGTGGAGTTTTGAGCGCCTTCAGTGAGGAGCTCCGTGTTAGTTTTGTGTGGGTGCTCAAGCTGCTTGAATGTATCCCACTGGGCTCAAAGGGCATTGGACCGGAAGTGACCAAACAGGGTTTCCTAGATAGCTGCCAGGACAGCTGATGGTATGTGAAGTGCATGAGGCAGGTGGAGTTGTTTTGGCACTGGAAGAGCTGTGCTGCTGCTACGGGCATTTGCCATTCACCACCACACTACCTTCCCTAGGTGTCATAGCCACTTTCAGACATATGTGCTGCCAGAGCACTTGGTTTCCACGGCAGCGGGAAATGGCTTTGGCCGTGAACTTGTCTTTGGCTGTGGAGTTTTGAGCGCAGTTAGTGAGGAGCTCCATGTTAGTTTTGTGTGGGTGCTCAAGCTGCTTGATTCCATCCCACTGGGCTCAATGGGCATGGGACCGGAAGTGAGCAAAGAGGGTTTCCTAGATAGCGGCCAGGACAGCTGATGGTGTGAAGTGCATGAGGCAGGTGGAGTTGTTTTGGCACTGGAAGAGCTGTGCTGCTGCTTCGGGCAGTTGCCATTCACCACCACACTACCTTCCCTAGGTGTCATAGCCACTTTCAGACATATGTGCTGCCAGAGCCCTTGGTTTCCATGGCAGTGGGAAATGGCTTGGGCTCTGAACTTGTCTTTGGCTGTGGAGTTTTGAGCGCCTTGAGTGAGGAGCTCCATGTTAGTTTTGTGTGGGTGCTCAAGCTGCTTGATTCCATCCCACTGGGCTCAATGGGCATGGGACCGGAAGTGAGCAAACAGGTTTTCCTAGATAGCTGCCAGGACAGCTGATGGTATGTGAAGTGCATGAGGCAGGTGGAGTTGTTTTGGCACTGGAAGAGCTGTGCTGCTGCTTCGGGCAGTTGCCATTCACCACCACACTACCTTCCCTAGGTGTCATAGCCACTTTCAGACATATGTGCTGCCAGAGCACTTGGTTTCCATGGCAGCAGCAAATGGCTTAGGCTCTGAACTTGTCTTTGGCTGTGGAGTTTTGAGCGCCTTCATTGAGGAGGTGAACGTTAGTTTTGTGTGGGTGCTCAAGCTGCTTGATTCTATCCCACTGGGCTCAATGGGCATGGGACCGGAAGTGACCAAACAGGGTTTCCTAGATAGCTGCCAGGACAGCTGATGGTATGTGAAGTGCATGAGGCAGGTGGAGTTGTTTTGGCACTGGAAGAGCTGTGCTGCTGCTTCGGGCAGTTGCCATTCACCACCACACTACCTTCCCTAGGTGTCATAGCCACTTTCAGACATATGTGCTGCCAGAGCCCTTGGTTTCCATGGCAGCGGGAAATGGCTTGGGCGCTGAACTTGTCTTTGGCTGTGGAGTTTTGAGCACCTTGAGTGAGGAGGTGCATGTTAGTTTTGTGTGGGTGCTCAAGCTGCTTGATTCCATCCCACTGGGCTCAATGGGCATGGGACCGGAAGTGAGCAAACAGGGTTTCCTAGATAGCTGCCAGGACAGCTGATGGTATGTGAAGTTCATGAGGCAGGTGGAGTTGTTTTGGCACTGGAAGAGCTGTGCTGCTGCTTCGGGCAGTTGCCATTCACCACCACACTACCTTCCCTAGGTGTCATAGCCACTTGCAGACATATGTGCTGCCAGAGCACTTGGTTTCCATGGCAGCGGGAAATGGCTTTCGCCCTGAATTGCCTTTGGCTGTGGAGTTTTGAGCGCCTTGAGTGAGGAGCTCCATGTTAGTATTGTGTGGGTGCTCAAGCTGCTTGATTCCATCCCACTGGGCTCAATGGGCATGGGACCGGAAGTGACCAAACAGGGTTTCCTAGATAGCTGCCAGGACAGCTGATGGTATGTGAAGTTCATGAGGCAGGTGGAGTTGTTTTGGCACTGGAAGAGCTGTGCTGCTGCTTCGGGCAGTTGCCATTCACCACCACACTACCTTCCCTAGGTGTCATAGCCACTTTCAGACATATGTGCTGCCAGAGCACTTGGTTTCCATGGCAGCGGGAAGTGGCTTGCGCTCTGAACTTGTCTTTGGCTGTGGAGTTTTGAGCGCAGTTAGTGAGGAGCTCCATGTTAGTTTTGTGTGGGTGCTCAAGCTGCTTGATTCCATCCCACTGGGCTCAATGGGCATGGGACCGGAAGTGACCAAACTGGGTTTCCTAGATAGCAGCCAGGACAGCTGATTATATGTGAAGTGCATGAGGCAGGTGGAGTTGTTTTGGCACTGGAAGAGCTGTGCTGCTTCTTCGGGCAGTTGCCATTCACCACCACACTACCTTCCCTAGGTGTCATAGCCACTTTCAGACATATGTGCTGCCAGAACCCTTGGTTTCCATGGCAGCGGGAAATGGCTTTGGCCCTGAACTTCTCTTTGGCTGTGGAGTTTTGAGCGCCGTCAGTGAGGAGCTCGATGTTAGAATTGTGTGGGTGCTCAAGCTGCTTGATTCCATCCCACTGGGCTCAATGGGCATGGGACCGGAAGTGACCAAACAGGGTTTCCTAGATAGCGGCCAGGACAGCTGATGGTATGTGAAGTGCATGAGGCAGGTGGAGTTGTTTTGGCACTGGAAGAGCTGTGCTGCTGCTTCGGGCAGTTGCCATTCACCACCACACTACCTTCCCTAGGTGTCATAGCCACTTTCAGACATATGTGCTGCCAGAGCCCTTGGTTTCCATGGCAGCGGGAAATGGCTTCGGCGCTGAACTTGTCTTTGGCTGCGGAGTTTTGAGTCCCTTGAGTGAGGAGCTCCATGTTAGTTTTGTGTGGGTGCTCAAGCTGCTTGATTCCATCCCACTGGGCTCAATGGGCATGGGACCGGAAGTGACCAAACAGGGTTTCCTAGATAGCTGCCAGGACAGCTGATGGTATGTGAAGTGCATGAGGCAGGTGGAGTTGTTTTGGCACTGGAAGAGCTGTGCTGCTGCTTCGGGCAGTTGCCATTCACCACCACACTACCTTCTCTAGGTGTCATAGCCACTTTCAGACATATGTCCTGCCAGAGCACTTGGTTTCCATGGCAGCAGGAAATGGCTTTGGCTCTGAACTTGTCTTTGGCTGTGGAGTTTTGAGCGCCTTCAGTGAGGAGCTCGATGTTAGTTTTGTGTGTGTGCTCAAGCTGCTTGATTCTATCCCACTGGGCTCAATGGGCATGGGACCGGAAGTGACCAAACAGGGTTTCCTAGATAGTTACCAGGACAGCTGATGGTATGTGAAGTGCATGAGGCAGGTGGAGTTGTTTTGGCACTGGAAGAGCTGTGCTGCTGCTTCGGGCAGTTGCCATTCACCACCACACTACCTTCCCTAGGTGTCATAGCCACTTTCAGACATATGTGCTGCCAGACCCCTTGGTTTCCATGTCAGCGGGAAATGGCTTGGCTGTGAACTTGTCTTTGGCTGTGGAGTTTTGAGCACCTTGAGTGAGGAGCTCCATGTTAGTTTTGTGTGGGTGCTCAAGCTGCTTGATTCCATCCCACTGGGCTCAATGGGCATGGGACCGGAAGTGAGCAAACAGGGTTTCCTAGATAGCTGCCAGGACAGCTGATGGTATGTGAAGTTCATGAGGCAGTTGCAGTTATTTTGGCACTGGAAGAGCTGTGCTGCTGCTTCGGGCAGTTGCCATTCACCACCACACTACCTTCCCTAGGTGTCATAGCCACTTGCAGACATATGTGCTGCCAGAGCCCTTGGTTTCCATGGCAGCGGGAAATGGCTTTGGCCCTGAACTTCTCTTTGGCTGTGGAGTTTTGAGCGCCGTCAATGAGGAGCTCGATGTTAGATTTGTGTGGGTGCTCAAGCTGCTTGATTCCATCCCACTGGGCTCAATGGGCATGGGACCGGAAGTGACCAAACAGGGTTTCCTAGATAGCTGCCAGGACAGCTGATGGTATGTGAAGTGCATGAGGCAGGGGGAGTTGTTTTGGCACTGGAAGAGCTGTGCTGCTGCTTCGGGCAGTTGCCATTCACCACCACACTACCTTCTCTAGGTGTCATAGCCACTTTCAGACATATGTCCTGCCAGAGCACTTGGTTTCCATGGCAGCAGGAAATGGCTTTGGCTCTGAACTTGTCTTTGGCTGTGGAGTTTTGAGCGCCTTCAGTGAGGAGCTGCATGTTAGTTTTGTGTGGGTGCTCAAGCTGCTTGATTCCATCCCACTGGGCTGAATGGGCATGGGACCGGAAGTGACCAAACAGGGTTTCCTAGATAGTTACCAGGACAGCTGATGGTATGTGAAGTGCATGAGGCAGGTGGAGTTGTTTTGGCACGGGAAGAGCTGTGCTGCTGCTTTGGGCAGTTGCCATTCACCACCACACTACCTTCCCTAGGTGTCATAGCCACTTTCAGACATATGAGCTACTAGAGCACTTGGTTTCCATGGCAGCGGGAAATGGCTTTGGTCCTGAAATTGCCTTTAGCTGTGTAGTTTTGAGCGCCTTGAGTGAGGAGCTCCATGTTAGTTTTGTGTGGGTGCTCAAGCTGCTTGATTCCATCCCTCTGGGCTCAATGGGCATGGGACCGGAAGTGAGTAAACAGGGTTTCCTAGATAGCGGCCAGGACAGCTGATGGTATGTGAAGTTCATGAGGCAGGTGGAGTTGTTTTGGCACGGGAAGAGCTGTGCTGCTGCTTCGGGCAGTTGCCATTCACCACCACACTACCTTCCCTAGGTGTCATAGCCACTTTCAGACATATGTGCTGCCAGAGCACTTGGTTTCCGTGGCAGCACATAGTGGCTAGCGCGCTAAACTTGTCTTTGGCTGTGGAGTTTTGAGTGCCTTGAGTGAGGAGCTCCATGTTAGTATTGTGTGGGTGCTCAAGCTGCTTGATTCCATCCCACTGGGCTCAATGGGCATGGGACCGGAAGTGAGCAAACAGGGTTTCCTAGATAGCTGGCAGGACAGCTAATGGTATGTGAAGTTCATGAGGCAGGTGGAGTTGTTTTGGCACTGGAAGAGCTGTGCTGCTGCTTCGGGCAGTTGCCATTCACCACCACACTACCTTCCCTAGGTGTCATAGCCACTTTCAGACATATGTGCTGCCAGAGCACTTGGTTTCCATGGCAGCGGGAAATGGCATTGGCCCTGAACTTGTCTTTGGCTGTGGAGTTTTGAGCGCCTTGAGTGAGGAGCTCCATGTTAGTTTTGTGTGGGTGCTCAAGCTGCTTGATTCTATCCCACTGGGCTCAATGGGCATGGGACCGGAAGTGAGCAAACAGGGTTTCCTAGATAGCGGCCAGGACAGCTGATTATATGTGAAGTTCATGAGGCAGGTGGAGTTGTTTTGGCACTGGAAGCGCTGTGCTGCTTCTTCGGGCAGTTGCCATTCACCACCACACTACCTTCCCTAGGTGTCATAGCCACTTGCAGACATATGTGCTGCCAGAGCCCTTGGTTTCCATGGCAGCGGGAAATGGCTTTGGCCCTGAACTTTCCTTTGGCTGTGGTATCTTGAGCGCCTTGAGTGAGGAGCTCCATGTTAGTTTTGTGTGGGTGCTCAAGCTGCTTGATTCCATCCCACTGGGCTCAATGGGCATGGGACCGGAAGTGACCAAACAGGGTTTCCTAGATATCTGCCAGGACAGCTGATGGTATGTGAAGTGCATGAGGCAGGTGGAGTTGTTTTGGCACTGGAAGAGCTGTGCTGCTGCTTCAGGCAGTTGCCATTCACCACCAAACTACCTTCCCTAGGTGTCATAGCCACTTGCAGACATATGTGCTGCCAGAGCACTTGGTTTCCATGGCTGTGGGAAATGGCTTGGGCTCTGAACTTGTCTTTGGCTGTGGAGTTTTGAGCGCCTTGAGTGAGGAGCTGCATGTTAGTTTTGTGTGGGTGCTCAAGCTGCTTGATTCTATCCCACTGGGCTCAATGGGCATGGGACCGGAAGTGACCAAACAGGGTTTCCTAGATAGCGGCCAGGACAGCTGATGGTATGTGAAGTGCATGAGGCAGGTGGAGTTGTTTTGGCACTGGAAGAGCTGTGCTGCTGCTTCGGGCAGTTGCCGTTCACCACCACACTACCTTCCCTAGGTTTCATAGTTACTTGCAGACATATGTGCTGCCAGAGCACTTGGTTTCCATGGCAGCGGAAATGCCTTGGGCTCTGAACTTGTCTTTGGCTGTGGAGTTTTGAGCGCCTTGAGTGAGGAGCTCCATGTTAGTTTTGTGTGGGTGCTCAAGCTGCTTGATTCCATCCCACTGGGCTCAATGGGCATGGGATCGGAACTGACCAAACAGGGTTTCCTAGATAGCTGCCAGGACAGCTGATGGTATGTGAAGTGCAAGAGGCAGGTGGAGTTGTTTTGGCACTGGAAGAGCTGTGCTGCTGCTTCGGGCACTTGCCATTCACCACCACACTACCTTCCCTAGGTGTCATAGCCACTTTCAGACATATGTGCTGCCAGAGCACTTGGTTTCCATGGCAGCGGGAAATAGCTTTGGCCGTGAACTTGCCTTTGGCTGTGGAGTTTGAGCACCTTGAGTGAGGAGCTGCATGTTAGTATTGTGTGGGTGCTCAAGCTGCTTGATTCCATCCCACTGGGCTCAATGGGCACTGGACCGGAAGTGAGCAAACATTGTTTCCTAGATAGCTGCCAGGACAGCTGATGGTATGTGAAGTGCATGAGGCAGGTGGAGTTGTTTTGGCACTGGAAGAGCTGTGCTGCTGCTTCGGGCAGTTGCCATTCACCACCACACTACCTTCCCTAGGTGTCATAGCCACTTTCAGACATATGTGCTGCCAGAGCCCTTGGTTTCCATGGCAGCGGGAAATGGCTTGGGCGCTGAACCTGTCTTTGGCTGTGGAGTTTTGAGCGCCTTGAGTGAGGAGCTGCATGTTAGTTTTGTGTGGGTGCTCAAGCTGCTTGATTCCATCCCACTGGGCTCAATGGGCATGGGACCGGAAGTGAGCAAACAGGGTTTCCTAGATAGCTGCCAGGACAGCTGATGGTATGTGAAGTTCATGAGGCAGGTGGAGTTGTTTTGGCACTGGAAGAGCTGTGCTGCTGCTTCGGGCAGTTGCCATTCACCACCACACTACCTTCCCTAGGTGTCATAGCCACTTTCAGACATATGTGCTGCCAGAGCCCTTGGTTTCCATGGCAGCGGGAAATGGCTTTGGCCCTGAACTTTCCTTTGGCTGTGGTATCTTGAGCGCCTTGAGTGAGGAGCTCCATGTTAGTTTTGTGTGGGTGCTCAAGATGCCTGATTCCATCCCACTGGGCTCAATGGGCATGGGACCGGAAGTGACCAAAGAGGGTTTCCTAGATAGCTGCCAGGACAGCTGATGGTATGTGAAGTGCATGAGGCAGGTGGAGTTGTTTTGGCACTGGAAGAGCTGTGCTGCTTCTTCGGGCAGTTGCCATTCACCACCACACTACCTTCCCTAGGTGTCATAGCCACTTTCAGACATATGTGCTACCAGAGCCCTTGGTTTCCATGGCAGCGGAAATGGCTTTGGCCCGGAACTTGTCTTTGGCTGTGGAGGTTTCAGCGCAGTTAGTGAGGAGCTCCATGTTAGTTTTGTGTGGGTGCTCAAGCTGCTTGATTCCATCCCACTGGGCTCAATGGGCATTGGACCGGAAGTGAGCAAACAGGGTTTCCTAGATAGCTGCTAGGACAGCTGATGGTATGTGAAGTGCATGAGGCAGGTGGAGTTGTTTTGGCACTGGAAGAGCTGTGCTGCTGCTTCGGGCAGTTGCCATTCACCACCACACTACCTTCCCTAGGTGTCATAGCCACTTTCAGACATATGTGCTGCGAGAGCCCTTGATTTCCATGGCAGCGGGAAATGGCTTGGGCTCTGAACTTGTCTTTGGCTGTGGAGTTTTGAGCGCCTTGAGTGAGGAGCTGCATGTTAGTTTTGTGTGGGTGCTCAAGCTGCTTGATTCCATCCCACTGGGCTCAATGGGCATGGGACCGGAAGTGAGCAAACAGGGTTTCCTAGATAGCTGCCAGGACAGCTGATGGTATGTGAAGTTCATGAGGCAGGAGGAGTTGTTTTGGCACGGGAAGAGCTGTGCTGCTGCTTCGGGCAGTTGCCATTCACCACCACACTACCTTCCCTAGGTGTCATAGCCACTTTCAGACATATGTGCTGCCAGAGCACTTGGTTTCCATGGCAGTGGGAAATGGCTTGGGCGCTGAACTTGTCTTTTGCTGTGGAGTTGTTAGTGCCTTTGTGAGGAGGTGCATGTTAGTTTTGTGTGGGTGCTCAAGCTGCTTGATTCCATCCCACTGGGCTCAATGGGTATTGGACCGGAAGTGAGCAAACAGGGTTTCCTAGATAGCTGCCAGGACAGCTGATGGTATGTGAAGTGCATGAGGCAGGTGGAGTTGTTTTGGCACTGGAAGAGCTGTGCTGCTGCTTCGGGCAGTTGCCATTCACCACCACACTACCTTCCCTAGGTGTCATAGCCACTTGCAGACATATGTGCTGCCAGAGCCCTTGGTTTCCATGGCAGCGGGAAATGGCTTGGGCTCTGAACTTGTCTTTGGCTGTGGAGCTTTGAGCGCCTTGAGTGAGGAGCTCCATGTTAGTTTTGTGTGGGTGCTCAAGCTGCTTGATTCCATCCCACTGGGCTCAATGGGTATTGGACCGGAAGTGAGCAAACAGGGTTTCCTAGATAGCGGCCAGGACAGCTGATGGTATGTGAAGTTCATCAGGCAGGGGGAGTTGTTTTGGCACTGGAAGAGCTGTGCTGCTGCTTCGGGCAGTTGCCATTCACTACCACACTACCTTCCCTAGGTGTCATAGCCACTTTCAGACATATGTGCTGCCAGAGCACTTGGTTTCCATGGCAGCGGGAAATGGCTTTGGCTGTGAACTTGTCTTTGGCTGTGGAGTTTTGAGCGCCTTGAGTGAGGAGCTCCATGTTAGTTTTGTGTGGGTGCTCAAGCTGCTTGATTCCATCCCACTGGGCTCAATGGGCATGGGACCGGAAGTGACCAAACAGGGTTTCCTAGATATCTGCCGGGACAGCTGATGGTATGTGAAGTTCATGAGGCAGGTGGAGTTGTTTTGGCACTGGAAGAGCTGTGCTGCTACTTCGGGCAGTTGCCATTCACCACCACACTACCTTCCCTAGGTGTCATAGCCACTTTCAGACATATGTGCTGCCAGAGCACTTGCTTTCCATGGCAGCGGGAAATGGCTTTGGCCCTGAACTTGTCTTTGCCAGTGGAGTTTTGAGCGCCGTCAGTGAGGAGCTGCATGTTAGTTTTGTGTGGGTGCTCAAGCTGCTTGATTCCATCCCACTGGGCTCAATGGGCATGGGACGGGAAGTGAGCAAACAGGGTTTCCTAGATAGCTGCCAGGACAGCTGATGGTATGTGAAGTGCATGAGGCAGGTGGAGTTGTTTTGGCACTGGAAGAGCTGTGCTGCTGCTTCGGGCAGTTGCCATTCACCACCACACTACCTTCCCTAGGTGTCATAGCCACTTTCAGACATATGTGCTGCCAGAGCACTTGGTTTCCATGGCAGCGGGAAATGGCTTTGGCCCTGAACTTGTCTTTGGCTGTAGAGTTTTGAGCGCCGTCAGTGAGGAGCTCCATGTTAGTTTTGTGTGGGTGCTCAAGCTGCTTGATTCCATCCCTCTGGGCTCAATGGACATGGGACCGGAAGTGAGGAAACAGGGTTTCCTAGATAGCTGCCACGACAGCTGATGGTATGTGAAGTTCATGAGGCAGGTGGAGTTGTTTTGGCACTGGAAGAGCTGTGCTGCTGCTTCGGGCAGTTGCCATTCACCACCACACTACCTTCCCTAGGTGTCATAGCCACGTTCAGACATATGTGCTGCCAGAGCCCTTGGTTTCCATGGCAGCGGGAAATGGCTTTGGCTCTGAACTTGTCTTTGGCTGTGGAGTTTTGAGCGCCTTGAGTGAGGAGCTCCATGTTAGTTTTGTGTGGGTGCTCAAGCTGCTTGATTCCATCCCACTGGGCTCAATGGGCATGGGACCAGAAGTGAGCAAAGAGGGTTTCCTAGATAGCGGCCAGGACAGCTGATGGTGTGAAGTGCATGAGGCAGGTGGAGTTGTTTTGGCACTGGAAGAGCTGTGCTGCTGCTTCGGGCAGTTGCCATTCACCACCACACTACCTTCCCTAGGTGGCATAGCCACTTGCAGACATATGTGCTGCCAGAGCCCTTGGTTTCCATGGCAGCGGGAAATGGCTTTGGCCCTGAACTTGTCTTTGGCTGTGGAGTTTTGAGCGCCTTGAGTGAGGAGCTGCATGTTAGTTTTGTGTGGGTGCTCAAGCTGCTTGATTCCATCCCACTGGGCTCAATGGGTATTGGACCGGAAGTGAGCAAACAGGGTTTCCTAGATAGCGGCCAGGACAGCTGATGGTATGTGAAGTTCATGAGGCAGGGGGAGTTGTTTTGGCACTGGAAGAGCTGTGCTGCTGCTTCGGGCAGTTGCCATTCACCACCACACTACCTTCCCTAGGTGTCATAGCCACTTTCAGACATATGTGCTGCCAGAGCACTTGGTTTCCATGGCAGCGGGAAATGGCTTTGGCTGTGAACTTGTCTTTGACTGTGGAGTTTTGAGAGCCTTGAGTGAGGAGCTCCATGTTAGTTTTGTGTGGGTGCTCAAGCTGCTTGATTCCATCCCACTGGGCTCAAAGGGCATGGGACCGGAAGTGACCAAACAGGGTTTCCTAGATATCTGCCGGGACAGCTGATGGTATGTGAAGTGCATGAGGCAGGTGCAGTTGTTTTGGCACTGGAAGAGCTGTGCTGCTGCTTCGGGCAGTTGCCATTCACCACCACACTACCTTCCCTAGGTGTCATAGCCACTTTCAGACATATGTGCTGCCAGAGCACTTGGTTTCCATGGCAGCGGGAAATGGCTTTGGCCCTGAACTTGTCCTTGGCTGTGGAGTTTTGAGCGCCTTGAGTGAGGAGCTCCATTTTAGTTTTGTGTGGGTGCTCAAGCTGCTTGATTCCATCCCCCTGGGCTCAATGGGCATGGGACCGGAAGTGAGCAAACAGGGTTTCCTAGATAGCTGCCACGACAGCTGATGGTATGTGAAGTGCATGAGGCAGGTGGAGTTGTTTTGGCACTGGAAGAGCTGTGCTGCTGCTTCGGGCAGTTGCCATTCACCACCACACTACCTTCCCTAGGTGTCATAGCCACGTTCAGACATATGTGCTGCCAGAGCCCTTGGTTTCCATGGCAGCGGGAAATGGCTTGGGCTCTGAACTTGTCTTTGGCTGTGGAGTTTTGAGCGCCTTGAGTGAGGAGCTCCATGTTAGTTTTGTGTGGGTGCTCAAGCTGCTTGATTGCATCCCACTGGGCTCAATGGGCATGGGACCGGAAGTGAGCAAAGAGGGTTTCCTAGATAGCGGCCAGGACAGCTGATGGTGTGAAGTGCATGAGGCAGGTGGAGTTGTTTTGGCACTGGAAGAGCTGTGCTGCTGCTTCGGGCAGTTGCCATTCACCACCACACTACCTTCCCTAGGTGTCATAGCCACTTGCAGACATATGTGCTGCCAGAGCCCTTGGTTTCCATGGCAGCGGGAAATGGCTTGGGCTCTGAACTTGTCTTTGGCTGTGGAGTTTTGAGTGCCTTGAGTGAGGAGCTCCATGTTAGTTTTGTGTGGGTGCTCAAGCTGCTTGATTCCATCCCACTGGGCTCAATGGGCATGGGACCGGAAGTGAGCAAACAGGGTTTCCTAGATAGCTGCCAGGACAGCTGATGGTATGTGAAGTTCATGAGGCAGGGGGAGTTGTTTTGGCACTGGAAGAGCTGTGCTGCTGCTTCGGGCAGTTGCCATTCACCACCACACTACCTTCCCTAGGTGTCATAGCCACTTGCAGACATATGTGCTGCCAGAGCACTTGGTTTCCATGGCAGCGGGAAATGGCTTGGCTCTGAACTTGTCTTTGGCTGTGGAGTTTTGAGCGCCTTGAGTGAGGAGCTCCATGTTAGTTTTGTGTGGGTGCTCAAGCTGCTTGATTCCATCCCTCTGGGCTCAATGGGCATGGGACCGGAAGTGAGCAAACAGGGTTTCCTAGATAGCTGCCAGGACAGCTGATGGTATGTGAAGTGCATGAGGCAGGTGGAGTTGTTTTGGCACTGGAAGAGCTGTGCTGCTGCTTCGGGCAGTTGCCATTCACCACCACACTACCTTCCCTAGGTGTCATAGCCACGTTCAGACATATGTGCTGCCAGAGCCCTTGGTTTCCATGGCAGCGGGAAATGGCTTGGGCTCTGAACTTGTCTTTGGCTGTGGAGTTTTGAGCGCCTTGAGTGAGGAGCTCCATGTTAGTTTTGTGTGGGTGCTCAAGCTGCTTGATTCCATCCCACTGGGCTCAATGGGCATTGGACCGGAAGTGAGCAAACAGGGTTTCCTAGATAGCGGCCAGGACAGCTGATGGTGTGAAGTGCATGAGGCAGGTGGAGTTGTTTTGGCACTGGAAGAGCTGTGCTGCTGCTTCGGGCAGTTGCCATTCACCACCACACTACCTTCCCTAGGTGTCATAGCCACTTGCAGACATATGTGCTGCCAGATCCCTTGGTTTCCATGGCAGCGGGAAATGGCTTTGGCCCTGAACTTGTCTTTGGCTGTGGAGTTTTGAGCGCCTTGAGTGAGGAGCTGCATGTTAGTTTTGTGTGGGTGCTCAAGCTGCTTGATTCCATCCCACTGGGCTCAATGGGTATTGGACCGGAAGTGAGCAAACAGGGTTTCCTAGATAGCGGCCAGGACAGCTGATGGTATGTGAAGTGCATGAGGCAGGTGGAGTTGTTTTGGCACTGGAAGAGCTGTGCTGCTGCTTCGGGCAGTTGCCATTCACCACCACACTACCTTCCCTAGGTGTCATAGCCACTTTCAGACATATGTGCTGCCAGAGCACTTGGTTTCCATGTCAGCGGGAAATGGCTTTGGCTGTGAACTTGTCTTTGGCTGTGGAGTTTTGAGTGCCGTCAGTGAGGAGCTCCATGTTAGTTTTGTGTGGGTGCTCAAGCTGCTTGATTCCATCCCACTGGGCTCAATGGGCATGGGACCAGAAGTGAGCAAAGAGGGTTTCCTAGATAGCTGCCAGGACAGCTGATGGTATGTGAAGTGCATGAGGCAGGTGGAGTTGTTTTGGCACTGGAAGAGCTGTGCTGCTGCTTCGGGCAGTTGCCATTCACCACCACACTACCTTCCCTAGGTGTCATAGCCACTTTCAGACATATGTGCTGCCAGAGCACTTGGTTTCCATGGCAGCGGAAAATGGCTTGGGCCCTGAACTTGTCCTTGGCTGTGGAGTTTTGAGCGCCTTGAGTGAGGAGCTCCATTTTAGTTTTGTGTGGGTGCTCAAGCTGCTTGATTCCATCCCACTGGGCTCAATGGGCATGGGACCGGAAGTGAGCAAACAGGGTTTCCTAGATAGCTGCCAGGACAGCTGATGGTATGTGAAGTTCAAGAGGCAGGTGGAGTTGTTTTGGCACTGGAAGAGCTGTGCTGCTGCTTCGGGCAGTTGCCATTCACCACCACACTACCTTCCCTAGGTGTCATAGCCACTTGCAGACATATGTGCTGCCAGAGCACTTGGTTTCCATGGCAGCGGGAAATGGCTTGGGCTCTGAACTTGTCTTTGGCTGTGGAGTTTTGAGCGCCTTGAGTGAGGAGCTCCATGTTAGTTTTGTGTGGGTGTTCAAGCTGCTTGATTCCATCCCACTGGGCTCAATGGGCATGGGACCGGAAGTGAGCAAAGAGGGTTTCCTAGATAGCGGCCAGGACAGCTGATGGTGTGAAGTGCATGAGGCAGGTGGAGTTGTTTTGGCACTGGAAGAGCTGTGCTGCTGCTTCGGGCAGTTGCCATTCACCACCACACTACCTTCCCTAGGTGTCATAGCCACTTGCAGACATATGTGCTGCCAGAGCCCTTGGTTTCCATGGCAGCGGGAAATAGCTTGGGCTCTGAACTTGTCTTTGGCTGTGGAGTTTTGAGCGCCTTGAGTGAGGAGCTCCATGTTAGTTTTGTGTGGGTGCTCAAGCTGCTTGATTCCATCCCACTGGGCTCAATGGGCATGGGACCGGCAGTGAGCAAACAGGGTTTCCTAGATAGCTGCCAGGACAGCTGATGGTATGTGAAGTTCATGAGGCAGGGGGAGTTGTTTTGGCACTGGAAGAGCTGTGCTGCTGCTTCGGGCAGTTGCCATTCACCACCACACTACCTTCCCTAGGTGTCATAGCCACTTGCAGACATATGTGCTGCCAGAGCACTTGGTTTCCATGGCAGCGGGAAATGGCTTTGGCTGTGAACTTGTCTTTGGCTGTGGAGTTTTGAGCGCCTTGAGTGAGGAGCTCCATGTTAGTTTTGTGTGGGTGCTCAAGCTGCTTGATTCCATCCCACTGGGCTCAATGGGCATGGGACCGGAAGTGACCAAACAGGGTTTCCGAGATATCTGCCGGGACAGCTGATGGTATGTGAAGTTCATGAGGCAGGTGGAGTTGTTTTGGCACTGGAAGAGCTGTGCTGCTGCTTCGGGCAGTTGCCAATCACCACCACACTACCTTCCCTAGGTGTCATAGCCACTTTCAGACATATGTGCTGCCAGAGCCCTTGGTTTCCATGGCAGCGGGAAATGGCTTTGGCCCTGAACTTGCCTTTGGCTGTGGAGCTTTGAGCGCCTTGAGTGAAGAGCTGCATGTTTGTTTTGTGTGGGTGCTCAAGCTGCTTGATTCCATCCCACTGGGCTCAATGGGCATGGGACCGGAAGTGACCAAACAGGGTTTCCTAGATAGCTGCCAGGACAGCTGATGGTATGTGAAGTGCATGAGGCAGGTGGAGTTGTTTTGGCACTAGAAGAGCTGTGCTGCTGCTTCGGGCAGTTGCCATTCACCACCACACTACCTTCCCTAGGTGTCATAGCCACGTTCAGACATATGTGCTGCCAGAGCCCTTGGTTTCCATGGCAGCGGGAAATAGCATTGGCCCTGAACTTGTATTTGGCTGTGGAGTTTAGAGCGCCTTCACTGAGGAGCTCCATGTTAGTTTTGTGTGGGTGCTCAAGCTGCTTGATTGTATCCCTCTGGGGCCTTGGACCGGATGTGAGCAAACAGGGTTTCCTAGATAGCTGCCAGGACAGCTGATGGTATGTGAAGTGCATGAGGCAGGTGGAGTTGTTTTGGCACTGGAAGAGCTGTGCTGCTGCTTCGGGCAGTTGCCATTCACCACCACCCTAACTTCCCTAGGTGTCATAGCCACTTTCAGACATTTGTGCTGCCAGAGCCCATGGTTTCCATGGCAGCGGGAAATGGCTTTGGCTCTGAACTTGTCTTTGGCTGTGGAGTTTTGAGCGCCTTCAGTGATGAGCTCCATGTTAGTTTTGTGTGGGTGCTCAAGCTGCTTGATTCCATCCCACTGGGCTCAATGGGCATTGGACCGGAAGTGAGCAAACAGGGTTTCCTAGATAGCTGCCAGGACAGCTGATGGTATGTGAAGTTCATGAGGCAGGAGGAGTTGTTTTGGCACTGGAAGAGCTGTGCTGCTGCTTCGGGCAGTTGCCATTCACCACCACACTACCTTCCCTAGGTGTCATAGCCACGTTCAGACATATGTGCTGCCAGAGCACTTGGTTTCCATGGCAGCGGGAAATGGCTTGGGCTCTGAACTTGTCTTTGGCTGTGGAGTTTTGAGCGCCTTGAGTGAGGAGCTCCATGTTAGTTTTGTGTGGGTGCTCAAGCTGCTTGATTCCATCCCACTGGGCTCAATGGGCACGGGATCGGAAGTGACCAAACAGGGTTTCCTAGATAGCTGCCAGGACAGCTGATGGTATGTGAAGTGCATGAGGCAGGTGGAGTTGTTTTGGCACTGGAAGAGCTGTGCTGCTACTTCGGGCAGTTGCCATTCACCACCACACTACCTTCCCTAGGTGTCATAGCCACTTTCAGACATATGTTCTGCCAGAGCCCTTGGTTTCCATGGCAGCGGGAAATGGCTTGGGCTCTGAACTTGTCTTTGGCTGTGGAGTTTTGAGCGCCTTGAGTGAGGAGCTCCATGTTAGTTTTGTGTGGGTGCTCAAGCTGCTTGATTCCATCCCACTGGGCTCAATGGGCATTGGACCGGAAGTGAGCAAACAGGGTTTCCTAGATAGCTGCCAGGACAGCTGATGGTATGTGAAGTTCAAGAGGCAGGTGGAGTTGTTTTGGCACTGGAAGAGCTGTGCTGCTGCTTCGGGCAGTTGCCATTCACCACCACACTACCTTCCCTAGGTGTCATAGCCACTTTCAGACATATGTGCTGCCAGAGCCCTTGGTTTCCATGGCAGCGGGAAATAGCATTGGCCCTGAACTTGTATTTGGCTGTGGAGTTTAGAGCGCCTTCACTGAGGAGCTCCATGTTAGTTTTGTGTGGGTGCTCAAGCTGCTTGATTGTATCCCTCTGGGGCCTTGGACCGGAAGTGCGAAAACAGGGTTTCCTAGATAGCTGCCAGGACAGCTGATGGTATGTGAAGTGCATGAGGCAGGTGGAGTTGTTTTGGCACTGGAAGAGCTGTGCTGCTGCTTCGGGCAGTTGCCATTCACCACCACCCTAACTTCCCTAGGTGTCATAGCCACTTTCAGACATTTGTGCTGCCAGAGCCCATGGTTTCCATGGCAGCGGGAAATGGCTTTGGCTCTGAACTTGTCTTTGGCTGTGGAGTTTTGAGCGCCTTCAGTGAGGAGCTCCATGTTAGTTTTGTGTGGGTGCTCAAGCTGCTTGATTGCATCCCACTGGGCTCAATGGGCATTGGACCGGAAGTGAGCAAACAGGGTTTCCTAGATAGCTGCCAGGACAGCTGATTGTATGTGAAGTTCATGAGGCAGGAGGAGTTGTTTTGGCACTGGAAGAGCTGTGCTGCTGCTTCGGGCAGTTGCCATTCACCACCACACTACCTTCCCTAGGTGTCATAGCCACGTTCAGACATATGTGCTGCCAGAGCACTTGGTTTCCATGGCAGCGGGAAATGGCTTGGGCTCTGAACTTGTCTTTGGCTGTGGAGTTTTGAGCGCCTTGAGTGAGGAGCTCCATGTTAGTTTTGTGTGGGTGCTCAAGCTGCTTGATTCCATCCCACTGGGCTCAATGGGCACGGGACCGGGAAGTGACCAAACAGGGTTTCCTAGATAGCGGCCAGGACAGCTGATGGTATGTGAAGTGCATGAGGCAGGTGGAGTTGTTTTGGCACTGGAAGAGCTGTGCTGCTGCTTCGGGCAGTTGCCATTCACCACCACACTACCTTCCCTAGGTGTCATAGCCACTTGCAGACATATGTGCTGCCAGAGCCCTTGGTTTCCATGGCAGCGGGAAATGGCATTGTCCCTGAACTTGTCTTTGGCTGTGGAGTTTTGAGCGCAGTTAGTGAGGAGCTCCATGTTAGTTTTGTGTGGGTGCTCAAGCTGCTTGATTCCATCCCACTGGGCTCAATGGGCATGGGACCGGAAGTGACCAAACAGGGTTTCCTAGATAGCTGCCAGGACAGCTGATGGTATGTGAAGTTCAAGAGGCAGGTGGAGTTGTTTTGGCACTGGAAGAGCTGTGCTGCTGCTTCGGGCAGTTGCCATTCACCACCACACTACCTTCCCTAGGTGTCATAGCCACTTTCAGACATATGTGCTGCCAGAGCCCTTGGTTTCCATGGCAGCGGGAAATGGCTTTGGCTGTGAACTTGTCTTTGGCTGTGGAGTTTTGAGCGCCTTCAGTGAGGAGCTCCGTGTTAGTTTTGTGTGGGTGCTCAAGCTGCTTGAATGTATCCCACTGGGCTCAAAGGGCATTGGACCGGAAGTGACCAAACAGGGTTTCCTAGATAGCTGCCAGGACAGCTGATGGTATGTGAAGTGCATGAGGCAGGTGGAGTTGTTTTGGCACTGGAAGAGCTGTGCTGCTGCTACGGGCAGTTGCCATTCACCACCACACTACCTTCCCTAGGTGTCATAGCCACTTTCAGACATATGTGCTGCCAGAGCACTTGGTTTCCATGGCAGCGGGAAATGGCTTTGGCCGTGAACTTGTCTTTGGCTGTGGAGTTTTGAGCGCAGTTAGTGAGGAGCTCCATGTTAGTTTTGTGTGGGTGCTCAAGCTGCTTGATTCCATCCCACTGGGCTCAATGGGCATGGGACCGGAAGTGAGCAAAGAGGGTTTCCTAGATAGCGGCCAGGACAGCTGATGGTGTGAAGTGCATGAGGCAGGTGGAGTTGTTTTGGCACTGGAAGAGCTGTGCTGCTGCTTCGGGCAGTTGCCATTCACCACCACACTACCTTCCCTAGGTGTCATAGCCACTTGCAGACATATGTGCTGCCAGAGCCCTTGGTTTCCATGGCAGCGGGAAATGGCTTGGGCTCTGAACTTGTCTTTGGCTGTGGAGTTTTGAGCGCCTTGAGTGAGGAGCTCCATGTTAGTTTTGTGTGGGTGCTCAAGCTGCTTGATTCCATCCCACTGGGCTCAATGGGCATGGGACCGGAAGTGAGCAAACAGGGTTTCCTAGATAGCTGCCAGGACAGCTGATGGTATGTGAAGTTCATGAGGCAGGTGGAGTTGTTTTGGCACTGGAAGAGCTGTGCTGCTGCTTCGGGCAGTTGCCATTCACCACCACACTACCTTCCCTAGGTGTCATAGCCACTTTCAGACATATGTTCTGCCAGAGCCCTTGGTTTCCATGGCAGCGGGAAATGGCATTGTCCCTGAACTTGTCTTTGGCTGTGGAGTTTTGAGCGCCTTGAGTGAGGAGCTCCATGTTAGTTTTGTGTGGGTGCTCAAGCTGCTTGATTCCATCCCACTGGGCTCAATGGGCATGGGACCGGAAGTGAGCAAACAGGGTTTCCTAGATAGCTGCCAGGACAGCTGATTGTATGTGAAGTTCATAAGGCAGGTGGAGTTGTTTTGGCACTGGAAGAGCTGTGCTGCTGCTTCGGGCAGTTGCCATTCACCACCACACTACCTTCCCTAGGTGTCATAGCCACTTTCAGACATATGTGCTGTCAGAGCCCTTGGTTTCCATGGCAGCGGGAAATGGTTTGGGCCCTGAAATTGCCTTTGGCTGTGGAGTTTTGAGCGCCTTGAGTGAGGAGGTGCATGTTAGTATTGTGTGGGTGCTCAAGCTGCTTGATTTCATCCCACTGGGCTCAATGGGCATTGCACCGGAAGTGACCAAACAGGGTTTCCTAGATAGCTGCCAGGACAGCTGATGGTATGTGAAGTGCATGAGGCAGGTGGAGTTGTTTTGGCACTGGAAGAGCTGTGCTGCTGCTTCGGGCAGTTGCCATTCACCACCACACTACCTTCCCTAGGTGTCATAGCCACTTGCAGACATATGTGCTGCCAGAGCCCTTGGTTTCCATGGCAGCGGGAAATGGCTTGGGCCCTGAAATTGCCTTTGGCTGTGGAGTTTTGAGCTCCTTGAGTGAGGAGCTGCATGTTAGTTTTGTGTGGGTGCTCAAGCTGCTTGATTCCATCCCCCTGGGCTCAATGGGCATGGGACCGAAAGTGACCAAACAGGGTTTCCTAGATAGCTGCCAGGACAGCTGATGGTATGTGAAGTTCATGAGGCAGGTGGAGTTGTTTTGGCACTGGAAGAGCTGTGCTGCTGCTTCGGGCAGTTGCCATTCACCACCACACTACCTTCCCTAGGTGTCATAGCCACTTTCAGACATATGTGCTGCCAGAGCACTTGGTTTCCATGGCAGCGGGAAATGGCTTGGGCTCTGAACTTGTCTTTGGCTGTGGAGCTTTGAGCGCCTTGAGTGAGGAGGTGCATGTTAGTTTTGTGTGGGTGCTCAAGCTGCTTGATTCCATCCCACTGGGCTCAATGGGCATTGGACCGGAAGTGACCAAACAGGGTTTCCTAGATAGCTGCCAGGACAGCTGATGGTTTGTGAAGTGCATGAGGCAGGTGGAGTTGTTTTGGCACTGGAAGAGCTGTGCTGCTGCTTCGGGCAGTTGCCATTCACCACCACACTACCTTCCCTAGGTGTCATAGCCACTTTCAGACATATGTGCTGCCAGAGCCCTTGGTTTCCATGGCAGCGGGAAATGGCTTTGGCCCTGAACTTGTCTTTGGCTGTGGAGCTTTGAGCACCTTGAGTGAGGAGGTGCATGTTTGTTTTGTGTGGGTGCTCAAGCTGCTTGATTCCATCCCACTGGGCTCAATGGGCATGGGACCGGAAGTGAGCAAACAGGGTTTCCTAGATAGCTGCCAGGACAGCTGATGGCATGTGAAGTGCATGAGGCAGGTGGAGTTGTTTTGGCACTGGAAGAGCTGTGCTGCTGCTTCGGGCAGTTGCCATTCACCACCACACTACCTTCCCTAGGTGTCATAGCCACTTTCAGACATATGTGCTGCCAGAGCACTTGGTTTCCATGGCAGCGGGAAATGGCTTTGGCTGTGAACTTGATTTTGGTTGTGGAGTTTTGAGCGCCTTGAGTGAGGAGCTCCATGTTAGTTTTGTGTGGGTGCTCAAGCTGCTTGATTCCATCCCACTGGGCTCAATGGGCACTGGACCGGAAGTGAGCAAACAGGGTTTCCTAAATAGCTGCCACGACAGCTGATGGTATGTGAAGTGCATGAGGCAGGTGGAGTTGTTTTGGCACTGGAAGAGCTGTGCTGCTGCTTCGGGCAGTTGCCATTCACCACCACACTACCTTCCCTAGGTGTCATAGCCACTTTCAGACATATGTGCTGCCAGAGCCCTTGGTTTCCATGGCAGCGGGAAATGGCTTTGGCAGTGAACTTGTCTTTGGCTGTGGAGTTTTGAGCGCCTTGAGTGAGGAGCTCCATGTTAGTTTTGTGTGGGTGCTCAAGCTGCTTGATTCCATCCCACTGGGCTCAATGGGCATGGGACCGGAAGTGAGCAAACAGGGTTTCCTAGATAGCTGCCACGACAGCTGATGGTTTGTGAAGTGCATGAGGCAGGTGGAGTTGTTTTGGCACTGGAAGAGCTGTGCTGCTGCTTCGGGCAGTTGCCATTCACCACCACACTACCTTCCCTAGGTGTCATAGCCACTTTCAGACATATGTGCTGCCAGAGCCCTTGGTTTCCATGGCAGCGGGAAATGGCTTTGGCTCTGAACTTGTCTTTGGCTGTGGAGTTTTGAGCGCCTTCAGTGAGGAGCTCCATGTTAGTTTTGTGTGGGTGCTCAAGCTGCTTGATTCCATCCCACTGGGCTCAATGGGCATAGGACCGGAAGTGAGCAAACAGGGTTTCCTAGATAGCTGCCAGGACAGCTGATGGTATGTGAAGTGCATGAGGCAGGTGGAGTTGTTTTGGCACTGGAAGAGCTGTGCTGCTGCTTCGGGCAGTTGCCATTCACCACCACATTACCTTCCCTAGGTGTCATAGCCACGTTCAGACATATGTGCTGCCAGAGCCCTTGGTTTCCATGGCAGCGGGAAATGGCATTGTCCCTGAACTTGTCTTTGGCTGTGGAGTTTTGAGCGCCTTGAGTGAGGAGCTGCATGTTAGTTTTGTGTGGGTGCTCAAGCTGCTTGATTCCATCCCACTGGGCTCAATGGGCACTGGACCGGAAGTGAGCAAACAGGGTTTCCTAGATAGCTGCCAGGACAGCTGATGGTATGTGAAGTTCATGAGGAGTTTTTTTGGAACTGGAAGAGCTGTGCTGCTGCTTCGGGCAGTTTCCATTCACCACCACACTACCTTCCCTAGGTGTCATAGCCACTTTCAGACATATGTGCTGCCAGAGCACTTGGTTTCCATGGCAGCGGGAAATGACATTGTCCCTGAACTTGTCTTTGGCTGTGGAGCTTTGAGCGCCCTGATTGAGGAGGTGCATGTTAGTTTTGTGTGGGTGCTCAAGCTGCTTGATTCCATCCCACTGGGCTCAATGGGCACTGGACCGGATGTGAGCAAACAGGGTTTCCTAGATAGCTGCCACTACAGCTGATGGTATGTGAAGTGCATGAGGCAGGTGGAGTTGTTTTGGCACTGGAAGAGCTGTGCTGCTGCTTCGGGCAGTTGCCATTCACCACCACACTACCTTCCCTAGGTGTCATAGCCACTTTCAGACATATGTGCTGCCAGAGCCCTTGGTTTCCATGGCAGCGGGAAATGGCATTGTCGCTGAACTTGTCTTTGGCTGTGGAGTTTTGAGCGCCTTGATTGAGGAGGTGCATGTTAGTTTTGTGTGGGTGCTCAAGCTGCTTGATTCCATCCCACTGGGCTCAATGGGCATGGGACCGGCAGTGAGCAAACAGGGTTTCCTAGATAGCTGCCAGGACAGCTGATGGCATGTGAAGTGCATGAGGCAGGTGGAGTTGTTTTGGCACTGGAAGAGCTGTGCTGCTGCTTCGGGCAGTTGCCATTCACCACCACACTACCTTCCCTAGGTGTCATAGCCACTTTCAGACATATGTGCTGCCAGAGCCCTTGGTTTCCATGGCAGCGGGAAATGGCTATGGCTGTGAACTTGATTTTGGCTGTGGAGTTTTGAGCGCCTTGAGTGAGGAGCTCCATGTTAGTTTTGTGTGGGTGCTCAAGCTGCTTGATTCCATCCCACTGGGCTCAATGGGCACTGGACCGGAAGTGAGCAAACAGGGTTTCCTAAATAGCTGCCACGACAGCTGATGGTATGTGAAGTTCATGGGGCAGGTGGAGTTGTTTTGGCACTGGAAGAGCTGTGCTGCTGCTTCGGGCAGTTGCCATTCACCACCACACTACCTTCCCTAGGTGTCATAGCCACTTTCAGACATATGTGCTGCCAGAGCACTTGGTTTCCATGGCAGCGGGAAATGGCTTGAGCTCTGAACTTGTCTTTGGCTGTGGAGTTTTGAGCGCCTTGAGTGAGGAGCTCCATGTTAGTTTTGTGTGGGTGCTCAAGCTGCTTGATTTCATCCCACTGGGCTCAATGGGCATGGGACCGGAAGTGACCAAACAGGGTTTCCTAGATAGCTGCCAGGACAGCTGATGGTATGTGAAGTTAATGAGGAGTTGTTTTGGCACTGGAAGAGCTGTGCTGCTGCTTCGGGCAGTTGCCATTCACCACCACACTACCTTCCCTAGGTGTCATAGCCACTTTCAGACATATGTGCTGCCAGAGCCCTTGGTTTCCATGGCAGCGGGAAATGGCTTTGGCCGTGAACTTGCCTTTGGCTGTGGAGTTTTGAGCGCCGTCAGTGAGGAGCTCCATGTTAGTTTTGTGTGGGTGCTCAAGCTGCTTGATTCCATCCCACTGGGCTCAATGGGCATGGGACCGGAAGTGACCAAACAGGGTTTCCTAGATAGCTGCCACGACAGCTGATGGTATGTGAAGTTCATGAGGCAGGTGGAGTTGTTTTGGCACTGGAAGAGCTGTGCTGCTGCTTCGGGCAGTTGCCATTCACCACCACACTACCTTCCCTAGGTGTCATAGCCACTTTCAGACATATGTGCTGCCAGACCCCTTGGTTTCCATGGCAGCGGGAAATGGCTTGGGCTCTGAACTTGTCTTTGGCTTTGGAGTTTTGAACGCCTTGATTGAGGAGCTCCATGTTAGTTTTGTGTGGGTGCTCAAGCTGCTTGATTCCATCCCACTGGGCTCAATGGGCACTGGACCGGAAGTGAGCAAACAGGGTTTCCTAGATAGCTGCCAGGACAGCTGATGGTATGTGAAGTGCATGAGGCAGGTGGAGTTGTTTTGGCACTGGAAGAGCTGTGCTGCTGCTTCGGGCAGTTGCCATTCACCACCACACTACCTTCCCTAGGTGTCATAGCCACTTTCAGACATATGTGCTGCCAGAACACTTGGTTTCCATGGCAGCGGGAAATGGCTTGGGCCCTGAAATTGCCTTTGGCTGTGGTGTTTTGAGCGCCTTGAGTGAGGAGGTGCATGTTTGTTTTGTGTGGGTGCTCAAGCTGCTTGATTCCATCCCACTGGGCTCAATTGGCATGGGATCGGAAGTGACCAAACAGGGTTTCCTAGATAGCTCCAGGACAGCTGATGGTTTGTGAAGTGCATGAGGCAGGTGGAGTTGTTTTGGCACTGGAAGAGCTGTGCTGCTGCTTCGGGCAGTTGCCATTCACCACCACACTACCTTCCCTAGGTGTCATAGCCACTTTCAGACATATGTGCTGCCAGAGCACTTGGTTTCCATGGCAGCGGGAAATGGTTTGTCCGTGAACTTGTCTTTGGCTGTGGAGCTTTGAACGCCTTGAGTGAGGAGCTGCATGTTTGTTTCGTGTGGGTGCTCAAGCTGCTTGATTCCATCCCACTGGGCTCAATGGGCATGGGACCGGAAGTGAGCAAACAGGGTTTCCTAGATAGCGGCCAGGACAGCTGATGGTATGTGAAGTTCATGAGGCAGGTGGAGTTGTTTTGGCACTGGAAGAGCTGTGCTGCTGCTTCGGGCAGTTGCCATTCACCACCACACTACCTTCCCTAGGTGTCATAGCCACTTTCAGACATATGTGCTGCCAGAGCACTTGGTTTCCATGGCAGCGGGAAATGGCTTTGGCTGTGAACTTGTCTTTGGCTGTGGAGTTTTGAGCGCCTTGAGTGAGGAGGTGCATGTTAGTTTTGTGTGGGTGCTCAAGCTGCTTGATTCCATCCCACTGGGCTCAATGGGCATAGGACCGGAAGTGAGCAAACAGGGTTTCCTAGATAGCTGCCAGGACAGCTGATGGTATGTGAAGTGCATGAGGCAGGTGGAGTTGTTTTGGCACTGGAAGAGCTGTGCTGCTGCTTCGGGCAGTTGCCATTCACCACCACATTACCTTCCCTAGGTGTCATAGCCACTTTCAGACTTTTGTGCTGCCGGAGCACTTGGTTTCCATGGCAGCAGGAAATGGCTTTCGCCCTGAACTTGCCTTTGGCTGTGGAGTTTTGAGCGCCTTGAGTGAGGAGCTCCATGTTAGTTTTGTGTGGGTGCTCAAGCTGCTTGATTCCATCCCACTGGGCTCAATTGGCATTGGACCGGAAGTGACCAAACAGGGTTTCCTAGATAGCTGCCAGGACAGCTGATGGTTTGTGAAGTGCATGAGGCAGGTGGAGTTGTTTTGGCACTGGAAGAGCTGTGCTGCTGCTTCGGGCAGTTGCCATTCACCACCACACTACCTTCCCTAGGTGTCATAGCCACTTTCAGACATATGTGCTGCCAGAGCACTTGGTTTCCATGGCAGCGGGAAATGGCATTGTCCCTGAACTTGTCTTTGGCTGTGGAGTTTTGAGCGCCGTCAGTGAGGAGCTCCATGTTAGTTTTGTGTGGGTGCTCAAGCTGCTTGATCCATCCCACTGGGCTCAATGGGCACTGGACCGGAAGTGAGCAAACAGGGTTTCCTAGATAGCTGCCACGACAGCTGATGGTATGTGAAGTTCATGAGGCAGGTGGAGTTGTTTTGGCACTGGAAGAGCTGTGCTGCTGCTTCGGGCAGTTGCCATTCACCACCACACTACCTTCCTTAGGTGTCATAGCCACTTTCAGACATATGTGCTGCCAGAGCCCTTGGTTTCCATGGCAGCGGGAAATGGCTTGGGCTCTGAACTTGTCTTTGGCTGTGGAGTTTTGAGCGCCTTGATTGAGGAGGTGCATGTTAGTTTTGTGTGGGTGCTCAAGCTGCTTGATTCCATCCCACTGGGCTCAATGGGCACTGGACCGGAAGTGAGCAAACAGGGTTTCCTAGATAGCTGCCAGGACAGCTGATGGTATGTGAAGTTCATGAGGCAGGTGGAGTTGTTTTGGCACTGGAAGAGCTGTGCTGCTGCTTCGGGCAGTTGCCATTCACCACCACACTACCTTCCCTAGGTGTCATAGCCACTTTCAGACATATGTGCTGCCAGAGCCCTTGGTTTCCATGGCAGCGGGAAATGGCTTGGGCCCTGAACTTGTCTTTGGCTGTGGAGGTTTGAGCGCCTTGAGTGAGGAGGTGCATGTTTGTTTTGTGTGGGTGCTCAAGCTGCTTGATTCCATCCCACTGGGCTCAATGGGCATGGGACCGGAAGTGACCAAACACGGTTTCCTAGATAGCTGCCAGGACAGCTGATGGTATGTGAAGTTCATGAGGCAGGTGGAGTTGTTTTGGCACTGGAAGAGCTGTGCTGCTGCTTCGGGCAGTTGCCATTCACCACCACACTACCTTCCCTAGGTGTCATAGCCACTTTCAGACATATGTGCTGCCAGAGCCCTTGGTTTCCATGGCAGCGGGAAATGGCATTGTCCCTGAACTTGTCTTTGGCTGTGGAGTTTTGAGCGCCTTGAGTTAGGAGCTCCATGTTAGTTTAGTGTGGGTGCTCAAGCTGCTTGATTCCATCCCCCTGGGCTCAATGGGCATGGGACCGGAAGTGAGCAAACAGGGTTTCCTAGATAGCTGCCAGGACAGCTGATGGTATGTGAAGTTCATGAGGCAGGTGGAGTTGTTTTGGCACTGGAAGAGCTGTGCTGCTGCTTCGGGCAGTTGCCATTCACCACCACACTACCTTCCCTAGGTGTCATAGCCACTTTCAGACATATGTGCTGCCAGAGCCCTTGGTTTCCATGGCAGCGGGAAATGGCTTTGGCCCTGAACTTGTCTTTGGCTGTGGAGTTTTGAGCGCCTTGAGTGAGGAGCTCCATGTTAGTTTTGTGTGGGTGCTCAAGCTGCTTGATTCCATCCCACTGGGCTCAATGGGCATGGGACCGGAAGTGACCAAACAGGGTTTCCTAGATAGCTGCCAGGACAGCTGATGGTATGTGAAGTTCATGAGGCAGGTGGAGTTGTTTTGGCACTGGAAGAGCTGTGCTGCTGCTTCGGGCAGTTGCCATTCACCACCACACTACCTTCCCTAGGTGTCATAGCCACTTTCAGACATATATGCTGCCAGAGCCCTTGGTTTCCATGGCAGCGGGAAATGGCTTGGGCCCTGAACTTGTCTTTGGCTGTGGAGCTTTGAGCGCCTTGAGTGAGGAGGTGCATGTTTGTTTTGTGTGGGTGCTCAAGCTGCTTGATTCCATCCCACTGGGTTCAATGGGCATGGGACCGGAAGTGAGCAAACAGGGTTTCCTAGATAGCTGCCAGGACAGCTGATGGTATGTGAAGTGCATGAGGCAGGTGGAGTTGTTTTGGCACTGGAAGAGCTGTGCTGCTGCTTCAGGCAGTTGCCATTCACCACCACACTACCTTCCCTGGGTGTCATAGCCACTTGCAGACATATGTGCTGCCAGAGCCCTTGGTTTCCATGGCAGCGGGAAATGGCTTGGGCCCTGAACTTGTCTTTGGCTGTGGAGCTTTGAGCGCCTTGAGTGAGGAGGTGCATGTTAGTTTTGTGTGGGTGCTCAAGCTGCTTGATTCCATCCCACT
This sequence comes from Ochotona princeps, assembly GCF_030435755.1. NCBI lineage: Eukaryota > Metazoa > Chordata > Mammalia > Lagomorpha > Ochotonidae > Ochotona > Ochotona princeps. Next base: position 136,468,498 of record NC_080833.1, read on the forward strand.
GGGCTCAATGGGCACTGGACCGGAAGTGAGCAAACAGGGTTTCCTAGATAGGTGCCAGGACAGCTGATGGTATGTGAAGTTCATGAGGTAGGTGGAGTTGTTTTGGCACTGGAAGAGCTGTGCTGCTGCTTCGGGCAGTTGCCATTCACCACCACACTACCTTCCCTAGGTGTCATAGCCACTTTCAGACATATGTGCTGCCAGAGCCCTTGGTTTCCATGGCAGCGGGAAATGGCATTGGCCCTGAACTTGTCTTTGGCTGTGGAGTTTTGAGCGCCTTGAGTGAGGAGGTGCATGTTAGTTTTGTGTGGGTGCTCAAGCTGCTTGATTCCATCCCACTAGGCTCAATGGGCATGGGACCGGAAGTGAGCAAACAGGGTTTCCTAGATAGCTGCCACGACAGCTGATGGTTTGTGAAGTTCATGAGGCAGGTGGAGTTGTTTTGGCACTGGAAGAGCTGTGCTGCTGCTTCGGGCAGTTGCCATTCACCACCACACTACCTTCCCTAGGTGTCATAGCCACTTGCAGACATATGTGCTGCCAGAGCTCTTGGTTTCCATGGCAGCGGGAAATGGCATTGGCCCTGAACTTGTCTTTGGCTGTGGAGTTTTGAGCGCCATCAGTGAGGAGCTCCATGTTAGTTTTGTGTGGGTGCTCAAGCTGCTTGATTCCATCCCACTGGGCTCAATGGGCATGGGACCGGCAGTGACCAAAAAGGGTTTCCTAGATAGCTGCCAGGACAGCTGATGGTATGTGAAGTTCATGAGGCAGGTGGAGTTGTTTTGGCACTGGAAAAGCTGTGCTGCTGCTTCGGGCAGTTGCCATTCACAACCACACTACCTTCCCTAGGTGTCATAGCCACTTTCAGACATATGTGCTGCCAGAGCCCTTGGTTTCCATGGCAGCGGGAAATGGCTTTGGCCCTGAACTTGTCTTTGGCTGTGGAGTTTTGAGCACTGTCAGTGAGGAGCTCCATGTTAGTTTTGTGTGGGTGCTCAAGCTGCTTGATTCCATCCCACTGGGCTCAATGGGCATGGGACCGGAAGTGAGCAAACAGGGTTTCCTAGATAGCTGCCACGACAGCTGATGGTATGTGAAGTTCATGAGGCAGGTGGAGTTGTTTTGGCACTGGAAGAGCTGTGCTGCTGCTTCGGGCAGTTGCCATTCACCACCACACTACCTTCCCTAGGGGTCATAGCCACTTTCAGACATATGTGCTGCCAGAGCCCTTGGTTTCCATGGCAGCGGGAAATGGCATTGGCCCTGAACTTGTCTTTGGCTGTGGAGTTTTGAGCACCTTCGGTGAGGAGCTCCATGTTAGTTTTGTGTGGGTGCTCAAGCTGCTTGATTCCATCCCACTGGGCTCAATGGGCATGGGACCGGAAGTGAGCAAACAGGGTTTCCTAGATAGCTGCCAGGACAGCTGATGGTATGTGAAGTTCATGAGGCACGTGGAGATGTTTTGGCACTGGAAGAGCTGTGCTGCTGCTTCGGGCAGTTGCCATTCACCACCACACTACCTTCCCTAGGTGTCATAGCCACTTTCAGACATATGTGCTGCCAGAGCCCTTGGTTTCCATGGCAGCGGGAAATGGCATTGGCCCTGAACTTGTCTTTGGCTGTGGAGTTTTGAGCACCTTCGGTGAGGAGCTCCATGTTAGTTTTGTGTGGGTGCTCAAGCTGCTTGATTCCATCCCACTGGGCTCAATGGGCATGGGACCGGAAGTGAGCAAACAGGGTTTCCTAGATAGCTGCCAGGACAGCTGATGGTATGTGAAGTTCATGAGGCACGTGGAGATGTTTTGGCACTGGAAGAGCTGTGCTGCTGCTTCGAGCAGTTGCCATTCACCACCACACTACCTTCCCTAGGTGTCATAGCCACTTGCAGACATATGTGCTGCCAGAGCACTTGGTTTCCATGGCAGCGGGAAATGGCTTTGGCCCTGAACTTGCCTTTGGCTGTGGAGTTTTGAGCGCCATCAGTGAGGAGCTCCATGTTAGTATTTTGTGGGTGCTCAAGCTGCTTGATTCTATCCCACTGAGCTCAATGGCCATGGGACCGAACGTGACCAAACAGGGTTTCCTAGATAGCTGCGACGACAGCTGATGGTTTGTGAAGTTCATGAGGCAGGTGGAGTTGTTTTGGCACTGGAAGAGCTGTGCTGCTGCTTCGGGCAGTTGCCATTCACCACCACACTACCTTCCCTAGGTGTCATAGCCACTTTCAGACATATGTGCTGCCAGATCCCTTGGTTTCCATGGCAGCGGGAAATGGCTTTGGCTGTGAACTTGTCTTTGGCTGTGGAGTTTTGAGCGCCTTGATTGAGGAGGTGCATGTTAGTTTTGTGTGGGTGCTCAAGCTGCTTGATTCCATCCCACTGGGCTCAATGGGCATGGGACCGGAAGTGAGCAAACAGGGTTTCCTAGATAGCTGCCAGGACAGCTGATGGTATGTGAAGTTCATGAGGCAGGTGGAGTTGTTTTGGCACTGGAAGAGCTGTGCTGCTGCTTCGGGCAGTTGCCATTCACCACCACACTACCTTCCCTAGGTGTCATAGCCACTTTCAGACATATGTGCTGCCAGATCCCTTGGTTTCCATGGCAGCACGAAATGGCTTTGGCCATGAACTTGTCTTTGGTGTGGAGTTTTGAGCGCCATCAGTGAGGAGCTCCATGTTAGTATTTTGTGGGTGCTCAAGCTGCTTGATTCTATCCCACTGAGCTCAATGGCCATGGGACCGAACGTGACCAAACAGGGTTTCCTAGATAGCTGCGACGACAGCTGATGGTTTGTGAAGTTCATGAGGCAGGTGGAGTTGTTTTGGCACTGGAAGAGCTGTGCTGCTGCTTCGGGCAGTTGCCATTCACCACCACACTACCTTCCCTAGGTGTCATAGCCACTTTCAGACATATGTGCTGCCAGATCCCTTGGTTTCCATGGCAGCGGGAAATGGCTTTGGCTGTGAACTTGTCTTTGGCTGTGGAGTTTTGAGCGCCTTGATTGAGGAGGTGCATGTTAGTTTTGTGTGGGTGCTCAAGCTGCTTGATTCCATCCCACTGGGCTCAATGGGCATGGGACCGGAAGTGAGCAAACAGGGTTTCCTAGATAGCTGCCAGGACAGCTGATGGTATGTGAAGTTCATGAGGCAGGTGGAGTTGTTTTGGCACTGGAAGAGCTGTGCTGCTGCTTCGGGCAGTTGCCATTCACCACCACACTACCTTCCCTAGGTGTCATAGCCACTTTCAGACATATGTGCTGCCAGATCCCTTGGTTTCCATGGCAGCACGAAATGGCTTTGGCCATGAACTTGTCTTTGGTGTGGAGTTTTGAGCGCCCTGAGTGAGGAGCTGCATGTTAGTTTTGTGTGGGTGCTCAAGCTGCTTGATTCCATCCCACTGGGCTCAATGGGCATTGGACCGGAAGTGAGCAAACAGGGTTTCCTAGATAGCTGCCAGGACAGCTGATGGTATGTGAAGTTCATGAGGCATGGGGAGTTGTTTTGGCACTGGAAGAGCTGTGCTGCTGCTTCGGGCAGTTGCCATTCACCACCACACTACCTTCCCTAGGTGTCATAGCCACTTTCAGACATATGTGCTGCCAGAGCCCTTGGTTTCCATGGCAGCGGGAAATGGCTTGGGCGCTGAACTTGTCTTTGGCTGTGGAGCTTTGAGCGCCTTGAGTTAGGAGCTCCATGTTAGTTTTGTGTGGGTGCTCAAGCTGCTTGATTCTATCCCACTGGGCTCAATGGGCATGGGACCAGAAGTGAGCAAACAGGGTTTCCTAGATAGCTGCCAGGACAGCTGATGGTATGTGAAGTGCATGAGGCAGGTGGAGTTGTTTTGGCACTGGAAGAGCTGTGCTGCTGCTTCGGGAAGTTGCCATTCACCACCACACTACCTTCCCTAGGTGTCATAGCCACTTTCAGACATATGTGCTGCCAGAGCCCTTGGTTTCCATGGCAGGGGGAAATGGCTTTGGCCCTGAACTTGCCTTTGGCTGTGGAGTTTTGAGCGACTTGAGTGAGGAGGTGCATGTTAGTTTTGTGTGGGTGCTCAAGCTGCTTGATTCCATCCCACTGGGCTCAATGGGCATGGGACCGGAAGTGAGCAAACAGGGTTTCCTAGATAGCTGCCAGGACAGCTGATGGTATGTGAAGTTCATGAGGCAGGTGGAGTTGTTTTGGCACTGGAAGAGCTGTGCTGCTGCTTCGGGCAGTTGCCATTCACCACCACACTACCTTCCCTAGGTGTCATAGCCACTTTCAGACATATGTGCTGCCAGAGCCCTTGGTTTCCATGGCAGCGGGAAATGGCTTTGGCCCTGAACTTGCCTTTGGCTGTGGAGTTTTGAGCGCCTTGAGTGAGGAGGTGCATGTTAGTTTTGTGTGGGTGCTCAAGCTGCTTGATTCCATCCCACTGGGCTCAATGGGCATGGGACCGGAAGTGAGCAAACAGGGTTTCCTAGATAGCTGGCAGGACAGCTGATGGTATGTGAAGTTCATGAGGCAGGTGGAGTTGTTTTGGCACTGGAAGAGCTGTGCTGCTGCTTCGGGCAGTTGACATTCACCACCACACTACCTTCCCTAGGTGTCATAGCCACTTTCAGACATATGTGCTGCCAGAGCCCTTGGTTTCCATGGCAGCGGGAAATGGCTTTGGCCCTGAACTTGCCTTTGGCTGTGGAGTTTTGAGCGCCTTGAGTGAGGAGCTCCATGTTAGTTTTGTGTGGGTGCTCAAGCTGCTTGATTCCATCCCACTGGGCTCAATGGGCATGGGACCGGAAGTGACCAAACAGGGTTTCCTAGATAGCTGGCAGGACAGCTGATGGTATGTGAAGTGCATGAGGCAGGTGGAGTTGTTTTGGCACTGGAAGAGCTGTGCTGCTGCTTCGGGCAGTTGCCATTAACCACCACACTACCTTCCCTAGGTGTCATAGTCCCTTGCAGACTTATGTGCTGCCAGAGCCCTTGGTTTCCATGGCAGCGGGAAATGGCATTGTCCCTGAACTTGCCATTGGCTGTGGAGTTTTGAGCGCCTTGATTGAGGAGGTGCATGTTAGTTTTGTGTGGGTGCTGAAGCTGCTTGATTCCATCCCACTGGGCTCAATGGGCATGGGACCGGAAGTGAGCAAACAGGGTTTCCTAGATAGCTGCCAGGACAGCTGATGGTATGTGAAGTTCATGAGGCAGGTGGAGTTGTTTTGGCACTGGAAGAGCTGTGCTGCTGCTTCGGGCAGTTGCCATTCACCACCACACTACCTTCCCCAGGTGTCATAGCCACTTTCAGACATATGTGCTGCCAGAGCCCTTGGTTTCCATGGCAGCGGGAAATGGCTTTGGCCCTGAACTTGCCTTTGGCTGTGGAGTTTTGAGTGCCTTGAGTGAGGAGCTCCATGTTAGTTTTGTGTGGGTGCTCAAGCTGCTTGATTCTATCCTACTGGGCTCAATGGGCATGGGACCGGAAGTGAGCAAACATTGTTTCCTAGATAGCTGCCAGGACAGCTGATGGTATGTGAAGTGCATGAGGCAGGTGGAGTTGTTTTGGCACTGGAAGAGCTGTGCTGCTGCTTCGGGAAGTTGCCATTCACCACCACACTACCTTCCCTAGGTGTCATAGCCACTTTCAGACATATGTGCTGCCAGAGCCCTTGGTTTCCATGGCAGCGGGAAATGGCTTTGGCTGTGAACTTGTCTTTGCTGTGGAGTTTTGAGCGCCTTGATTGAGGAGGTGCATGTTAGTTTTGTGTGGGTGCTCAAGCTGCTTGATTCCATCCCACTGGGCTCAATGGGCATGGGACCGGAAGTGAGCAAACAGGGTTTCCTAGATAGCTGCCAGGACAGCTGATGGTATGTGAAGTTCATGAGGCAGGTGGAGTTGTTTTGGCACTGGAAGAGCTGTGCTGCTGCTTCAGGCAGTTGCCATTCACCACCACACTACCTTCCCTAGGTGTCATAGCCACTTTCAGACATATGTGCTGCCAGATCCCTTGGTTTCCATGGCAGCACGAAATGGCTTTGGCCATGAACTTGTCTTTGGTGTGGAGTTTTGAGCGCCCTGAGTGAGGAGCTGCATGTTAGTTTTGTGTGGGTGCTCAAGCTGCTTGATTCCATCCCACTGGGCTCAATGGGCATTGGACCGGAAGTGAGCAAACAGGGTTTCCTAGATAGCTGCCAGGACAGCTGATGGTATGTGAAGTTCATGAGGCAGGGGGAGTTGTTTTGGCACTGGAAGAGCTGTGCTGCTGCTTCGGGCAGTTGCCATTCACCACCACACTACCTTCCCTAGGTGTCATAGCCACTTTCAGACATATGTGCTGCCAGAGCCCTTGGTTTCCATGGCAGCGGGAAATGGCTTGGGCGCTGAACTTGTCTTTGGCTGTGGAGCTTTGAGCGCCTTGAGTTAGGAGCTCCATGTTAGTTTTGTGTGGGTGCTCAAGCTGCTTGATTCTATCCCACTGGGCTCAATGGGCATGGGACCAGAAGTGAGCAAACAGGGTTTCCTAGATAGCTGCCAGGACAGCTGATGGTATGTGAAGTGCATGAGGCAGGTGGAGTTGTTTTGGCACTGGAAGAGCTGTGCTGCTGCTTCGGGCAGTTGCCATTCACCACCACACTACCTTCCCTAGGTGTCATAGCCACTTGCAGACATATGTGCTGCCAGAGCCCTTGGTTTCCATGGCAGCGGGAAATGTCATTGGCCCTGAAGTTGTCTTTGGCTGTGGAGTTTTGAGCACCTTCAGTGAGGAGGTGTATGTTAGTTTTGTGTGGGTGCTCAAGCTGCTTGATTCCATCCCACTGGGCTCAATGGCCATGGGACCGAACGTGACCAAACAGGGTTTCCTAGATAGCTGCCAGGACAGCTGATGGTTTGTGAAGTGCATGAGGCAGGTGGAGTTGTTTTGGCACTGGAAGAGCTGTGCTGCTGCTTCGGGCAGTTGCCATTCACCACCACACTACCTTCCCTAGGGGTCATAGCCACTTTCAGACATATGTGCTGCCAGATCCCTTGGTTTCCATGGCAGCGGGAAATGGCTTTGGCCCTGAACTTGTCTTTGGCTGTGGAGTTTTGAGTGCCTTGAGTGAGGAGCTCCATGTTAGTTTTGTGTGGGTGCTCAGGCTGCTTGATTCCATCCCACTGGGCTCAATGGGCATGGGACCGGAAGTGAGCAAATAGGGTTTCCTAGATAGCTGCCAGGACAGCTGATGGTATGTGAAGTTCATGAGGCAGGTGGAGTTGTTTTGGCACTGGAAGAGCTGTGCTGCTGCTTCGGGAAGTTGCCATTCACCACCACACTACCTTCCCTAGGTGTCATAGCCACTTTCAGACATATGTGCTGCCAGAGCCCTTGGTTTCCATGGCAGGGGGAAATGGCATTGTCCCTGAACTTGCCATTGGCTGTGGAGTTTTGAGCGCCTTGAGTGAGGAGCTGCATGTTAGTTTTGTGTGGGTGCTGAAGCTGCTTGATTCCATCCCACTGGGCTCAATGGGCATGGGACCGGAAGTGAGCAAACAGGGTTTCCTAGATAGCTGCCAGGACAGCTGATGGTATGTGAAGTTCATGAGGCAGGTGGAGTTGTTTTGGCACTGGAAGAGCTGTGCTGCTGCTTCGGGCAGTTGCCATTCACCACCACACTACCTTCCCCAGGTGTCATAGCCACTTTCAGACATATGTGCTGCCAGAGCCCTTGGTTTCCATGGCAGCGGGAAATGGCTTTGGCCCTGAACTTGCCTTTGGCTGTGGAGTTTTGAGCGCCATCAGTGAGGAGCTCCATGTTAGTATTGTGTGGGTGCTCAAGCTGCTTGATTCCATCCCACTGGGCTCAATGGGCATTTAATCGGAAGTGACCAAACAGGGTTTCCTAGATAGCTGCCACGACAGCTGATGGTATGTGAAGTTCATGAGGCAGGTGGAGTTGTTTTGGCACTGGAAGAGCTGTGCTGCTGCTTCGGGCAGTTGCCATTCACCACCACACTACCTTCCCTAGGTGTCATAGCCACTTTCAGACATATGTGCTGCCAGAGCCCTTGGTTTCCATGGCAGCGGGAAATGGCTTGGGCCCTGAACTTGTCTTTGGCTGTGGAGCTTTGAGTGCCTTGAGTGAGGAGCTCCATGTTAGTTTTGTGTGGGTGCTCAAGCTGCTTGATTCCATCCCACTGGGCTCAATGGGCACTGGACCGGCAGTGACCAAACAGGGTTTCCTAGATAGCTGGCAGGACAGCTGATGGTATGTGAAGTGCATGAGGCAGGTGGAGTTGTTTTGGCACTGGAAGAGCTGTGCTGCTGCTTCGGGCAGTTGCCATTCACCACCACACTACCTTCCCTAGGTGTCATAGCCACTTTCAGACATATGTGCTGCCAGAGCCCTTCGTTTCCATGGCAGCGGGAAATGGCTTTGGCCCTGAAATTGTCTTTGCCTGTGGAGTTTTGAGCGCCTTGAGTGAAAAGCTCCATGTTAGTTTTGTGTGGGTGCTCAAGCTGCTTGATTCCATCCCACTGGGCTCAATGAGCATGGGACCAGAAGTGAGCAAACAGGGTTTCCTAGATAGCTGCCAGGACAGCTGATGGTATGTGAAGTGCATGAGGCAGGTGGAGTTGTTTTGGCACTGGAAGAGCTGTGCTGCTGCTTCGGGCAGTTGCCATTCACCACCACACTACCTTCCCTAGGTGTCATAGCCACTTTCAGACATATGTGCTGCCAGAGCCCTTGGTTTCCATGGCAGCGGGAAATGGCTTTGGCCCTGAACTTGTCTTTGGCTGTGTAGTTTTGAGCGCCTTGAGTGAGGAGCTCCATGTTAGTTTTGTGTGGGTGCTCAAGCTGCTTGATTCCATCCCACTGGGCTCAATGGGCATGGGACCGGAAGTGAGCAAACAGGGTTTCCTAGAGAGCTGCCAGGACAGCTGATGGTATGTGAAGTTCATGAGGCAGGTGGAGTTGTTTTTTCACTGGAAGAGCTGTGCTGCTGCTTCGGGCAGTTGCCATTCACCACCACACTACCTTCCCTAGGTGTCATAGCCACTTGCAGACATATGTGCTGCCAGAGCACTTGGTTTCCATGGCAGCGGGAAATGGCTTTGGCCCTGAACTTGTCTTTGGCTGTGTAGTTTTGAGCGCCTTGAGTGAGGAGCTCCATGTTAGTATTTTGTGGGTGCTCAAGCTGCTTGATTCCATCCCACTGGGCTCAATGGGCATGGGACCGGAAGTGAGCAAACAGGGTTTCCTAGATAGCTGCCAGGACAGCTGATGGTATGTGAAGTGCATGAGGCAGGTGGAGTTGTTTTGGCACTGGAAGAGCTGTGCTGCTGCTTCGGGCAGTTGCCATTCACCACCACACTACCTTCCCTAGGTGTCATAGCCACTTTCAGACATATGTGCTGCCAGAGCCCTTGGTTTCCATGGCAGCGGGAAATGGTTTGGGCCCTGAAATTGTCTTTGCCTGTGGAGTTTTGAGCGCCTTGAGTGAGGAGGTGCATGTTAGTTTTGTGTGGGTGCTCAAGCTGCTTGATTCTATCCCACTGGGCTCAATGGGCATGGGACCAGAAGTGAGCAAACAGGGTTTCCTAGATAGCTGCCAGGACAGCTGATGGTATGTGAAGTGCATGAGGCAGGTGGAGTTGTTTTGGCACTGGAAGAGCTGTGCTGCTGCTTCGGGCAGTTGCCATTCACCACCACACTACCTTCCCTAGGTGTCATAGCCACTTTCAGACATATGTGCTGCCAGAGCCCTTGGTTTCCATGGCAGCGGGAAATGGCTTTGGCCCTGAACTTGCCTTTGGCTGTGGAGTTTTGAGCGCCTTGAGTGAGGAGCTCCATGTTAGTATTTTGTGGGTGCTCAAGCTGCTTGATTCCATCCCACTGGGCTCAATGGGCATGGGACCGAACGTGACCAAACAGGGTTTCCTAGATAGCTGCCAGGACAGCTGATGGTTTGTGAAGTTCATGAGGCAGGTGGAGTTGTTTTGGCACTGGAAGAGCTGTGCTGCTGCTTCGGGCAGTTGCCATTCACCACCACACTACCTTCCCTAGGTGTCATAGCCACTTTCAGACATATGTGCTGCCAGAGCCCTTGGTTTCCATGGCAGCGGGAAATGGCTTGGGCGCTGAACTTGTCTTTGGCTGTGGAGCTTTGAGTGCCTTGAGTGAGGAGGTGTATGTTAGTTTTGTGTGGGTGCTCAAGCTGCTTGATTCCATCCCACTAGGCTCAATGGGCATGGGACCGGAAGTGACCAAACAGGGTTTCCTAGATAGCTGGCAGGACAGCTGATGGTATGTGAAGTGCATGAGGCAGGTGGAGTTGTTTTGGCACTGGAAGAGCTGTGCTGCTGCTTCGGGCAGTTGCCATTCACCACCACACTACCTTCCCTAGGTGTCATAGCCACTTGCAGACATATGTGCTGCCAGAGCCCTTGGTTTCCATGGCAGCGGGAAATGGCTTGGACTCTGAACTTGTCTTTGGCTGTGGAGCTTTGAGCGCCTTGATTTAGGAGCTCCATGTTAGTATTTTGTGTGGGTGCTCAAGCTGCTTGATTCTATCCTACTGGGCTCAATGGGCATGGGACCGGAAGTGAGCAAACATTGTTTCCTAGATAGCTGCCAGGACAGCTGATGGTATGTGAAGTTCATGAGGCAGGTGGAGTTGTTTTGGCACTGGAAGAGCTGTGCTGCTGCTTCGGGCAGTTGCCATTCACCACCACACTACCTTCCCTAGGTGTCATAGCCACTTTCAGACATATGTGCTGCCAGAGCCCTTGGTTTCCATGGCAGCGGGAAATGGCATTGTCCTTGAACTTGCCATTGGCTGTGGAGCATTGAGCACCGTCAGTGAGGAGCTCCATGTTACTTTTGTGTGGGTGCTCAAGCTGCTTGATTCCATCCCACTGGGCTCAATGGGCATGGGACCAGAAGTGAGCAAACAGGGTTTCCTAGATAGCTGCCAGGACAGCTGATGGTATGTGAAGTTCATGAGGCAGGTGGAGTTGTTTTGGCACTGGAAGAGCTGTGCTGCTGCTTCGGGCAGTTGCCATTCACCACCACACTACCTTCCCTAGGTGTCATAGCCACTTTCAGACATATGTGCTGCCAGAGCACTTGGTTTCCATGGCAGCGGGAAATGGCTTTGGCCCTGAACTTGCCTTTGGCTGTGGAGTTTTGAGCGCCATCAGTGAGGAGATCCATGTTAGTATTGTGTGGGTGCTCAAGCTGCTTGATTCCATCCCACTGGGCTCAATGGGCATGGGACCGGAAGTGAGCAAACAGGGTTTCCTAGATAGCTGCCAGGACAACTGATGGTATGTGAAGTTCATGAGGCAGGTGGAGTTGTTTTGGCACTGGAAGAGCTGTGCTGCTGCTTCGGGCAGTTGCCATTCACCACCACACTACCTTCCCTAGGTGTCATAGCCACTTTCAGACATATGTGCTGCCAGAGCCCTTGGTTTCCATGGCAGCGGGAAATGGCTTGGGCGCTAAACTTGTCTTTGGCTGTGGAGTTTTGAGTGCCTTGAGTGAGGAGCTCCATGTTAGTTTTGTGTGGGTGCTCAAGCTGCTTGATTCCATCCCACTGGGCTCAATGGGCACTGGACCGGCAGTGACCAAACAGGGTTTCCTAGATAGCTGCCAGGACAGCTGATGGTATGTGAAGTTCATGAGGCAGGTGGAGTTGTTTTGGCACTGGAAGAGCTGTGCTGCTGCTTCGGGCAGTTGCCATTCACCACCACACTACCTTCCCTAGGTGTCATAGCCACTTTCAGACATATGTGCTGCCAGAGCCCTTGGTTTCCATGGCAGCGGGAAATGGCTTGGGCCCTGAAATTGTCTTTGCCTGTGGAGTTTTGAGCGCCTTGAGTGAGGAGCTCCATGTTAGTTTTGTGTGGGTGCTCAAGCTGCTTGATTCCATCCCACTGGGCTCAATGGGCATGGGACCAGAAGTGAGCAAACAGGGTTTCCTAGATAGCTGCCAGGACAGCTGATGGTATGTGAAGTGCATGAGGCAGGTGGAGTTGTTTTGGCACTGGAAGAGCTGTGCTGCTGCTTCGGGCAGTTGCCATTCACCACCACACTACCTTCCCTAGGTGTCATAGCCACTTTCAGACATATGTGCTGCCAGAGCCCTTGGTTTCCATGGCAGCGGGAAATGGCTTGGGCCCTGAAATTGCCTTTGGCTGTGTAGTTTTGAGCACTGTCAGTGAGGAGCTGCATGTTAGTTTTGTGTGGGTGCTCAAGCTGCTTGATTCCATCCCACTGGGCTCAATGGGCATGGGACCGGAAGTGAGCAAACAGGGTTTCCTAGATAGCTGCCAGGACAGCTGATGGTATGTGAAGTTCATGAGGCAGGTGGAGTTGTTTTGGCACTGGAAGAGCTGTGCTGCTGCTTCGGGCAGTTGCCATTCACCACCACGCTACCTTCCCTAGGTGTCATAGCCACTTTCAGACATATGTGCTGCCAGAGCCCTTGGTTTCCATGGCAGCGGGAAATGGCATTGTCCCTGAACTTGTCTTTGGCTGTGGAGCTTTGAGCGCCTTGAGTGAGGAACTCCATGTTAGTTTTGTGTGGGTGCTCAAGCTGCTTGATTCCATCCCTCTGGGCTCAATGGGCACTGGAGCGGATGTGAGCAAACAGGGTTTCCTAGATAGCTGCGACGACAGCTGATGGTATGTGAAGTGCATGAGGCAGGTGGAGTTGTTTTGGCACTGGAAGAGCTGTGCTGCTGCTTCGGGCAGTTGCCATTCACCACCACACTACCTTCCCTAGGTGTCATAGCCACTTTCAGACATATGTGCTGCCAGAGCCCTTGGTTTCCATGGCAGCGGGAAATGGCTTGGGCGCTGAACTTGTCTTTGGCTGTGTAGTTTTGAGCGCCTTGAGTGAGGAGCTCCATGTTAGTATTGTGTGGGTGCTCAAGCTGCTTGATTCCATCCCACTGGGCTCAATGGGCATTGGACCAGAAGTGACCAAACAGGGTTTCCTAGATAGCTGCCAGGACAGCTGATTGTATGTGAAGTTCATGAGGCAGGTGGAGTTGTTTTGGCACTGGAAGAGCTGTGCTGCTGCTTCGGGCAGTTGCCATTCACCACCACACTACCTTCCCTAGGTGTCATAGCCACTTTCAGACATATGTGCTGTCAGAGCCCTTGGTTTCCATGGCAGCGGGAAATGGCTTGGGCACTGAAATTGCCTTTGGCTGTGGAGTTTTGAGCGCCTTGAGTGAGGAGCTCCATGTTAGTATTGTGTGGGTGCTCAAGCTGCTTGATTCCATCCCACTGGGCTCAATGGGCATGGGACCGGAAGTGACCAAACAGGGTTTCCTAGATAGCTGCCAGGACAGCTGATGGTATGTGAAGTGCATGAGGCAGGTGGAGTTGTTTTGGCACTGGAAGAGCTGTGCTGCTGCTTCGGGCAGTTGCCATTCACCACCACACTACCTTCCCTAGGTGTCATAGCCACTTTCAGACATATGTGCTGCCAGAGCCCTTGGTTTCCATGGCAGCGGGAAATGGCTTTGGCCCTGAACTTGCCTTTGGCTGTGGAGTTTTGAGCGCCTTGAGTGAGGAGGTGCATGTTAGTTTTGTGTGGGTGCTCAAGCTGCTTGATTCCATCCCACTGGGCTCAATGGGCATGGGACCGGAAGTGAGCAAACAGGGTTTCCTAGATAGCTGCCAGGACAGCTGATGGTATGTGAAGTTCATGAGGCAGGTGGAGTTGTTTTGGCACTGGAAGAGCTGTGCTGCTGCTTCGGGCAGTTGCCATTCACCACCACACTACCTTCCCTAGGTGTCATAGCCACTTTCAGACATATGTGCTGCCAGAGCCCTTGGTTTCCATGGCAGCGGGAAATGGCTTTGGCCCTGAACTTGCCTTTGGCTGTGGAGTTTTGAGCGCCGTCAGTGAGGAGGTGCATGTTAGTTTTGTGTGGGTGCTCAAGCTGCTTGATTCCATCCCACTGGGCTCAATGGGCATGGGACCGGAAGTGACCAAACAGGGTTTCCTAGATAGCTGCCACGACAGCTGATGGTTTGTGAAGTGCATGAGGCAGGTGGAGTTGTTTTGGCACTGGAAGAGCTGTGCTGCTGCTTCGGGCAGTTGCCATTCACCACCACACTACCTTCCCTAGGTGTCATAGTCCCTTGCAGACATATGTGCTGCCAGAGCCCTTGGTTTCCATGGCAGCGGGAAATGGCATTGTCCTTGAACTTGCCATTGGCCGTGGAGCTTTGAGCGCCGTCAGTGAGGAGCTGCATGTTAGTTTTGTGTGGGTGCTCAAGCTGCTTGATTCCATCCCACTGGGCTCAATGGGCATGGGACCGGAAGTGAGCAAACAGGGTTTCCTAGATAGCTGCCAGGACAGCTGATGGTATGTGAAGTTCATGAGGCAGGTGGAGTTGTTTTGGCACTGGAAGAGCTGTGCTGCTGCTTCGGGCAGTTGCCATTCACCACCACACTACCTTCCCTAGGTGTCATAGCCACTTTCAGACATATGTGCTGCCAGAGCCCTTGGTTTCCATGGCAGCGGGAAATGGCATTGTCCCTGAACTTGTCTTTGGCTGTGGAGCTTTGAGCGCCTTGATTGAGGAGGTGCATGTTAGTTTTGTGTGGGTGCTCAAGCTGCTTGATTCCATCCCACTGGGCTCAATGGGCACTGGACCGGATGTGAGCAAACAGGGTTTCCTAGATAGCTGCGACGACAGCTGATGGTATGTGAAGTGCATGAGGCAGGTGGAGTTGTTTTGGCACTGGAAGAGCTGTGCTGCTGCTTTGGGCAGTTGCCATTCACCACCACACTACCTTCCCTAGGTGTCATAGCCACTTTCAGACATATGTGCTGCCAGAGCCCTTGGTTTCCATGGCAGCGGGAAATGACTTGGGCCCTGAAATTGTCTTTGGCTGTGGAGTTTTGAGCGCCTTGAGTGAGGAGCTGCATGTTAGTTTTGTGTGGGTGCTCAAGCTGCTTGATTCCATCCCACTGGGCTCAATGGGCATGGGACCGGAAGTGAGCAAACAGGGTTTCCTAGATAGCTGCCAGGACAGCTGATGGTATGTGAAGTTCATGAGGCAGGTGGAGTTGTTTTGGCACTGGAAGAGCTGTGCTGCTGCTTCGGGCAGTTGCCATTCACCACCACACTACCTTCCCTAGGTGTCATAGCCACTTTCAGACATATGTGCTGCCAGAGCACTTGGTTTCCATGGCAGCAGGAAATGGCTTGGGCGCTGAACTTGTCTTTGGCTGTGGAGCATTGAGCGCCTTGAGTGAGGAGGTGCATGTTAGTTTTCTGTGGGTGCTCAAGCTGCTTGATTCCATCCCACTGGGCTCAATGGGCATGGGACCGGAAGTGAGCAAACAGGGTTTCCTAGAGAGCTGCCAGGACAGCTGATGGTTTGTGAAGTACATGAGGCAGGTGGAGTTGTTTTGGCACTGGAAGAGCTGTGCTGCTGCTTCGGGCAGTTGCCATTCACCACCACACTACCTTCCCTAGGTGTCATAGCCACTTTCAGACATATGTGCTGCCAGAGCCCTTGGTTTCCATGGCAGCGGGAAATGGCTTTGGCCCTGAACTTGTCTTTGGCTGTGGAGCTTTGAGCACCTTGAGTGAGGAGGTGCATGTTTGTTTTGTGTGGGTGCTCAAGCTGCTTGATTCCATCCCACTGGGCTCAATGGGCATGGGACCGGAAGTGAGCAAACAGGGTTTCCTAGATAGCTGCCAGGACAGCTGATGGCATGTGAAGTGCATGAGGCAGGTGGAGTTGTTTTGGCACTGGAAGAGCTGTGCTGCTGCTTCGGGCAGTTGCCATTCACCACCACACTACCTTCCCTAGGTGTCATAGCCACTTGCAGACATATGTGCTGCCAGAGCACTTGGTTTCCATGGCAGCAGGAAATGGCTTTGGCTGTGAACTTGATTTTGGCTGTGGAGTTTTGAGTGCCTTGAGTGAGGAGCTCCATGTTAGTTTTGTGTGGGTGCTCAAGCTGCTTGATTCCATCCCACTGGGCTCAATGGGCATGGGACCGGAAGTGACCAAACAGGGTTTCCTAAATAGCTGACACGACAGCTGATGGTATGTGAAGTTCATGGGGCAGGTGGAGTTGTTTTGGCACTGGAAGAGCTGTGCTGCTGCTTCGGGCAGTTGCCATTCACCACCACACTACCTTCCCTAGGTGTCATAGCCACTTTCAGACATATGTGCTGCCAGAGCCCTTGGTTTCCATGGCAGCGGGAAATGGCTTGGGCTCTGAACTTGTCTTTGGCTGTGGAGTTTTGAGCGCCTTGAGTGAGGAGCTCCATGTTAGTTTTGTGTGGGTGCTCAAGCTGCTTGATTCCATCCGACTGGGCTCAATGGGCATGGGACCGGAAGTGAGCAAACAGGGTTTCCTAGAGAGCTGCCAGGACAGCTGATGGTATGTGAAGTGCATGAGGCAGGTGGAGTTGTTTTGGCACTGGAAGAGCTGTGCTGCTGCTTCGGGCAGTTGCCATTCACCACCACACTACCTTCCCTAGGTGTCATAGCCACTTTCAGACATATGTGCTGCCAGAGCCCTTGGTTTCCATGGCAGCGGGAAATGGCTTGGGCCCTGAAATTGCCTTTGGCTGTGTAGTTTTGAGCACTGTCAGTGAGGAGCTGCATGTTAGTTTTGTGTGGGTGCTCAAGCTGCTTGATTCCATCCCACTGGGCTCAATGGGCATGGGACCGGAAGTGAGCAAACAGGGTTTCCTAGATAGCTGCCAGGACAGCTGATGGTATGTGAAGTTCATGAGGCAGGTGGAGTTGTTTTGGCACTGGAAGAGCTGTGCTGCTGCTTCGGGCAGTTGCCATTCACCACCACGCTACCTTCCCTAGGTGTCATAGCCACTTTCAGACATATGTGCTGCCAGAGCCCTTGGTTTCCATGGCAGCGGGAAATGGCATTGTCCCTGAACTTGTCTTTGGCTGTGGAGCTTTGAGCGCCTTGAGTGAGGAACTCCATGTTAGTTTTGTGTGGGTGCTCAAGCTGCTTGATTCCATCCCTCTGGGCTCAATGGGCACTGGAGCGGATGTGAGCAAACAGGGTTTCCTAGATAGCTGCGACGACAGCTGATGGTATGTGAAGTGCATGAGGCAGGTGGAGTTGTTTTGGCACTGGAAGAGCTGTGCTGCTGCTTCGGGCAGTTGCCATTCACCACCACACTACCTTCCCTAGGTGTCATAGCCACTTTCAGACATATGTGCTGCCAGAGCCCTTGGTTTCCATGGCAGCGGGAAATGGCTTGGGCGCTGAACTTGTCTTTGGCTGTGTAGTTTTGAGCGCCTTGAGTGAGGAGCTCCATGTTAGTATTGTGTGGGTGCTCAAGCTGCTTGATTCCATCCCACTGGGCTCAATGGGCATTGGACCAGAAGTGACCAAACAGGGTTTCCTAGATAGCTGCCAGGACAGCTGATTGTATGTGAAGTTCATGAGGCAGGTGGAGTTGTTTTGGCACTGGAAGAGCTGTGCTGCTGCTTCGGGCAGTTGCCATTCACCACCACACTACCTTCCCTAGGTGTCATAGCCACTTTCAGACATATGTGCTGTCAGAGCCCTTGGTTTCCATGGCAGCGGGAAATGGCTTGGGCCCTGAAATTGCCTTTGGCTGTGGAGTTTTGAGCGCCTTGAGTGAGGAGCTCCATGTTAGTATTGTGTGGGTGCTCAAGCTGCTTGATTCCATCCCACTGGGCTCAATGGGCATGGGACCGGAAGTGACCAAACAGGGTTTCCTAGATAGCTGCCAGGACAGCTGATGGTATGTGAAGTGCATGAGGCAGGTGGAGTTGTTTTGGCACTGGAAGAGCTGTGCTGCTGCTTCGGGCAGTTGCCATTCACCACCACACTACCTTCCCTAGGTGTCATAGCCACTTTCAGACATATGTGCTGCCAGAGCCCTTGGTTTCCATGGCAGCGGGAAATGGCTTTGGCCCTGAACTTGCCTTTGGCTGTGGAGTTTTGAGCGCCTTGAGTGAGGAGGTGCATGTTAGTTTTGTGTGGGTGCTCAAGCTGCTTGATTCCATCCCACTGGGCTCAATGGGCATGGGACCGGAAGTGAGCAAACAGGGTTTCCTAGATAGCTGCCAGGACAGCTGATGGTATGTGAAGTTCATGAGGCAGGTGGAGTTGTTTTGGCACTGGAAGAGCTGTGCTGCTGCTTCGGGCAGTTGCCATTCACCACCACACTACCTTCCCTAGGTGTCATAGCCACTTTCAGACATATGTGCTGCCAGAGCCCTTGGTTTCCATGGCAGCGGGAAATGGCTTTGGCCCTGAACTTGCCTTTGGCTGTGGAGTTTTGAGCGCCGTCAGTGAGGAGGTGCATGTTAGTTTTGTGTGGGTGCTCAAGCTGCTTGATTCCATCCCACTAGGCTCAATGGGCATGGGACCGGAAGTGACCAAACAGGGTTTCCTAGATAGTTGCCAGGACAGCTGATGGTATGTGAAGTTCATGAGGCAGGTGGAGTTGTTTTGGCACTGGAAGAGCTGTGCTGCTGCTTCGGGCAGTTGCCATTCACCACCACACTACCTTCCCTAGGTGTCATAGCCACTTTCAGACATATGTGCTGCCAGAGCCCTTGGTTTCCATGGCAGCGGGAAATGGCATTGTCCCTGAACTTGTCTTTGGCTGTGGAGCTTTGAGCGCCTTGATTGAGGAGGTGCATGTTAGTTTTGTGTGGGTGCTCAAGCTGCTTGATTCCATCCCACTGGGCTCAATGGGCACTGGACCGGATGTGAGCAAACAGGGTTTCCTAGATAGCTGCGACGACAGCTGATGGTATGTGAAGTGCATGAGGCAGGGGGAGTTGTTTTGGCACTGGAAGAGCTGTGCTGCTGCTTTGGGCAGTTGCCATTCACCACCACACTACCTTCCCTAGGTGTCATAGCCACTTTCAGACATATGTGCTGCCAGAGCCCTTGGTTTCCATGGCAGCGGGAAATGACTTGGGCCCTGAAATTGTCTTTGGCTGTGGAGTTTTGAGCGCCTTGAGTGAGGAGCTGCATGTTAGTTTTGTGTGGGTGCTCAAGCTGCTTGATTCCATCCCACTGGGCTCAATGGGCATGGGACCGGAAGTGAGCAAACAGGGTTTCCTAGATAGCTGCCAGGACAGCTGATGGTATGTGAAGTTCATGAGGCAGGTGGAGTTGTTTTGGCACTGGAAGAGCTGTGCTGCTGCTTCGGGCAGTTGCCATTCACCACCACACTACCTTCCCTAGGTGTCATAGCCACTTTCAGACATATGTGCTGCCAGAGCACTTGGTTTCCATGGCAGCAGGAAATGGCTTGGGCGCTGAACTTGTCTTTGGCTGTGGAGCTTTGAGCGCCTTGAGTGAGGAGGTGCATGTTAGTTTTCTGTGGGTGCTCAAGCTGCTTGATTCCATCCCACTGGGCTCAATGGGCATGGGACCGGAAGTGAGCAAACAGGGTTTCCTAGAGAGCTGCCAGGACAGCTGATGGTTTGTGAAGTACATGAGGCAGGTGGAGTTGTTTTGGCACTGGAAGAGCTGTGCTGCTGCTTCGGGCAGTTGCCATTCACCACCACACTACCTTCCCTAGGTGTCATAGCCACTTTCAGACATATGTGCTGCCAGAGCCCTTGGTTTCCATGGCAGCGGGAAATGGCTTTGGCCCTGAACTTGTCTTTGGCTGTGGAGCTTTGAGCACCTTGAGTGAGGAGGTGCATGTTTGTTTTGTGTGGGTGCTCAAGCTGCTTGATTCCATCCCACTGGGCTCAATGGGCATGGGACCGGAAGTGAGCAAACAGGGTTTCCTAGATAGCTGCCAGGACAGCTGATGGCATGTGAAGTGCATGAGGCAGGTGGAGTTGTTTTGGCACTGGAAGAGCTGTGCTGCTGCTTCGGGCAGTTGCCATTCACCACCACACTACCTTCCCTAGGTGTCATAGCCACTTTCAGACATATGTGCTGCCAGAGCACTTGGTTTCCATGGCAGCAGGAAATGGCTTTGGCTGTGAACTTGATTTTGGCTGTGGAGTTTTGAGTGCCTTGAGTGAGGAGGTGCATGTTAGTTTTGTGTGGGTGCTCAAGCTGCTTGATTCCATCCCACTGGGCTCAATGGGCATGGGACCGGAAGTGACCAAACAGGGTTTCCTAAATAGCTGACACGACAGCTGATGGTATGTGAAGTTCATGGGGCAGGTGGAGTTGTTTTGGCACTGGAAGAGCTGTGCTGCTGCTTCGGGCAGTTGCCATTCACCACCACACTACCTTCCCTAGGTGTCATAGCCACTTTCAGACATATGTGCTGCCAGAGCCCTTGGTTTCCATGGCAGCGGGAAATGGCTTGGGCTCTGAACTTGTCTTTGGCTGTGGAGTTTTGAGCGCCTTGAGTGAGGAGCTCCATGTTAGTTTTGTGTGGGTGCTCAAGCTGCTTGATTCCATCCGACTGGGCTCAATGGGCATGGGACCGGAAGTGAGCAAACAGGGTTTCCTAGAGAGCTGCCAGGACAGCTGATGGTTTGTGAAGTGCATGAGGCAGGGGGAGTTGTTTTGGCACTGGAAGAGCTGTGCTGCTGCTTCGGGCAGTTGCCATTCACCACCACACTACCTTCCCTAGGTGTCACAGCCACTTGCAGACATATGTGCTGCCAGAGCCCTTGGTTTCCATGGCAGCGGGAAATGGCTTTGGCCCTGAACTTGTCTTTGGCTGTGGAGCTTTGATCACCTTGAGTGAGGAGGTGCATGTTTGTTTTGTGTGGGTGCTCAAGCTGCTTGATTCCATCCCACTGGGCTCAATGGGCATGGGACCGGAAGTGAGAAAACAGGGTTTCCTAGATAGCTGCCAGGACAGCTGATGGCATGTGAAGTGCATGAGGCAGGTGGAGTTGTTTTGGCACTGGAAGAGCTGTGCTGCTGCTTCGGGCAGTTGCCATTCACCACCACACTACCTTCCCTAGGTGTCATAGCCACTTTCAGACATATGTGCTGCCAGAGCACTTGGTTTCCATGGCAGCAGGAAATGGCTTTGGCTGTGAACTTGATTTTGGCTGTGGAGTTTTGAGCGCCTTGAGTGAGGAGCTCCATGTTAGTTTTGTGTGGGTGCTCAAGCTGCTTGATTCCATCCCACTGGGCTCAATGGGCATGGGACCGGAAGTGACCAAACAGGGTTTCCTAAATAGCTGACACGACAGCTGATGGTATGTGAAGTTCATGGGGCAGGTGGAGTTGTTTTGGCACTGGAAGAGCTGTGCTGCTGCTTCGGGCAGTTGCCATTCACCACCACACTACCTTCCCTAGGTGTCATAGCCACTTTCAGACATATGTGCTGCCAGAGCCCTTGGTTTCCATGGCAGCGGGAAATGGCTTGGGCTCTGAACTTGTCTTTGGCTGTGGAGTTTTGAGCGCCTTGAGTGAGGAGCTCCATGTTAGTTTTGTGTGGGTGCTCAAGCTGCTTGATTCCATCCCACTGGGCTCAATGGGCATGGGACCGGAAGTGACCAAACAGGGTTTCCTAGATAGCTGCCAGGACAGCTGATGGTATGTGAAGTGCATGAGGCAGGTGAAGTTGTTTTGGCACTGGAAGAGCTGTGCTGCTGCTTCGGGCAGTTGCCATTCACCACCACACTACCTTCCCTAGGTGTCATAGCCACTTTCAGACATATGTGCTGCCAGAGCCCTTGGTTTCCATGGCAGCGGGAAATGGCTTTCGCCCTGAACTTGCCTTTGGCTGTGGAGCTTTGAGCGCCTTGAGTGAGGAGCTCCATGTTAGTTTTGTGTGGGTGCTCAAGCTGCTTGATTCCATCCCACTGGGCTCAATGGGCACTGGACCGGAAGTGAGCAAACAGGGTTTCCTAGATAGCTGCCAGGACAGCTGATGGTATGTGAAGTTCATGAGGCAGGTGGAGTTGTTTTGGCACTGGAAGAGCTGTGCTGCTGCTTCGGGCAGTTGCCATTCACCACCACACTACCTTCCCTAGGTGTCATAGCCACTTTCAGACATATGTGCTGCCAGAGCCCTTGGTTTCCATGGCAGCGGGAAATGGCTTGGGCCCTGAAATTGCCTTTGGCTGTGGTGTTTTGAGCGCCTTGAGTGAGGAGGTGCATGTTTGTTTTGTGTGGGTGCTCAAGCTGCTTGATTCCATCCCACTGGGCTCAATTGGCATGGGATCGGAAGTGACCAAACAGGGTTTCCTAGATAGCTGCCAGGACAGCTGATGGTTTGTGAAGTGCATGAGGCAGGTGGAGTTGTTTTGGCACTGGAAGAGCTGTGCTGCTGCTTCGGGCAGTTGCCATTCACCACCACACTACCTTCCCTAGGTGTCATAGCCACTTTCAGACATATGTGCTCCCAGAGCACTTGGTTTCCATGGCAGCGGGAAATGGCTTGGGCCCTGAACTTGTCTTTGGCTGTGGAGCTTTGAGCGCCTTGAGTGAGGAGCTGCATGTTTGTTTTGTGTGGGTGCTCAAGCTGCTTGATTTCATCCCACTGGGCTCATTGGGCATGGGACCGGAAGTGAGCAAACAGGGTTTCCTAGATAGCGGCCAGGACAGCTGATGGTATGTGAAGTGCATGAGGCAGGTGGAGTTGTTTTGGCACTGGAAGAGCTGTGCTGCTGCTTCGGGCAGTTGCCATTCACCACCACACTACCTTCCCTAGGTGTCATAGCCACTTTCAGACATATGTGCTGCCAGAGCACTTGGTTTCCATGGCAGCGGGAAATGGCTTTGGCTGTGAACTTGTCTTTGGCTGTGGAGTTTTGAGCGCCTTCACTGAGGAGGTGCATGTTAGTTTTGTGTGGGTGCTCAAGCTGCTTGATTCCATCCCACTGGGCTCAATGGGCATAGGACCGGAAGTGAGCAAACAGGGTTTCCTAGATAGCTGCCAGGACAGCTGATGGTATGTGAAGTGCATGAGGCAGGTGGAGTTGTTTTGGCACTGGAAGAGCTGTGCTGCTGCTTCGGGCAGTTGCCATTGACCACCACACTACCTTCCCTAGGTGTCGTAGCCACTTTCAGACTTTTGTGCTGCCAGAGCCCTTGGTTTCCATGGCAGCGGGAAATGGCTTTGGCCGTGAACTTGTCTTTGGCTGTGGAGCTTTGAGAGCCTTGAGTGAGGAGGTGCATGTTTGTTTTGTGTGGGTGCTCAAGCTGCTTGATTCCATCCCACTGGGCTCAATGGGCATTGGACCGGAAGTGACCAAACAGGGTTTCCTAGATAGCTGCCAGGACAGCTGATGGTATGTGAAGTTCATGAGGCAGGTGGAGTTGTTTTGGCACTGGAAGAGCTGTGCTGCTGCTTCGGGCAGTTGCCATTCACCACCACACTACCTTCCCTAGGTGTCATAGCCACTTTCAGACATATGTGCTGCCAGAGCACTTGGTTTCCATGGCAGCGGGGAATGGCTTTGGCCGTGAACTTGTCTTTGGCTGTGGAGGTTTCAGCGCAGTTAGTGAGGAGCTCCATGTTAGTTTTGTGTGGGTGCTCAAGCTGCTTAATTCCATCCCACTGGGCTCAATGGGCATTTGACCGGAAGTGAGCAAACAGGGTTTCCTAGATAGCTGCCAGGACAGCTGATGGTATGTGAAGTTCATGAGGCAGGTGGAGTTGTTTTGGCACTGGAAGAGCTGTGCTGCTGCTTCGGGCAGTTGCCATTCACCACCACACTACCTTCCCTAGGTGTCATAGCCACTTTCAGACATATGTGCTGCCAGAGCCCTTGGTTTCCATGGCAGCGGGAAATGGCTTGGGCCCTGAAATTGCCTTTGGCTGTGGAGTTTTGAGCGCCTTGAGTGAGGAGCTGCTTGTTCGTTTTGTGTGGGTGCTCTAGCTGCTTGATTCCATCCCACTGGGCTCAATGGGCATGGGACCGGAAGTGAGCAAACAGGGTTTCCTAGATAGCTGCCAGGACAGCTGATGGTATGTGAAGTGCATGAGGCAGGTGGAGTTGTTTTGGCACTGGAAGAGCTGTGCTGCTGCTTCGGGCAGTTGCCATTCACCACCACACTACCTTCCCTAGGTGTCATAGCCACTTTCAGACATATGTGCTGCCAGAGCACTTGGTTTCCATGGCAGC
This sequence comes from Ochotona princeps, assembly GCF_030435755.1. Classification (NCBI taxonomy): domain Eukaryota; kingdom Metazoa; phylum Chordata; class Mammalia; order Lagomorpha; family Ochotonidae; genus Ochotona; species Ochotona princeps. The sequence goes on from NC_080833.1 coordinate 136,492,522, forward strand.
GGGAAATGGCTTGGGCCCTGAAATTGCCTTTGGCTGTGGAGTTTTGAGCGCCTTGAGTGAGGAGCTGCATGTTCGTTTTGTGTGGGTGCTCTAGCTGCTTGATTCCATTCCACTGGGCTCAATGGGCATGGGACCGGAAGTGAGCAAACAGGGTTTCCTAGATAGCTGCCAGGACAGCTGATGGTTTGTGAAGTGCATGAGGCAGGTGGAGTTGTTTTGGCACTGGAAGAGCTGTGCTGCTTCTTCGGGCAGTTGCCATTCACCACCACACTACCTTCCCTAGGTGTCATAGCCACTTTCAGACATATGTGCTCCCAGAGCCCTTGGTTTCCATGGCAGCGGGAAATGGCATTGTCCTTGAACTTGCCATTGGCTGTGGAGTTTTGAGCGCCGTCAGTGAGGAGCTGCATGTTAGTTTTGTGTGGGTGCTCAAGCTGCTTGATTCCATCCCACTGGGCTCAATGGGCATGGGACCGGAAGTGAGCAAACAGGGTTTCCTAGATAGCTGCCAGGACAGCTGATGGTATGTGAAGTTCATGAGGCAGGTGGAGTTGTTTTGGCACTGGAAGAGCTGTGCTGCTGCTTCGGGCAGTTGCCATTCACCACCACACTACCTTCCCTAGGTGTCATAGCCACTTGCAGACATATGTGCTGCCAGAGCACTTGGATTCCATGGCAGCGGGAAATGGCTTGGGCCCTGAACTTGTCTTTGGCTGTGGAGCTTTGAGCGCCTTGAGTGAGGAGCTCCATGTTAGTATTGTGTGGGTGCTCAAGCTGCTTGATTCCATCCCACTGGGCTCAATGGGCATGGGACCGGAAGTGACCAAACAGGGTTTCCTAGATAGCTGCCAGGACAGCTGATGGTATGTGAAGTGCATGAGGCAGGTGGAGTTGTTTTGGCACTGGAAGAGCTGTGCTGCTGCTTCGGGCAGTTGCCATTCACCACCACACTACCTTCCCTAGGTGTCATAGCCACTTTCAGACATATGTGCTGCCAGAGCACTTGGTTTCCATGGCAGCAGGAAATGGCTTTGGCCGTGAACTTGTCTTTGGCTGTGGAGTTTTGAGCGCCTTGATTGAGGAGGTGCATGTTAGTTTTGTGTGGGTGCTGAAGCTGCTTGATTCCATCCGACTGGGCTCAATGGGCATTGGACCGGAAGTGACCAAACAGGGTTTCCTAGATAGCTGCCAGGACAGCTGATGGTATGTGAAGTTCATGAGGCAGGTGGAGTTGTTTTGGCACTGGAAGAGCTGTGCTGCTGCTTCGGGCAGTTGCCATTCACCACCACACTACCTTCCCTAGGTGTCATAGCCACTTGCAGACATATGTGCTGCCAGAGCCCTTGGTTTCCATGGCAGCGGGAAATGGCTTGGGCCCTGAAATTGTCTTTGGCTGTGGAGTTTTGAGCGCCTTGAGTGAGGAGCTGCATGTTAGTTTTGTGTGGGTGCTCAAGCTGCTTGATTCCATCCCACTGGGCTCAATGGGCATGGGACCGGAAGTGACCAAACAGGGTTTCCTAGATAGCTGCCAGGACAGCTGATGGTATGTGAAGTTCATCAGGCAGGTGGAGTTGTTTTGGCACTGGAAGAGCTGTGCTGCTGCTTCGGGCAGTTGCCATTCACCACCACACTACCTTCCCTAGGTGTCATAGCCACTTGCAGACATATGTGCTGCCAGAGCACTTGGTTTCCATGGCAGCGGGAAATGGCTTTGGCTGTGAACTTGTCTTTGGGTGTGGTGTTTTGAGCGCCTTGAGTGAGGAGCTGCATGTTAGTTTTGTGTGGGTGCTCAAGCTGCTTGATTCCATCCCACTGGGCTCAATGGGCATGGGACCGGAAGTGAGCAAACAGGGTTTCCTAGATAGCTGCCAGGACAGCTGATGGTATGTGAAGTGCATGAGGCAGGTGGAGTTGTTTTGGAACTGGAAGAGCTGTGCTGCTGCTTCGGGCAGTTGCCATTCACCACCACACTACCTTCCCTAGGTGTCATAGCCACTTTCAGACATATGTGCTGCCAGAGCCCTTGGTTTCCATGGCAGCGGGAAATGGCTTTGGCCCTGAACTTGTCTTTGGCTGTGGAGTTTTGAGCGCCTTGATTGAGGAGGTGCATGTTAGTTTTGTGTGGGTGCTAAAGCTGCTTGATTCCATCCCACTGGGCTCAATGGGCATGGGACCGGAAGTGACCAAACAGGGTTTCCTAGATAGCTGCCAGGACAGCTGATGGTATGTGAAGTTCATGAGGCAGGTGGAGTTGTTTTGGCACTGGAAGAGCTGTGCTGCTGCTTCGGGCAGTTGCCATTCACCACCACACTACCTTCCCTAGGTGTCATAGCCACTTGCAGACATATGTGCTGCCAGAGCCCTTGGTTTCCATGGCAGCGGGAAATGGCTTAGGCCCTGAAATTGTCTTTGGCTGTGGAGTTTTGAGCGCCTTGAGTGAGGAGCTCCATGTTAGTTTTGTGTGGGTGCTCAAGCTGCTTGATTCCATCCCACTGGGCTCAATGGGCATGGGACCGGAAGTGAGCAAACAGGGTTTCCTAGATAGCTGCCAGGACAGCTGATGGTATGTGAAGTTCATGAGGCAGGTGGAGTTGTTTTGGAACTGGAAGAGCTGTGCTGCTGCTTCGGGCAGTTGCCATTCACCACCACACTACCTTCCCTAGGTGTCATAGCCACTTTCAGACATATGTGCTGCCAGAGCCCTTGGTTTCCATGGCAGCGGGAAATGGCTTTGGCCCTGAACTTGTCTTTGGCTGTGGAGTTTTGAGCGCCTTGAGTGAGGAGCTCCATGTTAGTTTTGTGTGGGTGCTCAAGCTGCTTGATTCCATCCCACTGGGCTCAATGGGCATGGGACCGGAAGTGAGCAAACAGGGTTTCCTAGATAGCTGCCAGGACAGCTGATGGTATGTGAAGTTCATCAGGCAGGTGGAGTTGTTTTGGAACTGGAAGAGCTGTGCTGCTGCTTCGGGCAGTTGCCATTCACCACCACACTACCTTCCCTAGGTGTCATAGCCACTTTCAGACATATGTGCTGCCAGAGCCCTTGGTTTCCATGGCAGCGGGAAATGGCTTTGGCCGTGAACTTGTCTTTGGCTGTGGAGTTTTGAGCGCCTTGATTGAGGAGGTGCATGTTAGTTTTGTGTGGGTGCTCAAGCTGCTTGATTCCATCCCACTGGGCTCAATGTTCACTGGACCGGAAGTGAGCAAACAGGGTTTCCTAGATAGCTGCCAGGACAGCTGATGGTATGTGAAGTTCATGAGGCAGGTGGAGTTGTTTTGGCACTGGAAGAGCTGTGCTGCTGTTTCGGGCAGTTGCCATTCACCACCACACTACCTTCCCTAGGTGTCATAGCCACTTGCAGACATATGTGCTGCCAGAGCCCTTGGTTTCCATGGCAGCGGGAAATGGCTTGGGCCCTGAAATTGTCTTTGGCTGTGGAGTTTTGAGCGCCTTGAGTGAGGAGCTGCATGTTAGTTTTGTGTGGGTGCTCAAGCTGCTTGATTCCATCCCACTGGGCCCAATGGGCATTGGACCGGAAGTGACCAAACAGGGTTTCCTAGATAGCTGCCAGGACAGCTGATGGTATGTGAAGTTCATGAGGCAGGTGGAGTTGTTTTGGCACTGGAAGAGCTGTGCTGCTGCTTCGGGCAGTTGCCATTCACCACCAAACTACCTTCCCTAGGTGTCATAGCCACTTGCAGACATATGTGCTGCCAGAGCCCTTGGTTTCCATGGCAGCGGGAAATGGCTTGGGCCCTGAAATTGTCTTTGGCTGTGGAGTTTTGAGCGCCTTGAGTGAGGAGCTCCATGTTAGTTTTGTGTGGGTGCTCAAGCTGCTTGATTCCATCCCACTGGGCTCAATTGGCATGGGACCGGAAGTGAGCAAACAGGGTTTCCTAGATAGCTGCCAGGACAGCTGATGGTATGTGAAGTTCATCAGGCAGGTGGAGTTGTTTTGGAACTGGAAGAGCTGTGCTGCTGCTTCGGGCAGTTGCCATTCACCACCACACTACCTTCCCTAGGTGTCATAGCCACTTTCAGACATATGTGCTGCCAGAGCACTTGGTTTCCATGGCAGCGGGAAATGGCTTTGGCTGTGAACTTGTCTTTGGCTGTGGAGTTTTGAGCGTCTTGAGTGAGGAGGTGCATGTTAGTTTTGTGTGGGTGCTCAAGCTGCTTGATTCCATCCCACTGGGCTCAATGGGCATTGGACCGGAAGTGAGCAAACAGGGTTTCCTAGATAGCTGCCACAACAGCTGATGGTTTGTGAAGTTCATCAGGCAGGTGGAGTTGTTTTGGCACTGGAAGAGCTGTGCTGCTGCTTCGGGCAGTTGCCATTCACCACCACACTACCTTCCCTAGGTGTCATAGCCACTTTCAGACATATGTGCTGCCAGAGCCCTTGGTTTCCATGGCAGCGGGAAATGGCTTTGGCCCTGAACTTGTCTTTGGCTGTGGAGCTTTGAGCACCTTGAGTGAGGAGGTGCATGTTTGTTTTGTGTGGGTGCTCAAGCTGCTTGATTCCATCCCACTGGGCTCAATGGGCATGGGACCGGAAGTGAGCAAACAGGGTTTCCTAGATAGCTGCCAGGACAGCTGATGGCATGTGAAGTGCATGAGGCAGGTGGAGTTGTTTTGGCACTGGAAGAGCTGTGCTGCTGCTTCGGGCAGTTGCCATTCACCACCACACTACCTTCCCTAGGTGTCATAGCCACTTTCAGACATATGTGCTGCCAGAGCCCTTGGTTTCCATGGCAGCGGGAAATGGCTTGGGCCCTGAAATTGCCTTTGGCTGTGGTGTTTTGAGCGCCTTGAGTGAGGAGGTGCATGTTAGTTTTGTGTGGGTGCTCAAGCTGCTTGATTCCATCCCACTGGGCTCAATTGGCATGGGATCGGAAGTGACCAAACAGGGTTTCCTAGATAGCTGCCAGGACAGCTGATGGTTTGTGAAGTGCATGAGGCAGGTGGAGTTGTTTTGGCACTGGAAGAGCTGTGCTGCTGCTTCGGGCAGTTGCCATTCACCACCACACTACCTTCCCTAGGTGTCATAGCCACTTTCAGACATATGTGCTGCCAGAGCACTTGGTTTCCATGGCAGCGGGAAATGGCTTTGGCCGTGAACTTGCCTTTGGCTGTGGAGTTTTGAGCGCCTTGAGTGAGGAGCTCCATGTTAGTTTTGTGTGGGTGCTCAAGCTGCTTGATTCCATCCCACTGGGCTCAATTGGCATTGGACCGGAAGTGACCAAACAGGGTTTCCTAGATAGCTGCCAGGACAGCTGATGGTATGTGAAGTACATGACGCAGGTGGAGTTGTTTTGGCACTGGAAGAGCTGTGCTGCTGCTTCGGGCAGTTGCCATTCACCACCACACTACCTTCCCTAGGTGTCATAGCCACTTTCAGACATATGTGCTGCCAGAGCCCTTGGTTTCCATGGCAGCGGGAAATGGCTTGGGCTCTGAACTTGTCTTTGGCTGTGGAGTTTTGAGCGCCTTGATTGAGGAGGTGCATGTTAGTTTTGTGTGGGTGCTCAAGCTGCTTGATTCCATCCCACTGGGCTCAATGTTCACTGGACCGGAAGTGAGCAAACAGGGTTTCCTAGATAGCTGCCAGGACAGCTGATGGTATGTGAAGTGCATGAGGCAGGTGGAGTTGTTTTGGCACTGGAAGAGCTGTGCTGCTGCTTCGGGCAGTTGCCATTCACCACCACACTACCTTCCCTAGGTGTCATAGCCACTTTCAGACATATGTGCTGCCAGAGCCCTTGGTTTCCATGGCAGCGGGAAATGGCTTGGGCCCTGAAATTGCCTTTGGCTGTGGTGTTTTGAGCGCCTTGAGTGAGGAGGTGCATGTTAGTTTTGTGTGGGTGCTCAAGCTGCTTGATTCCATCCCACTGGGCTCAATGGGCATTGGATCGGAAGTGAGCAAACAGGGTTTCCTAGATAGCTGCCAGGACAGCTGATGGTTTGTGAAGTGCATGAGGCAGGTGGAGTTGTTTTGGCACTGGAAGAGCTGTGCTGCTGCTTCGGGCAGTTGCCATTCACCACCACACTACCTTCCCTAGGTGTCATAGCCACTTGCAGACATATGTGCTGCCAGAGCCCTTGGTTTCCATGGCAGCGGGAAATGGCTTGGGCCCTGAACTTGTCTTTGGCTGTGGAGCTTTGAGCGCCTTGAGTGAGGAGCTGCATGTATGTTTTGTGTGGGTGCTCAAGCTGCTTGATTCCATCCCACTGGGCTCAATGGGCATGGGACCGGAAGTGAGCAAACAGGTTTTCCTAGATAGCTGCCAGGACAGCTGATGGTATGTGAAGTGCATGAGGCAGGTGGAGTTGTTTTGGCACTGGAAGAGCTGTGCTGCTGCTTCGGGCAGTTGCCATTCACCACCACACTACCTTCCCTAGGTGTCATAGCCACTTTCAGACATATGTGCTGCCAGAGCACTTGGTTTCCATGGCAGCGGGAAATGGCTTTGGCTGTGAACTTGTCTTTGGCTGTGGAGTTTTGAGCGCCTTGATTGAGGAGGTGCATGTTAGTTTTGTGTGGGTGCTCAAGCTGCTTGATTCCATCCCACTGGGCTCAATGGGCATAGGATCGGAAGTGACCAAACAGGGTTTCCTAGATAGCTGCCAGGACAGCTGATGGTTTGTGAAGTGCATGAGGCAGGTGGAGTTGTTTTGGCACTGGAAGAGCTGTGCTGCTGCTTCGGGCAGTTGCCATTCACCACCACACTACCTTCCCTAGGTGTCATAGCCACTTTCAGACATATGTGCTGCCAGAGCCCTTGGTTTCCATGGCAGCGGGAAATGGCATTGTCCCTGAACTTGTCTTTGGCTGTGGAGCTTTGAGCGCCTTGAGTGAGGAGCTCCATGTTAGTTTTGTGTGGGTGCTCAAGCTGCTTAATTACATCCCACTGGGCTCAATGGGCATTGGACCGGAAGTGACCAAACAGGGTTTCCTAGATACCTGCCACGACAGCCGATGGTATGTGAAGTTCATGAGGCAGGTGGAGTTGTTTTGGCACTGGAAGAGCTGTGCTGCTGCTTCGGGCAGTTGCCATTCACCACCACACTACCTTCCCTAGGTGTCATAGCCACTTTCAGACATATGTGCTGCCAGAGCCCTTGGTTTCCATGGCAACGGGAAATGGCTTTGGCAGTGAACTTGTCTTTGGCTGTGGAGTTTTGAGCGCCTTGAGTGAGGAGCTCCATGTTAGTTTTGTGTGGGTGCTCAAGCTGCTTAATTCCATCCCACTGGGCTCAATGGGCATTGGACCGGAAGTGACCAAACAGGGTTTCCTAGATAGCTGCCAGGACAGCTGATGGTATGTGAAGTTCATGAGGCAGGTGGAGTTGTTTTGGCACTGGAAGAGCTGTGCTGCTGCTTCGGGCAGTTGCCATTCACCACCACACTACCTTCCCTAGGTGTCATAGCCACTTTCAGACATATGTGCTGCCAGAGCCCTTGGTTTCCATGGCAGCGGGAAATGGCTTTGGCCGTGAACTTGTCTTTGGCTGTGGAGCTTTGAGCGCCTTGAGTGAGGAGCTCCATGTTAGTTTTGTGTGGGTGCTCAAGCTGCTTGATTCCATCCGACTGGGCTCAATGGGCATTGGACCGGAAGTGACCAAACAGGGTTTCCTAGATAGCTGCCATGACAGCTGATGGTATGTGAAGTTCATGAGGCAGGTGGAGTTGTTTTGGCACTGGAAGAGCTGTGCTGCTGCTTCGGGCAGTTGCCATTCACCACCACACTACCTTCCCTAGGTGTCATAGCCACTTTCAGACATATGTGCTGCCAGAGCCCTTGGTTTAAATGGCAACGGGAAATGGCTTTGGCAGTGAACTTGTCTTTGGCTGTGGAGTTTTGAGCGCCTTGAGTGAGGAGCTCCATGTTAGTTTTGTGTGGGTGCTCAAGCTGCTTAATTCCATCCCACTGGGCTCAATGGGCATTGGACCGGAAGTGACCAAACAGGGTTTCCTAGATAGCTGCCAGGACAGCTGATGGTATGTGAAGTTCATGAGGCAGGTGGAGTTGTTTTGGCACTGGAAGAGCTGTGCTGCTGCTTCGGGCAGTTGCCATTCACCACCACACTACCTTCCCTAGGTGTCATAGCCACTTGCAGACATATGTGCTGCCAGAGCCCTTGGTTTCCATGGCAGCGGGAAATGGCTTGGGCTCTGAACTTGTCTTTGGCTGTGGAGTTTTGAGCGCCTTGATTGAGGAGGTGCATGTTAGTTTTGTGTGGGTGCTCAAGCTGCTTGATTCCATCCCACTGGGCTCAATGTTCACTGGACCGGAAGTGAGCAAACAGGGTTTCCTAGATAGCTGCCAGGACAGCTGATGGTATGTGAAGTGCATGAGGCAGGTGGAGTTGTTTTGGCACTGGAAGAGCTGTGCTGCTGATTCGGGCAGTTGCCATTCACCACCACACTACCTTCCCTAGGTGTCATAGCCACTTTCAGACATATGTGCTGCCAGAGCCCTTGGTTTCCATGGCAGCGGGAAATGGCTTGGGCCCTGAAATTGCCTTTGGCTGTGGTGTTTTGAGCGCCTTGAGTGAGGAGGTGCATGTTAGTTTTGTGTGGGTGCTCAAGCTGCTTGATTCCATCCCACTGGGCTCAATGGGCATTGGATCGGAAGTGAGCAAACAGGGTTTCCTAGATAGCTGCCAGGACAGCTGATGGTTTGTGAAGTGCATGAGGCAGGTGGAGTTGTTTTGGCACTGGAAGAGCTGTGCTGCTGCTTCGGGCAGTTGCCATTCACCACCACACTACCTTCCCTAGGTGTCATAGCCACTTTCAGACATATGTGCTGCCAGAGCCCTTGGTTTCCATGGCAGCGGGAAATGGCTTGGGCCCTGAACTTGTCTTTGGCTGTGGAGCTTTGAGCGCCTTGAGTGAGGAGCTGCATGTATGTTTTGTGTGGGTGCTCAAGCTGCTTGATTCCATCCCACTGGGCTCAATGGGCATGGGACCGGAAGTGAGCAAACAGGTTTTCCTAGATAGCTGCCAGGACAGCTGATGGTATGTGAAGTGCATGAGGCAGGTGGAGTTGTTTTGGCACTGGAAGAGCTGTGCTGCTGCTTCGGGCAGTTGCCATTCACCACCACACTACCTTCCCTAGGTGTCATAGCCACTTTCAGACATATGTGCTGCCAGAGCACTTGGTTTCCATGGCAGCGGGAAATGGCTTTGGCTGTGAACTTGTCTTTGGCTGTGGAGTTTTGAGCGCCTTGATTGAGGAGGTGCATGTTAGTTTTGTGTGGGTGCTCAAGCTGCTTGATTCCATCCCACTGGGCTCAATTGGCATGGGATCGGAAGTGACCAAACAGGGTTTCCTAGATAGCTGCCAGGACAGCTGATGGTTTGTGAAGTGCATGAGGCAGGTGGAGTTGTTTTGGCACTGGAAGAGCTGTGCTGCTGCTTCGGGCAGTTGCCATTCACCACCACACTACCTTCCCTAGGTGTCATAGCCACTTTCAGACATATGTGCTGCCAGAGCCCTTGGTTTCCATGGCAGCGGGAAATGGCATTGTCCCTGAACTTGTCTTTGGCTGTGGAGCTTTGAGCGCCTTGAGTGAGGAGCTCCATGTTAGTTTTGTGTGGGTGCTCAAGCTGCTTAATTACATCCCACTGGGCTCAATGGGCATTGGACCGGAAGTGACCAAACAGGGTTTCCTAGAAACCTGCCACGACAGCTGATGGTATGTGAAGTTCATGAGGCAGGTGGAGTTGTTTTGGCACTGGAAGAGCTGTGCTGCTGCTTCGGGCAGTTGCCATTCACCACCACACTACCTTCCCTAGGTGTCATAGCCACTTTCAGACATATGTGCTGCCAGAGCCCTTGGTTTCCATGGCAACGGGAAATGGCTTTGGCAGTGAACTTGTCTTTGGCTGTGGAGTTTTGAGCGCCTTGAGTGAGGAGCTCCATGTTAGTTTTGTGTGGGTGCTCAAGCTGCTTAATTCCATCCCACTGGGCTCAATGGGCATTGGACCGGAAGTGACCAAACAGGGTTTCCTAGATAGCTGCCAGGACAGCTGATGGTATGTGAAGTTCATGAGGCAGGTGGAGTTGTTTTGGCACTGGAAGAGCTGTGCTGCTGCTTCGGGCAGTTGCCATTCACCACCACACTACCTTCCCTAGGTGTCATAGCCACTTGCAGACATATGTGCTGCCAGAGCCCTTGCTTTCCATGGCAGCGGGAAATGGCTTTGGCCCTGAACTTGTCTTTGGCTGTGGATCTTTGACCGCCTTGAGTGAGGAGCTGAATGTTTGTTTTGTGTGGGTGCTCAAGCTGCTTGATTCCATCCCACTGGGCTCAATGGGCATTGGACCGGAAGTGAGCAAACAGGGTTTCCTAGATAGCTGCCAGGACAGCTGATGGTATGTGAAGTGCATGAGGCAGGTGGAGTTGTTTTGGCACTGGAAGAGCTGTGCTGCTGCTTCAGGCAGTTGCCATTCACCACCACACTACCTTCCCTAGGTGTCATAGCCACTTTCAGACATATGTGCTGCCAGAGCCCTTGGTTTCCATGGCAGCGGGAAATGGCTTGGGCCCTGAACTTGCCTTTGGCTGTGGAGTTTTGAGCGCCTTGAGTGAGGAGGTGCATGTTAGTTTTGTGTGGGTGCTCAATCTGCTTGATTCCATCCCACTGGGCTCAATGGGCATGGGACCGGCAGTGACCAAACAGGGTTTCCTAGATAGCTGCCAGGACAGCTGATGGTATGTGAAGTGCATGAGGCAGGTGGAGTTGTTTTGGCACTGGAAGAGCTGTGCTGCTGCTTCGGGCAGTTGCCATTCACCACCACACTACCTTCCCTAGGTGTCATAGCCACTTGCAGACATATGTGCTGCCAGAGCCCTTGGTTTCCATGGCAGCGGGAAATGGCATTGGCCCTGAACTTGTCTTTGGCTGTGGAGTTTTGAGCGCCTTGAGTGAGGAGGTGCATGTTTGTTTTGTGTGGGTGCTCAAGCTGCTTGATTCCATCCCACTGGGCTCAATGTGCCTTGGACAGGAAGTGAGTAAACAGGGTTTCCTAGATAGCTGCCAGGACAGCTGATGGTATGTGAAGTGCATGAGGCAGGTGGAGTTGTTTTGGCACTGGAAGAGCTGTGCTGCTGCTTCGGGCAGTTGCCATTCACCACCACACTACCTTCCCTAGGTGTCATAGCCACTTTCAGACATATGTGCTGCCAGAGCCCTTGGTTTCCATGGCAGCGGGAAATGGCTTGGACCCTGAACTTGTCTTTGGCTGTGGAGCTTTGAGCACCTTGAGTGAGGAGGTGCATGTTCGTTTTGTGTGGGTGCTCAAGCTGCTTGATTCCATCCCACTGGGCTCAATGGGCATGGGACCGGAAGTGAGCAAACAGGGTTTCCTAGATAGCTGCCAGGACAGCTGATGGTATGTGAAGTGCATGAGGCAGGTGGAGTTGTTTTGGCACTGGAAGAGCTGTGCTGCTTCGGGCAGTTGCCATTCACCACCACACTACCTTCCCTAGGTGTCATAGCCACTTTCAGACATATGTGCTGCCAGAGCACTTGGTTTCCATGGCAGAGGGAAATGGCTTTGGCTGTGAACTTGTCTTTGGCTGTGGAGTTTTGAGCGCCTTGATTGAGGAGGTGCATGTTAGTTTTGTGTGGGTGCTCAAGCTGCTTGATTCCATCCCACTGGGCTCAATGGGCATGGGACCGGAAGTGAGCAAACAGGGTTTCCTAGATAGCTGCCACGACAGCTGATGGTATGTGAAGTGCATGAGGCAGGTGGAGTTGTTTTGGCACTGGAAGAGCTGTGCTGCTGTTTCGGGCAGTTGCCATTCACCACCACACTACCTTCCCTAGGTGTCATAGCCACTTTCAGACATATGTGCTGCCAGAGCCCTTGGTTTCCATGGCAGCGGGAAATGGCATTGTCCCTGAACTTGTCTTTGGCTGTGGAGTTTTGAGCGCCTTGAGTGATTAGGTGCATGTTAGTTTTGTGTGGGTGCTCAAGCTGCTTGATTCCATCCCACTGGGTTCAATTGGCATGGGACCGGAAATGAGCAAACAGGGTTTCCTAGATAGCTGCCAGGACAGCTGATGGTTTGTGAAGTTCATGAGGCAGGTGGAGTTGTTTTGGCACTGGAAGAGCTGTGCTGCTGCTTCGGGCAGTTGCCATTCACCACCACACTACCTTCCCTAGGTGTCATAGCCACTTTCAGACATATGTGCTGCCAGAGCCCTTGGTTTCCATGGCAGCGGGAAATGGCATTGTCCCTGAACTTGTCTTTGGCTGTGGAGTTTTGAGTGCCTTGAGTGAGGAGGTGCATGTTAGTTTTGTGTGGGTGCTCAAGCTGCTTGATTCCATCCCACTGGGTTCAATTGGCATGGGACCGGAAGTGAGCAAACAGGGTTTCCTAGATAGCTGCCAGGACAGCTGATGGTTTGTGAAGTTCATGAGGCAGGTGGAGTTGTTTTGGCACTGGAAGAGCTGTGCTGCTGCTTCGGGCAGTTGCCATTCACCACCACACTACCTTCCCTAGGTGTCATAGCCACTTTCAGACATATGTGCTGCCAGAGCACTTGGTTTCCATGGCAGCGGGAAATGGCTTGGGCTCTGAACTTGTCTTTGGCTGTGGAGTTTTGAGCGCCTTGAGTGAGGAGCTCCATGTTAGTATTGTGTGGGTGCTCAAGCTGCTTGATTCCATCCCACTGGGCTCAATGGGCATGGGACCGGAAGTGAGCAAACAGGGTTTCCTAGATAGCTGCCAGGACAGCTGATGGTATGTGAAGTGCATGAGGCAGGGGGAGTTGTTTTGGCACTGGAAGAGCTGTGCTGCTGCTTCGGGTAGTTGCCATTCACCACCACACTATCTTCCCTAGGTGTCATAGCCACTTTCAGACATATGTGCTGCCAGAGCTCTTGGTTTCCATGGCAGCGGGAAATGGCATTGGCCCTGAACTTGTCTTTGGCTGTGGAGTTTTGAGCGCCTTGAGTGACGAGCTGCATGTTAGTTTTGTGTGGGTGCTCAAGCTGCTTGATTCCATCCCACTGGGCTCAATGGGCATGGGACCGGCAGAGACCAAACAGGGTTTCCTAGATATCTGCGACGACAGCTGATGGTATGTGAAGTTCAAGAGGCAGGTGGAGTTGTTTTGGCACTGGAAGAGCTGTGCTGCTGCTTCGGGCAGTTGCCATTCACCACCACACTACCTTCCCTAGGTGTCATAGCCACTTTCAGACATATGTGCTGCCAGAGCCCTTGGTTTCCATGGCAGCGGGAAATGGCTTGTACCCTGAACTTGTCTTTGGCTGTGGAGCTTTGAGCGCCTTGAGTGAGGAGGTGCATGTTAGTTTTGTGTGGGTGCTGAAGCTGCTTGATTCCATCCCACTGGGCTCAATGGGCATTGGACTGGAAGTGAGCAAACAGGGTTTCCTAGATAGCTGCCAGGACAGCTGATGGTATGTGAAGTTCATGAGGCAGGTGGAGTTGTTTTGGCACTGGAAGAGCTGTGCTGCTGCTTCGGGCAGTTGCCATTCACCACCACACTACCTTCCCTAGGTGTCATAGCCACTTGCAGACATATGTGCTGCCAGAGCCCTTGGTTTCCATGGCAGCGGGAAATGGCTTTGGCCCTGAACTTGTCTTTGGCTGTGGAGTTTTGAGCGCCTTGATTGAGGAGGTGCATGTTAGTTTTGTGTGGGTGCTCAAGCTGCTTGATTCTATCCCACTGGGCTCAATGGGCATTGGACCGGAAGTGAGCAAACAGGGTTTCCTAGATAGCTGCCAGGACAGCTGATGGTATGTGAAGTGCATGAGGCAGGTGGAGTTGTTTTGGCACTGGAAGAGCTGTGCTGCTGCTTCGGGCAGTTGCCATTCACCACCACACTACCTTCCCTAGGTGTCATAGCCACTTGCAGACATATGTGCTGCCAGAGCCCTTGGTTTCCATGGCAGCGGGAAATGGCATTGGCCCTGAACTTGTCTTTGGCTGTGGAGTTTTGAGCACCTTCGGTGAGGAGCTGCATGTTAGTTTTGTGTGGGTGCTCAATCTGCTTGATTCCATCCCACTGGGCTCAATGGGCATGGGACCGGAAGTGAGCAAACAGGGTTTCCTAGATAGCTGCCAGGACAGCTGATGGTATGTGAAGTGCATGAGGCAGGTGGAGTTGTTTTGGCACTGGAAGAGCTGTGCTGCTGCTTCGGGCAGTTGCCATTCACCACCACACTACCTTCCCTAGGTGTCATAGCCACTTTCAGACATATGTGCTGCCAGAGCCCTTGGTTTCCATGGCAGCGGGAAATGGCTTTGGCGCTGAACTTGTCTTTGGCTGTGGAGTTTTGAGTGCCTTGAGTGAGGAGCTCCATGTTAGTTTTGTGTGGGTGCTCAAGCTGCTTGATTCCATCCCACTAGGCTCAATGGGCATGGGACCGGAAGTGAGCAAACAGGGTTTCCTAGATAGCTGCCAGGACAGCTGATGGTATGTGAAGTTCATGAGGCAGGGGGAGTTGTTTTGGCACTGGAAGAGCTGTGCTGCTGCTTCGGGCAGTTGCCATTCACCACCACACTACCTTCCCTAGGTGTCATAGCCACTTTCAGACATATGTGCTGCCAGAGCCCTTGGTTTCCATGGCAGCGGGAAATGGCTTGGGCGCTGAACTTGTCTTTGGCTGTGGAGCTTTGAGCGCCTTGAGTGAGGAGGTGCATGTTAGTTTTGTGTGGGTGCTGAAGCTGCTTGATTTCATCCCACTGGGCTCAATGGGCATGGGACCGGAAGTGAGCAAACAGGGTTTCCTAGATAGCTGCCAGGACAGCTGATGGTATGTGAAGTGCATGAGGCAGGTGGAGTTGTTTTGGCACTGGAAGAGCTGTGCTGCTGCTTCGGGCAGTTGCCATTCACCACCACACTACCTTCCCTAGGTGTCATAGCCACTTTCAGACATATGTGCTGCCAGAGCCCTTGGTTTCCATGGCAGCGGGAAATGGCTTGGGCGCTGAACTTGTCTTTGGCTGTGGAGCTTTGAGCGCCTTGAGTGAGGAGGTGCATGTTTGTTTTGTGTGGGTGCTCAAGCTGCTTGATTCTATCCTACTGGGCTCAATGGGCATGGGACCGGAAGTGAGCAAACATTGTTTCCTAGATAGCTGCCAGGACAGCTGATGGTATGTGAAGTGCGTGAGGCAGGTGGAGTTGTTTTGGCACTGGAAGAGCTGTGCTGCTGCTTCGGGAAGTTGCCATTCACCACCACACTACCTTCCCTAGGTGTCATAGCCACTTTCAGACATATGTGCTGCCAGAGCCCTTGGTTTCTATGGCAGCGGGAAATGGCTTTGGCCGTGAACTTGTCTTTGGCTGTGGAGTTTTGAGCGCCTTGATTGAGGAGGTGGATGTTAGTTTTGTGTGGGTGCTCAAGCTGCTTGATTCCATCCCACTGGGCTCAATGGGCACTGGACCGGAAGTGAGCAAACAGGGATGCCTAGATAGCTGCCAGGACAGCTGATGGTATGTGAAGTGCATGAGGCAGGTGGAGTTGTTTTGGCACTGGAAGAGCTGTGCTGCTACTTCGGGCAGTTGCCATTCACCACCACACTACCTTCCCTAGGTGTCATAGCCACTTTCAAACATATGTGCTGCCAGAGCCCTTGGTTTCCATGGCAGCGGGAAATGGCTTTGGCCGTGAACTTGTCTTTGGCTGTGGAGCTTTGAGCGCCTTGAGTGAGGAGGTGCATGTTAGTTTTGTGTGGGTGCTCAAGCTGCTTGATTCCATCCCACTGGGCTCAATGGGCATTGGACCCGAAGTGAGCAAACAGGGTTTCCTAGATAGCTGCCACGACAGCTGATGGTTTGTGAAGTGCATGAGGCAGGTGGAGTTGTTTTGGCACTGGAAGAGCTGTGCTGCTGCTTCAGGCAGTTGCCATTCACCACCACACTACCTTCCCTAGGTGTCATAGCCACTTTCAGACATATGTGCTGCCAGAGCACTTGGTTTCCATGGCAGCGGGAAATGGCTTGGGCCCTGAACTTGTCTTTGGCTGTGGAGTTTTGAGCGCCTTGAGTGAGGAGGTGTATGTTAGTTTTGTGTGGGTGCTCAAGCTGCTTGATTCCATCCCACTGGGCTCAATGGGCATGGGACCGGAAGTGACCAAACAGGGTTTCCTAGATAGCTGCCAGGACAGCTGATGGTATGTGAAGTTCATGAGGCAGGTGGAGTTGTTTTGGCACTGGAAGAGCTGTGCTGCTGCTTCGGGCAGTTGCCATTCACCACCACACTACCTTCCCTAGGTGTCATAGCCACTTGCAGACATATGTGCTGCCAGAGCCCTTGGTTTCCATGGCAGCGGGAAATGGCTTTGGCCCTGAACTTGTCTTTGGCTGTGGAGTTTTGAGCGCCTTGATTGAGGAGGAGCATGTTAGTTTTGTGTGGGTGCTGAAGCTGCTTGATTCTATCCCACTGGGCTCAATGGGCATTGGAGCGGAAGTGAGCAAACAGGGTTTCCTAGATAGCTGCCAGGACAGCTGATGGTATGTGAAGTGCATGAGGCAGGTGGAGTTGTTTTGGCACTGGAAGAGCTGTGCTGCTGCTTCGGGCAGTTGCCATTCACCACCACACTACCTTCCCTAGGTGTCATAGCCACTTGCAGACATATGTGCTGCCAGAGCCCTTGGTTTCCATGGCAGCGGGAAATGGCATTGGCCCTGAACTTGTCTTTGGCTGTGGAGTTTTGAGCACCTTCGGTGAGGAGCTGCATGTTAGTTTTGTGTGGGTGCTCAATCTGCTTGATTCCATCCCACTGGGCTCAATGGGCATGGGACCGGAAGTGAGCAAACAGGGTTTCCTAGATAGTTGCCAGGACAGCTGATGGTATGTGAAGTGCATGAGGCAGGTGGAGTTGTTTTGGCACTGGAAGAGCTGTGCTGCTGCTTCGGGCAGTTGCCATTCACCACCACACTACCTTCCCTAGGTGTCATAGCCACTTTCAGACATATGTGCTGCCAGAGCCCTTGGTTTCCATGGCAGCGGGAAATGGCTTTGGCGCTGAACTTGTCTTTGGCTGTGGAGTTTTGAGTGCCTTGAGTGAGGAGCTCCATGTTAGTTTTGTGTGGGTGCTCAAGCTGCTTGATTCCATCCCACTAGGCTCAATGGGCATGGGACCGGAAGTGAGCAAACAGGGTTTCCTAGATAGCTGCCAGGACAGCTGATGGTATGTGAAGTTCATGAGGCAGGGGGAGTTGTTTTGGCACTGGAAGAGCTGTGCTGCTGCTTCGGGCAGTTGCCATTCACCACCACACTACCTTCCCTAGGTGTCATAGCCACTTTCAGACATATGTGCTGCCAGAGCCCTTGGTTTCCATGGCAGCGGGAAATGGCTTGGGCGCTGAACTTGTCTTTGGCTGTGGAGCTTTGAGCGCCTTGAGTGAGGAGGTGCATGTTAGTTTTGTGTGGGTGCTGAAGCTGCTTGATTTCATCCCACTGGGCTCAATGGGCATGGGACCGGAAGTGAGCAAACAGGGTTTCCTAGATAGCTGCCAGGACAGCTGATGGTATGTGAAGTGCATGAGGCAGGTGGAGTTGTTTTGGCACTGGAAGAGCTGTGCTGCTGCTTCGGGCAGTTGCCATTCACCACCACACTACCTTCCCTAGGTGTCATAGCCACTTTCAGACATATGTGCTGCCAGAGCCCTTGGTTTCCATGGCAGCGGGAAATGGCTTGGGCGCTGAACTTGTCTTTGGCTGTGGAGCTTTGAGCGCCTTGAGTGAGGAGGTGCATGTTTGTTTTGTGTGGGTGCTCAAGCTGCTTGATTCTATCCTACTGGGCTCAATGGGCATGGGACCGGAAGTGAGCAAACATTGTTTCCTAGATAGCTGCCAGGACAGCTGATGGTATGTGAAGTGCGTGAGGCAGGTGGAGTTGTTTTGGCACTGGAAGAGCTGTGCTGCTGCTTCGGGCAGTTGCCATTCACCACCACACTACCTTCCCTAGGTGTCATAGCCACTTTCAGACATATGTGCTGCCAGAGCCCTTGGTTTCTATGGCAGCGGGAAATGGCTTTGGCCGTGAACTTGTCTTTGGCTGTGGAGTTTTGAGCGCCTTGAGTGAGGAGCTCCATGTTAGTTTTGTGTGGGTGCTCAAGCTGCTTGATTCCATCCCACTGGGCTCAATGGGCACTGGACCGGAAGTGAGCAAACAGGGATGCCTAGATAGCTGCCAGGACAGCTGATGGAATGTGAAGTGCATGAGGCAGGTGGAGTTGTTTTGGCACTGGAAGAGCTGTGCTGCTACTTCGGGCAGTTGCCATTCACCACCACACTACCTTCCCTAGGTGTCATAGCCACTTTCAAACATATGTGCTGCCAGAGCCCTTGGTTTCCATGGCAGCGGGAAATGGCTTTGGCCGTGAACTTGTCTTTGGCTGTGGAGCTTTGAGCGCCTTGAGTGAGGAGGTGCATGTTAGTTTTGTGTGGGTGCTCAAGCTGCTTGATTCCATCCCACTGGGCTCAATGGGCATTGGACCCGAAGTGAGCAAACAGGGTTTCCTAGATAGCTGCCACGACAGCTGATGGTTTGTGAAGTGCATGAGGCAGGTGGAGTTGTTTTGGCACTGGAAGAGCTGTGCTGCTGCTTCAGGCAGTTGCCATTCACCACCACACTACCTTCCCTAGGTGTCATAGCCACTTTCAGACATATGTGCTGCCAGAGCACTTGGTTTCCATGGCAGCGGGAAATGGCTTTGGCCCTGAACTTGTCTTTGGCTGTGGAGTTTTGAGCGCCTTGAGTGAGGAGGTGTATGTTAGTTTTGTGTGGGTGCTCAAGCTGCTTGATTCCATCCCACTGGGCTCAATGGGCATGGGACCGGAAGTGACCAAACAGGGTTTCCTAGATAGCTGCCAGGACAGCTGATGGTATGTGAAGTTCATGAGGCAGGTGGAGTTGTTTTGGCACTGGAAGAGCTGTGCTGCTGCTTCGGGCAGTTGCCATTCACCACCACACTACCTTCCCTAGGTGTCATAGCCACTTTCAGACATATGTGCTGCCAGAGCACTTGGTTTCCATGGCAGCGGGAAATGGCATTGGCCCTGAACTTGTATTTGGCTGTGGAGTTTTGAGCACCTTCGGTGAGGAGCTCCATGTTAGTTTTGTGTGGGTGCTCAATCTGCTTGATTCCATCCCACTGGGCTCAATGGGCATGGGACCGGAAGTGACCAAACAGGGTTTCCTAGATAGCTGCCAGGACAGCTGATGGTATGTGAAGTGCATGAGGCAGGTGGAGTTGTTTTGGCACTGGAAGAGCTGTGCTGCTGCTTCGGGCAGTTGCCATTCACCACCACACTACCTTCCCTAGGTGTCATAGCCACTTGCAGACATATGTGCTGCCAGAGCCCTTGGTTTCCATGGCAGCTGGAAATGGCTTTGGCCCTGAACTTGCCTTTGGCTGTGGAGTTTTGAGCGCCTTGAGTGAGGAGCTCCATGTTAGTATTTTGTGTGGGTGCTCAAGCTGCTTGATTCCATCCCACTGGGCTCAATGGGCATGGGACCGGAAGTGAGCAAACAGGGTTTCCTAGATAGCTGCCAGGACAGCTGATGGTTTGTGAAGTGCATGAGGCAGGTGGAGTTGTTTTGGCACTGGAAGAGCTGTGCTGCTGCTTCGGGCAGTTGCCATTCACCACCACACTACCTTCCCTAGGTGGCATAGCCACTTTCAGACATATGTGCTGCCAGAGCCCTTGGTTTCCATGGCAGCGGGAAATGGCTTGGGCCCTGAACTTGTCTTTGGCTGTGGAGCTTTGAGCGCCTTGAGTGAGGAGCTCCATGTTAGTTTTGTGTGGGTGCTCAAGCTGCTTGATTCTATCCCTCTGGGCTCAATGGGCATGGGACCCGAAGTGAGCAAACAGGGTTTCCTAGATAGCTGCCAGGACAGCTGATGGTATGTGAAGTTCATGAGGCAGGTGGAGTTGTTTTGGCACTGGAAGAGCTGTGCTGCTGCTTCGGGCAGTTGCCATTCACCACCACACTATCTTCCCTAGGTGTCATAGCCACTTTCAGACATATGTGCTGCCAGAGCTCTTGGTTTCCATGGCAGCGGGAAATGGCATTGGCCCTGAACTTGTCTTTGGCTGTGGAGTTTTGAGCGCCTTGAGTGAGGAGCTCCATGTTAGTTTTGTGTGGGTGCTCAAGCTGCTTGATTCCATCCGACTGGGCTCAATGGGCATGGGACCGGAAGTGAGCAAACAGGGTTTCCTAGATAGCTGCCAGGACAGCTGATGGTATGTGAAGTTCATGAGGCAGGTGGAGTTTTTTTTTCACTGGAAGAGCTGTGCTGCTGCTTCGGGCAGTTGCCATTCACCACCACACTACCTTCCCTAGGTGTCATAGCCACTTTCAGACATATGTGCTGCCAGAACACTTGGTTTCCATGGCAGCGGGAAATGGCTTCTGGTCTGAACTTGTCTTTGGCTGTGGAGTTTTGAGCGCCTTGAGTGAGGAGCTCCATGTTAGTTTTGTGTGGGTGCTGAAGCTGCTTGATTCCATCCCACTGGGCTCAATGGGCATGGGACCGGAAGTGAGCAAACAGGGTTTCCTAGATAGCTGCCAGGACAGCTGATGGTATGTGAAGTTCATGAGGCAGGTGGAGTTTTTTTGCACTGGTAGAGCTGTGCTGCTGCTTCGGGCAGTTGCCATTCACCACCACACTACCTTCCCTAGGTGTCATAGCCACTTTCAGACATATGTGCTGCCAGAGCACTTGGTTTCCATGGCAGCGGGAAATGGCTTGGGCTCTGAACTTGTCTTTGGCTGTGGAGTTTTGAGCACCTTGAGTGAGGAGCTCCATGTTAGTTTTGTGTGGGTGCTCAAGCTGCTTGATTCCATCCCACTGGGCTCAATGGGCATGGGACCGAAAGTGACCAAACAGGGTTTCCTAGATAGCTGCCAGGACAGCTGATGGTTTGTGAAGTGCATGAGGCAGGTGGAGTTGTTTTGGCACTGGAAGAGCTGTGCTGCTGCTTCGGGCAGTTGCCATTCACCACCACACTACCTTCCCTAGGTGTCATAGCCACTTTCAGACATATGTGCTGCCAGAGCCCTTGGTTTCCATGGCAGCGGGAAATGGCTTTGGCCCTGAACTTGTCTTTGGCTGTGGAGTTTTGAGTGCCTTGAGTGAGGAGCTCCATGTTAGTTTTGTGTGGGTGCTCAAGCTGCTTGATTCCATCCGACTGGGCTCAATGGGCATGGGATCGGAAGTGACCAAACAGGGTTTCCTACATAGCTGCCAGGACAGCTGATGGTATGTGAAGTTCATGAGGCAGGTGGAGTTGTTTTGGCACTGGAAGAGCTGTGCTGCTGCTTCGGGCAGTTGCCATTCACCACCACACTACCTTCCCTAGGTGTCATAGCCACTTTCAGACATATGTGCTGCCAGAGCCCTTGGTTTCCATGGCAGCGGGAAATGGCTTGGGCGCTGAACTTGTCTTTGGCTGTGGAGCTTTGAGCGCCTTGAGTTAGGAGCTCCATGTTAGTTTTGTGTGGGTGCGCAAGCTGCTTGATTCTATCCCACTGGGCTCAATGGGCATGGGACCAGAAGTGAGCAAACCGGGTTTCCTAGATAGCTGCCAGGACAGCTGATGGTATGTGAAGTGCATGAGGCAGGTGGAGTTGTTTTGGCACTGGAAGAGCTGTGCTGCTGCTTCGGGCAGTTGCCATTCACCACCACACTACCTTCCCTAGGTGTCATAGCCACTTGCAGACATATGTGCTGCCAGAGCCCTTGGTTTCCATGGCAGCGGGAAATGGCATTGGCCCTGAACTTGTCTTTGGCTGTGGAGTTTTGAGCGCCTTGAGTGAGGAGGTGTATGTTAGTTTTGTGTGGGTGCTCAAGCTGCTTGATTCCATCCCACTGGGCTCAATGGGCATGGGACCGGCAGTTACCAAACAGGGTTTCCTCGATAGCTGCCAGGACAGCTGATGGTTTGTGAAGTGCATGAGGCAGGTGGAGTTGTTTTGGCACTGGAAGAGCTGTGCTGCTGCTTCGGGCAGTTGCCATTCACCACCACACTACCTTCCCTAAGTGTCATAGCCACTTTCAGACATATGTGCTGCCAGAACACTTGGTTTCTATGGCAGCGGGAAATGGCTTGGGCCCTGAACTTGTCTTTGGCTGTGGATCTTTGAGCGCCTTTAGTGAGGAGGTCCATGTTTGTTTTGTGTGGGTGCTCAAGCTGCTTGATTCTATCCCACTGGGCTCAATGGGCATGGGACCGGAAGTGAGCAAACATTGTTTCCTAGATAGCTGCTAGGACAGCTGATGGTATGTGAAGTGCATGAGGCAGGTGGAGTTGTTTTGGCACTGGAAGAGCTGTGCTGCTGCTTCGGGCAGTTGCCATTCACCACCACACTACCTTCCCTAGGTGTCATAGCCACTTTCGGACATATGTGCTGCCAGAGCACTTGGTTTCCATGGCAGCGGGAAATGGCTTTGGCAGTGAACTTGTCTTTGGCTGTGGAGCTTTGAGTGCCTTGAGTGAGGAGCTCCATGTTAGTTTTGTGTGGGTGCTCAAGCTGCTTGATTCCATCCCACTGGGCTCAATGAGCACTGGACCGGAAGTGAGCAAACAGGGTTTCCTAGATAGCTGCCACGACAGCTGATGGTATGTGAAGTGCATGAGGCAGGTGGAGTTGTTTTGGCACTGGAAGAGCTGTGCTGCTGCTTCAGGCAGTTGCCATTCACCACCACACTACCTTCCCTAGGTGTCATAGCCACTTTCAGACATATGTGCTGCCAGAGCACTTGGTTTCCATGGCAGCGGGAAATTTCTTTGTCCCTGAACTTGCCTTTGGCTGTGGAGTTTTGAGTGCCTTGAGTGAGGAGCTCCATGTTAGTTTTGTGTGGGTGCTCAGGCTGCTTGATTCCATCCCACTGGGCTCAATGGGCATGGGATCGGAAGTGACCAAACAGGGTTTCCTAGATAGCTGCCAGGACAGCTGATGGTATGTGAAGTGCATGTGGCAGGTGGAGTTGTTTTGGCACTGGAAGAGCTGTGCTGCTGCTTCGGGCAGTTGCCATTCACCACCACACTACCTTCCCTAGGTGTCATAGCCACTTTCAGACATATGTGCTGCCAGAGCACTGGGTTTCCATGGCAGCGGGAAATGGCTTGGGCCCTGAACTTGTCTTTGGCTGTGCAGCATTGAGCGCCTTGAGTTAGAAGCTCCATGTTAGTTTTGTGTGGGTACTCAAGCTGCTTGATTCTATCCCACTGGGCTCAATGGGCATTGGACCGGAAGTGACCAAACAGGGTTTCCTAGATAGCTGCCACGACAGCTGATGGTATGTGAAGTGCATGAGGCAGGTGGAGTTGTTTTGGCACTGGAAGAGCTGTGCTGCTGCTTCGGGCAGTTGCCATTCACCACCACACTATCTTCCCTAGGTGTCATATCCACTTTCAGACATATGTGCTGCCAGAGCTCTTGGTTTCCATGGCAGCGGGAAATGGCATTGGCCCTGAACTTGTCTTTGGCTGTGGAGTTTTGAGCGCCTTGAGTGAGGAGGTGTATGTTAGTTTTGTGTGGGTGCTCAAGCTGCTTGATTCCATCCCACTGGGCTCAATGGGCATGGGACCGGCAGTGACCAAACAGGGTTTCCTTGATAGCTGCCAGGACAGCTGATGGTATGTGAAGTTCATGAGGCAGGTGGAGTTGTTTTGGCACTGGAAGAGCTGTGCTGCTGCTTCGGGCAGTTGCCATTCACCACCACACTACCTTCCCTAGGTGTCATAGCCACTTTCAGACATATGTGCTGCCAGAGCACTTGGTTTCCATAGCAGCAGGAAATGCCCTGGCCATGAACTTGTCTTTGGCTGTGGAGTTTTGAGCACCGTCAGTGAAGAGCTCCATGTTAGTTTTTTGTGGGTGCTCAAGCTGCTTGATTCCATCCCACTGGGCTCAATGGGCATGGGACCGGAAGTGAGCAAACAGGGTTTAATGGATAGCTGCCAGGACAGCTGATGGTATGTGAAGTTCATGAGGCATGTGGAGTTGTTTTGGCACTGGAAGAGCTGTGCTGCTGCTTCGGGCAGTTGCCATTCACCACCACACTACCTTCCCTAGGTGTCATAGCCACTTTCAGACATATGTGCTGCCAGAGCACTTGGTTTCCATGGCAGCGGGAAATGCTTTGGCTCTGAACTTGTCCTTGGCTGTGGAGTTTTGAGCGCCTTGAGTGAGGAGCTGCATGTTAGTTTTGTGTGGGTGCTCAAGCTTCTTGATTCCATCCCACTGGGCTCAATGGGCCTTGGACCGGAAGTGAGCAAACAGGGTTTCCTAGATAGCTGCCAGGACAGCTGATGGTATGTGAAGTTCATGAGGCAGGTGGAGTTTTTTTGGCACTGGTAGAGCTGTGCTGCTGCTTCGGGCAGTTGCCATTCACCACCACACTACATTCCCTAGGTGTCATAGCCACTTTCAGACATATGTGCTGCTAGAGCACTTGGTTTCCATGGCAGCGGGAAATGGCTTGGGCTCTGAACTTGTCTTTTCTGTGGAGTTTTGAGTGCCGTCAGTGAGGAGCTCCATGTTAGTTTTGTGTGGGTGCTCAAGCTGCTTGATTCCATCCCACTGGGCTTAAAGGGCATGGGACCGGCAGTGAGCAAACAGGGTTTCCTAGATAGCTGCCAGGACAGCTGATGGTATGTGAAGTTCATGAGGCAGGTGGAGTTGTTTTGGCACTGGAAGAGCTGTGCTGCTGCTTCGGGCAGTTGCCATTCACCACCACACTACCTTCCCTAGGTGGCATAGCCACTTTCAGACATATGTGCTGCCAGAGCCCTTGGTTTCCATGGCAGCGGGAAATGGCTTTGGCCCTGAACTTGCCTTTGGCTGTGGAGGTTTGAGCGCCTTGAGTGAGGAGCTCCATGTTAGTATTTTGTGGGTGCTCAAGCTTCTTGTTTCTATCCCACTGGGCTCAATGGGCATGGGACCGGAAGTGACCAAACAGGGTTTCCTAGATAGCTGCTAGGACAGCTGATGGTTTGTGAAGTGCATGAGGCAGTTGGAGTTGTTTTGGCACTGGAAGAGCTGTGCTGCTGCTTCGGGCAGTTGCCATTCACCACCACACTACCTTCCCTAGGTGTCATAGCCACTTTCAGACATATGTGCTGCCAGAGCCCTTGGTTTCCATGGCAGCGGGAAATGGCTTTGGCCGTGAACTTGTCTTTGGCTGTGGAGTTTTGAGCGCAGTTAGTGAGGAGCTCCATGTTAGTTTTGTGTGGGTGCTCAAGCTGCTTGATTCCATCCCACTGGGCTCAATGGGCATGGGACCGGAAGTGACCAAACAGGGTTTCCTAGATAGCGGCCAGGACAGCTGATGGTATGTGAAGTTCATGAGGCAGGTGGAGTTGTTTTGGCACTGGAAGAGCTGTGCTGCTGCTTCGGGCAGTTGCCATTCACCACCACACTACCTTCCCTAGGTGTCATAGCCACTTGCAGACATATGTGCTGCCAGAGCACTTGGTTTCCATGGCAGCGGGAAATGGGTTTGGCCATGAACTTGTCTTTGGCTGTGGAGTTTTGAGCGCCTTGATTGAGGAGGTGCATGTTAGTTTTGTGTGGGTTCTCAAGCTTCTTGATTCCATCCCACTGGGCTCAATGGGCCTTGGACCGGAAGTGAGCAAACAGGGTTTCCTAGATAGCTGCCAGGACAGCTGATGGTATGTGAAGTTCATGAGGCAGGTGGAGTTGTTTTGGCACTGGAAGAACTGTGCTGCTACTTCGGGCAGTTGCCATTCACCACCACACTACCTTCCCTAGGTGTCATAGCCACTTGCAGACATATGTGCTGCTAGAGCACTTGGTTTCCATGGCAGCGGGAAATGGCTTGGGCCGTGAACTTGTCTTTGGCTGTGGAGCTTTGAGCGCCTTGAGTGAGGAGCTCCATGTTAGTTTTGTGTGGGTGCTGAAGCTGCTTGATTCCATCCCACTGGGCTCAATGGGCACTGGACCGGAAGTGAGCAAACTGGGTTTCCTAGATAGCGGCCACGACAGCTGATGGTATGTGAAGTGCATGAGGCAGGTGGAGTTGTTTTGGCACTGGAAGAGCTGTGCTGCTGCTTCAGGCAGTTGCCATTCACCACCACACTACCTTCCCTAGGTGTCATAGCCACTTTCAGACATATGTGCTGCCAGAGCCCTTGGTTTCCATGGCAGCGGGAAATGGCATTGTCCCTGAACTTGTCTTTGGCTGTGGAGTTTTGAGCGCCTTGAGTGAGGAGCTGCATGTTAGTTT
This sequence comes from Ochotona princeps, assembly GCF_030435755.1. NCBI lineage: Eukaryota > Metazoa > Chordata > Mammalia > Lagomorpha > Ochotonidae > Ochotona > Ochotona princeps. The sequence goes on from NC_080833.1 coordinate 136,518,775, forward strand.
TGTGTGGGTGCTGAAGCTGCTTGATTCCATCCTACTGGGCTCAATGGGCATGGGACCGGAAGTGAGCAAACAGGGTTTCCTAGATAGCTGCCAGGACAGCTGATGGTATGTGAAGTGCATGTGGCAGGTGGAGTTGTTTTGGCACTGGAAGAGCTGTGCTGCTGCTTCAGGCAGTTGCCATTCACCACCACACTACCTTCCCTAGGTGTCATAGCCACTTTCAGACATATGTGCTGCCAGATCCCTTGGTTTCCATGGCAGCGGGAAATGGCTTGGGCTCTGAACTTGTCTTTGGCTGTGGAGTTTTGAACGCCTTGAGTGAGGAGGTCCATGTTAGTTTTGTGTGGGTGCTCAAGCTGCTTGATTCCATCCCACTGGGCTCAATGGGCATGGGACCGGAAGTGAGCAAACAGGGTTTCCTAGATAGCTGCCAGGACAGCTGATGGTTTGTGAAGTTCATGAGGCAGGTGGAGTTGTTTTGGCACTGGAAGAGCTGTGCTGCTGCTTCGGGCAGTTGCCATTCACCACCACACTACCTTCCCTAGGTGTCATAGCCACTTGCAGACATATGTGCTGCCAGAGCCCTTGGTTTCCATGGCAGCGGGAAATGGCTTTGGCGCTGAACTTGTCTTTGGCTGTGGAGTTTTGAGCACCTTCGGTGAGGAGCTCCATGTTAGTTTTGTGTGGGTGCTCAATCTGCTTGATTCCATCCCACTGGGTTCAATGGGCATGGGACCGGAAGTGAGCAAACAGGGTTTCCTAGATAGCTGCCAGGACAGCTGATGGTATGTGAAGTTCATGAGGCAGGTGGAGTTGTTTTGGCACTGGAAGAGCTGTGCTGCTGCTTCGGGCAGTTGCCATTCACCACCACACTACCTTCCCTAGGTGTCATAGCCACTTGCAGACATATGTGCTGCCAGATCCCTTGGTTTCCATGGCAGCGGGAAATGGCTTTGGCCCTGAACTTGCCTTTGGCTGTGGAGTTTTGAGCGCCGTCAGTGAGGAGCTCCATGTTAGTTTTGTGTGGGTGCTCAAGCTGCTTGATTCTATCCCACTGGGCTCAATGGGCATGGGACCAGAAGTGAGCAAACCGGGTTTCCTAGATAGCGGCCAGGACAGCTGATGGTATGTGAAGTTCATGAGGCAGGGGGAGTTGTTTTGGCACTGGAAGAGCTGTGCTGCTGCTTCGGGCAGTTGCCATTCACCACCACACTAACTTCCCTAGGTGTCATAGCCACTTTCAGACATATGTGCTGCCAGAGCACTTGGTTTCCATGGCAGCGGGTATGGCTTGTGCCCTGAACTTGCCTTTGGCTGTGGTGTTTTGAGCGCCGTCAGTGAGGAGCTCCATGTTTGTATTGTGTGGGTGCTCAAGCTGCTTGATTCCATCCCACTGGGCTCAATGGGCATGGGACCGGAAGTGACCAAACAGGGTTTCCTAGATAGCTGCCACGACAGCTGATGGTTTGTGAAGTGCATGAGGCAGGTGGAGTTGTTTTGGCACTGGAAGATCTGTGCTGCTGCTTCGGGCAGTTGCCATTCACCACCACACTACCTTCCCTAGGTGTCATAGCCACTTTCAGACATATGTGCTGCCAGATCCCTTGGTTTCCATGGCAGCGGGAAATGGCTTGGGCTCTGAACTTGTCTTTGGCTGTGGAGTTTTGAACACCTTGAGTGAGGAGGTCCATGTTAGTTTTGTGTGGGTGCTCAAGCTGCTTGATTCCATCCCACTGGGCTCAATGGGCATGGGACCGGAAGTGAGCAAACAGGGTTTCCTAGATAGCTGCCAGGACAGCTGATGGTATGTGAAGTTCATGAGGCAGGTGGAGTTGTTTTGGCACTGGTAGAGCTGTGCTGCTGCTTCGGGCAGTTGCCATTCACCACCACACTACCTTCCCTAGGTGTCATAGCCACTTTCAGACATATGTGCTGCCACAGCCCTAGGTTTCCATGGCAGCGGGAAATGGCTTTGGCCGTGAACTTGTCTTTGGCTGTGGAGCTTTGAGCGCCTTGAGTGAGGAGCTCCATGTTAGTTTTGTGTGGGTGGTGAAGCTGCTTGATTCTATCCCACTGGGCTCAATGGGCACTGGACCGGTAGTGAGCAAACAGGGTTTCCTAGATAGCTGCCACGACAGCTGATGGTTTGTGAAGTGCATGAGGCAGGTGGAAGTTCTTTTGGCACTGGAAGAGCTGTGCTGCTGCTTCAGGCAGTTGCCATTCACCACCACACTACCTTCCCTAGGTGTCATAGCCACTTTCAGACATATGTGCAGCCAGAGCCCTTGGTTTCCACGGCAGCGGGAAATGGCTTTGGCCCTGAACTTGTCTTTGGCTGTGGAGTTTTGAGCGCCTTGAGTGAGGAGCTCCATGTTAGTTTTGTGTGGGTGCTCAAGCTGCTTGATTCCATCCCACTGGGCTCAATGGGCATGGGACCGGAAGTGACCAAACAGGGTTTCCTAGATAGCTGCCAGGACAGCTGATGGTATGTGAAGTGCATGAGGCAGGTGGAGTTGTTTTGGCACTGGAAGAGCTGTGCTGCTGCTTCGGGCAGTTGCCATTCACCACCACACTACCTTCCCTAGGTGTCATAGCCACTTTCAGACATATGTGCTGCCAGAGACCTTGAATTCCATGGCAGCGGGAAATGGCATTGGCCCTGAACTTGTATTTGGCTGTGGAGTTTTGAGCACCTTCGGTGAGGAGCTCCATGTTAGTTTTGTGTGGGTGCTCAAGCTGCTTGATTCCATCCCACTGGGCTCAATGGGCATGGGACCGGAAGTGACCAAACAGGGTTTCCTAGATAGCTGCCAGGACAGCTGATGGTATGTGAAGTGCATGAGGCAGGTGGAGTTGTTTTGGCACTGGAAGAGCTGTGCTGCTGCTTCGGGCAGTTGCCATTCACCACCACACTACCTTCCCTAGGTGTCATAGCCACTTTCAGACATATGTGCTGCCAGAGCCCTTGGTTTCCATGGCAGCGGGAAATGGCTTTGGCCGTGAACTTGTCTTTGGCTGTGGAGCTTTGAGCGCCTAGAGTGAGGAGCTCCATGTTAGTTTTGTGTGGGTGCTCAAGCTGCTTGATTCCATCCCACTGGGCTCAATGGGCACTGGACCGGAAGTGAGCAAACAGGGTTTCCTAGATAGCTGCCACGACAGCTGATGGTTTGTGAAGTGCATGAGGCAGGTGGAGTTGTTTTGGCACTGGAAGAGCTGTGCTGCTGCTTCAGGCAGTTGCCATTCACCACCACACTACCTTCCCTAGGTGTCATAGCCACTTTCAGACATATGTGCTGCCAGAGCCCTTGGTTTCCACGGCAGCGGGAAATGGCATTGTCCCTGAACTTGTCTTTGGCTGTGGAGTTTTGAGCGCCTTGAGTGAGGAGCTCCATGTTAGTTTTGTGTGGGTGCTCAAGCTGCTTGATTCCATCCCACTGGGCTCAATGGGCATGGGACCGGAAGTGACCAAACAGGGTTTCCTAGATAGCTGCCAGGACAGCTGATGGTATGTGAAGTTCATGAGGCAGGTGGAGTTGTTTTGGCACTGGAAGAGCTGTGCTGCTGCTTCGGGCAGTTGCCATTCACCACCACACTACCTTCCCTAGGTGTCATAGCCACTTGCAGACATATGTGCTGCCAGAGCCCTTGGTTTCCATGGCAGCGGGAAATGGCATTGGCCCTGAACTTGTCTTTGGCTGTGGAGTTTTGAGCACCTTCGGTGAGGAGCTCCATGTTAGTTTTGTGTGGGTGCTCAATCTGCTTGATTCCATCCCACTGGGCTCAATGGGCATGGGACCGGAAGTGACCAAACAGGGTTTCCTAGATAGCTGCCAGGACAGCTGATGGTATGTGAAGTGCATGAGGCAGGTGGAGTTGTTTTGGCACTGGAAGAGCTGTGCTGCTGCTTCGGGCAGTTGCCATTCACCACCACACTACCTTCCCTAGGTGTCATAGCCACTTTCAGACATATGTGCTGCCAGAGCCCTTGGTTTCCATGGCAGCGGGAAATGGCTTGGGCCCTGAACTTGTCTTTGGCTGTGGAGCTTTGAGCGCCTTGAGTGAGGAGCTCCATGTTAGTTTTGTGTGGGTGCTCAAGCTGCTTGATTCTATCCCTCTGGGCTCAATGGGCATGGGACCCGAAGTGAGCAAACAGGGTTTCCTAGATAGCTGCCAGGACAGCTGATGGTATGTGAAGTTCATGAGGCAGGTGGAGTTGTTTTGGCACTGGAAGAGCTGTGCTGCTGCTTCGGGCAGTTGCCATTCACCACCACACTATCTTCCCTAGGTGTCATAGCCACTTTCAGACATATGTGCTGCCAGAGCTCTTGGTTTCCATGGCAGCGGGAAATGGCATTGGCCCTGAACTTGTCTTTGGCTGTGGAGTTTTGAGCGCCTTGAGTGAGGAGCTCCATGTTAGTTTTGTGTGGGTGCTCAAGCTGCTTGATTCCATCCCACTGGGCTCAATGGGCATGGGACCTTCAGTGACCAAACAGGGTTTCCTAGATAGCTGCCAGGACAGCTGATGGTATGTGAAGTTCATGAGGCAGGTGGAGTTGTTTTGGCACTGGAAGAGCTGTGCTGCTGCTTCGGACAGTTGCCATTCACCACCACACTACCTTCCCTAGGTGTCATAGCCACTTTCAGACATATGTGCTGCCAGAACACTTGGTTTCCATGGCAGCGGGAAATGGCTTCTGGTCTGAACTTGTCTTTGGCTGTGGAGTTTTGAGCGCCTTGAGTGAGGAGCTCCATGTTAGTTTTGTGTGGGTGCTGAAGCTGCTTGATTCCATCCCACTGGGCTCAATGGGCATGGGACCGGAAGTGAGCAAACAGGGTTTCCTAGATAGCTGCCAGGACAGCTGATGGTATGTGAAGTTCATGAGGCAGGTGGAGTTTTTTTGCACTGGTAGAGCTGTGCTGCTGCTTCGGGCAGTTGCCATTCACCACCACACTACCTTCCCTAGGTGTCATAGCCACTTTCAGACATATGTGCTGCCAGAGCACTTGGTTTCCATGGCAGCGGGAAATGGCTTGGGCTCTGAACTTGTCTTTGGCTGTGGAGTTTTGAGCACCTTGAGTGAGGAGCTCCATGTTAGTTTTGTGTGGGTGCTCAAGCTGCTTGATTCCATCCCACTGGGCTCAATGGGCATGGGACCGGAAGTGAGCAAACAGGGTTTCCTAGATAGCTGCCAGGACAGCTGATGGTTTGTGAAGTGCATGAGGCAGGTGGAGTTGTTTTGGCACTGGTAGAGCTGTGCTGCTGCTTCGGGCAGTTGCCATTCACCACCACACTACCTTCCCTAGGTGTCATAGCCACTTTCAGACATATGTGCTGCCAGAGCCCTTCGTTTCCATGGCAGCGGGAAATGGCATTGTCCCTGAACTTGTCTTTGGCTGTGGAACTTTGAGCGCCTTGAGTTAGCAGCTCTATGTTAGTTTTGTGTGGGTGCTCAAGCTGCTTGATTCTATCCCACTGGGCTCAATGGGCATGGGACCAGAAGTGAGCAAACAGGGTTTCCTAGATAGCTGCCAGGACAGCTGATGGTATGTGAAGTGCATGAGGCAGGTGGAGTTGTTTTGGCACTGGAAGAGCTGTGCTGCTGCTTCGGGCAGTTGCCATTCACCACCACACTACCTTCCCTAGGTGTCATAGCCACTTACAAACATATGTGCTGCCAGAGCACTTGGTTTCCATGGCAGCGGGAAATGGCTTTGGCCCTGAACTTGCCTTTGGCTGTGGAGTTTTGAGCACCTTGAGTGAGGAGCTCCATGTTAGTATTTTGTGGGTGCTCAAGCTGCTTGATTCTATCCCACTGGGCTCAATGGGCATGGGACCGAAAGTGAGCAAACAGGGTTTCCTAGATAGCTGCCAGGACAGCTGATGGTATGTGAAGTGCATGAGGCAGGTGGAGTTGTTTTGGCACTGGAAGAGCTGTGCTGCTGCTTCGGGCAGTTGCCATTCACCACCACACTACCTTCCCTAGGTGTCATAGCCACTTTCAGACATATGTGCTGCCAGAGCACTTGGTTTCCATGGCAGCGGGAAATGGCTTTGGCGCTGAACTTGTCTTTGGCTGTGGAGTTTTGAGTGCCTTGAGTGAAGAGGTGCATGTTAGTTTTGTGTGGGTGCTCAAGCTGCTTGATTCCATCCCACTGGGCTCAATGGGCATGGGATCGGAAGTGACCAAACATGGTTTCCTAGATAGCTGCCAGGACAGCTGATGGTATGTGAAGTTCATGAGGCAGGTGGAGTTGTTTTGGCACTGGAAGAGCTGTGCTGCTGCTTCGGGCAGTTGCCATTCACCACCACACTACCTTCCCTAGGTGTCATAGCCACTTTCAGACATATGTGCTGCCAGAGCCCTTGGTTTCCATGGCAGCGGGAAATGGCTTGGGCGCTGAACTTGCCTTTGGCTGTGGAGCTTTGAGCGCCTTGAGTTAGGAGCTCCATGTTAGTTTTGTGTGGGTGCGCAAGCTGCTTGATTCTATCCCACTGGGCTCAATGGGCATGGGACCAGAAGTGAGCAAACCGGGTTTCCTAGATAGCTGCCAGGACAGCTGATGGTATGTGAAGTGCATGAGGCAGGTGGAGTTGTTTTGGCACTGGAAGAGCTGTGCTGCTGCTTCGGGCAGTTGCCATTCACCACCACACTACCTTCCCTAGGGGTCATAGCCACTTTCAGACATATGTGCTGCCAGAGCCCTTGGTTTCCATGGCAGCGGGAAATGGCTTGGGCGCTGAACTTGTCTTTGGCTGTGGAGTTTTGAGTGCCTTGAGTGAGGAGCTCCATGTTAGTTTTGTGTGGGTGCTCAAGCTGCTTGATTCCATCCCACTGGGCTCAATGGGCATGGGACCGGAAGTGACCAAACTGGGTTTCCTAGATAGCGGCCAGGACAGCTGATGGTTTGTGAAGTGCATGAGGCAGGTGGAGTTGTTTTGGCACTGGAAGAGCTGTGCTGCTGCTTCGGGCAGTTGCCATTCACCACCACACTACCTTCCCTAAGTGTCATAGCCACTTTCAGACATATGTGCTGCCAGAACACTTGGTTTCTATGGCAGCGGGAAATGGCTTTGGCCGTGAACTTGTCTTTTGCTGTGGATCTTTGAGCGCCTTGAGTGAGGAGGTCCATGTTTGTTTTGTGTGGGTGCTCAAGCTGCTTGATTCTATCCCACTGGGCTCAATGGGCATGGGACCGGAAGTGAGCAAACATTGTTTCCTAGATAGCTGCTAGGACAGCTGATGGTATGTGAAGTGCATGAGGCAGGTGGAGTTGTTTTATCACTGGAAGAGCTGTGCTGCTGCTTCGGGCAGTTGCCATTCACCACCACACTACCTTCCCTAGGTGTCATAGCCACTTTCAGACATATGTGCTGCCAGAGCACTTGGTTTCCATGGCAGCGGGAAATGGCTTTGGCAGTGAACTTGTCTTTGGCTGTGGAGTTTTGAGTGCCTTGAGTGAGGAGCTCCATGTTAGTTTTGTGTGGGTGCTCAAGCTGCTTGATTCCATCCCACTGGGCTCAATGAGCACTGGACCGGAAGTGAGCAAACAGGGTTTCCTAGATAGCTGCCACGACAGCTGATGGTATGTGAAGTGCATGAGGCAGGTGGAGTTGTTTTGGAACTGGAAGAGCTGTGCTGCTGCTTCGGGCAGTTGCCATTCACCACCACACTACCTTCCCTAGGTGTCATAGCCACTTTCAGACATATGTGCTGCCAGAGCACTTGGTTTCCATGGCAGCGGGAAATTTCTTTGTCCCTGAACTTGTCTTTGGCTGTGGAGTTTTGAGTGCCTTGAGTGAGGAGCTCCATGTTAGTTTTGTGTGGGTGCTCAGGCTGCTTGATTCCATCCCACTGGGCTCAATGGACATGGGATCGGAAGTGACCAAACAGGGTTTCCTAGATAGCTGCCAGGACAGCTGATGGTATGTGAAGTGCATGTGGCAGGTGGAGTTGTTTTGGCACTGGAAGAGCTGTGCTGCTGCTTCGGGCAGTTGCCATTCACCACCACACTACCTTCCCTAGGTGTCATAGCCACTTTCAGACATATGTGCTGCCAGAGCACTGGGTTTCGATGGCAGCGGGAAATGGCTTGGGTCCTGAACTTGTCTTTGGCTGTGGAGTTCTGAGCGCCTTGAGTTAGAAGCTCCATGTTAGTTTTGTGTGGGTGCTCAAGCTGCTTGATTCTATCCCACTGGCCTAATGGGCATTGGACCGGAAGTGACCAAACAGGGTTTCCTAGATAGCTGCCACGACAGCTGATGGTATGTGAAGTGCATGAGGCAGGTGGAGTTGTTTTGGCACTGGAAGAGCTGTGCTGCTGCTTCGGGCAGTTGCCATTCACCACCACACTATCTTCCCTAGGTGTCATAGCCACTTTCAGACATATGTGCTGCCAGAGCTCTTGGTTTCCATGGCAGCGGGAAATGGCTTTTGCCCTGAACTTGTCTTTGGCTGTGGAGTTTTGAGCACCGTCAGTGAAGAGCTCCATGTTAGTTTTGTGTGGGTGCTCAAGCTGCTTGATTCTATCCCACTGGGCTCAATGGGCATGGGACCCGAAGTGAGCAAACAGGGTTTCCTAGATAGCTGCCAGGACAGCTGATGGTATGTGAAGTTCATGAGGCAGGTGGAGTTGTTTTGGCACTGGAAGAGCTGTGCTGCTGCTTCGGACAGTTGCCATTCACCACCACACTACCTTCCCTAGGTGTCATAGCCACTTTCAGACATATGTGCTGCCAGAACACTTGGTTTCCATGGCTGCGGGAAATGGCTTCTGGTCTGAACTTGTCTTTGGCTGTGGAGTTTTGAGCGCCTTGATTGAGGAGGTGCATGTTAGTTTTGTGTGGGTGCTGAAGCTGCTTGATTCCATCCCACTGGGCTCAATGGGCATGGGACCGGAAGTGAGCAAACAGGGTTTCCTAGATAGCTGCCAGGACAGCTGATGGTATGTGAAGTTCATGAGGCAGGTGGAGTTTTTTTGCACTGGTAGAGCTGTGCTGCTGCTTCGGGCAGTTGCCATTCACCACCACACTACCTTCCCTAGGTGTCATAGCCACTTTCAGACATATGTGCTGCCAGAGTCCTTGGTTTCCATGGCAGCGGGAAATGGCTTGGGCTCTGAACTTGTCTTTGGCTGTGGAGTTTTGAGCACCTTGAGTGAGGAGCTCCATGTTAGTTTTGTGTGGGTGCTCAAGCTGCTTGATTCCATCCCACTGGGCTCAATGGGCATGGGACCGGAAGTGAGCAAACAGGGTTTCCTAGATAGCTGCCAGGACAGCTGATGGTTTGTGAAGTGCATGAGGCAGGTGGAGTTGTTTTGGCACTGGTAGAGCTGTGCTGCTGCTTCGGGCAGTTGCCATTCACCACCACACTACCTTCCCTAGGTGTCATAGCCACTTTCAGACATATGTGCTGCCAGAGCCCTTCGTTTCCATGGCAGCGGGAAATGGCATTGTCCCTGAACTTGTCTTTGGCTGTGGAACTTTGAGCGCCTTGAGTTAGCAGCTCTATGTTAGTTTTGTGTGGGTGCTCAAGCTGCTTGATTCTATCCCACTGGGCTCAATGGGCATGGGACCAGAAGTGAGCAAACAGGGTTTCCTAGATAGCTGCCAGGACAGCTGATGGTATGTGAAGTGCATGAGGCAGGTGGAGTTGTTTTGGCACTGGAAGAGCTGTGCTGCTGCTTCGGGCAGTTGCCATTCACCACCACACTACCTTCCCTAGGTGTCATAGCCACTTACAAACATATGTGCTGCCAGAGCACTTGGTTTCCATGGCAGCGGGAAATGGCTTTGGCCCTGAACTTGCCTTTGGCTGTGGAGTTTTGAGCACCTTGAGTGAGGAGCTCCATGTTAGTATTGTGTGGGTGCTCAAGCTGCTTGATTCTATCCCACTGGGCTCAATGGGCATGGGACCGAAAGTGACCAAACAGGGTTTCCTAGATAGCTGCCAGGACAGCTGATGGTATGTGAAGTGCATGAGGCAGGTGGAGTTGTTTTGGCACTGGAAGAGCTGTGCTGCTGCTTCGGGCAGTTGCCATTCACCACCACACTACCTTCCCTAGGTGTCATAGCCACTTTCAGACATATGTGCTGCCAGAGCACTTGGTTTCCATGGCAGCGGGAAATGGCTTTGGCGCTGAACTTGTCTTTGGCTGTGGAGTTTTGAGTGCCTTGAGTGAAGAGGTGCATGTTAGTTTTGTGTGGGTGCTCAAGCTGCTTGATTCCATCCCACTGGGCTCAATGGGCATGGGATCGGAAGTGACCAAACATGGTTTCCTAGATAGCTGCCAGGACAGCTGATGGTATGTGAAGTTCATGAGGCAGGTGGAGTTGTTTTGGCACTGGAAGAGCTGTGCTGCTGCTTCGGGCAGTTGCCATTCACCACCACACTACCTTCCCTAGGTGTCATAGCCACTTTCAGACATATGTGCTGCCAGAGCCCTTGGTTTCCATGGCAGCGGGAAATGGCTTGGGCGCTGAACTTGCCTTTGGCTGTGGAGCTTTGAGCGCCTTGAGTTAGGAGCTCCATGTTAGTTTTGTGTGGGTGCGCAAGCTGCTTGATTCTATCCCACTGGGCTCAATGGGCATGGGACCAGAAGTGAGCAAACCGGGTTTCCTAGATAGCTGCCACGACAGCTGATGGTATGTGAAGTGCATGAGGCAGGCGGAGTTGTTTTGGCACTGGAAGAGCTGTGCTGCTGCTTCGGGCAGTTGCCATTCACCACCACACTACCTTCCCTAGGGGTCATAGCCACTTTCAGACATATGTGCTGCCAGAGCCCTTGGTTTCCATGGCAGCGGGAAATGGCTTGGGCGCTGAACTTGTCTTTGGCTGTGGAGTTTTGAGTGCCTTGAGTGAGGAGCTCCATGTTAGTTTTGTGTGGGTGCTCAAGCTGCTTGATTCCATCCCACTGGGCTCAATGGGCATGGGACCGGAAGTGACCAAACTGGGTTTCCTAGATAGCGGCCAGGACAGCTGATGGTTTGTGAAGTGCATGAGGCAGGTGGAGTTGTTTTGGCACTGGAAGAGCTGTGCTGCTGCTTCGGGCAGTTGCCATTCACCACCACACTACCTTCCCTAAGTGTCATAGCCACTTTCAGACATATGTGCTGCCAGAACACTTGGTTTCTATGGCAGCGGGAAATGGCTTTGGCCCTGAACTTGTCTTTTGCTGTGGATCTTTGAGCGCCTTGAGTGAGGAGGTCCATGTTTGTTTTGTGTGGGTGCTCAAGCTGCTTGATTCTATCCCACTGGGCTCAATGGGCATGGGACCGGAAGTGAGCAAACATTGTTTCCTAGATAGCTGCTAGGACAGCTGATGGTATGTGAAGTGCATGAGGCAGGTGGAGTTGTTTTGGCACTGGAAGAGCTGTGCTGCTGCTTCGGGCAGTTGCCATTCACCACCACACTACCTTCCCTAGGTGTCATAGCCACTTTCAGACATATGTGCTGCCAGAGCACTTGGTTTCCATGGCAGCGGGAAATGGCTTTGGCAGTGAACTTGTCTTTGGCTGTGGAGTTTTGAGTGCCTTGAGTGAGGAGCTCCATGTTAGTTTTGTGTGGGTGCTCAAGCTGCTTGATTCCATCCCACTGGGCTCAATGAGCACTGGACCGGAAGTGAGCAAACAGGGTTTCCTAGATAGCTGCCACGACAGCTGATGGTATGTGAAGTGCATGAGGCAGGTGGAGTTGTTTTGGAACTGGAAGAGCTGTGCTGCTGCTTCGGGCAGTTGCCATTCACCACCACACTACCTTCCCTAGGTGTCATAGCCACTTTCAGACATATGTGCTGCCAGAGCACTTGGTTTCCATGGCAGCGGGAAATTTCTTTGTCCCTGAACTTGCCTTTGGCTGTGGAGTTTTGAGTGCCTTGAGTGAGGAGCTCCATGTTAGTTTTGTGTGGGTGCTCAGGCTGCTTGATTCCATCCCACTGGGCTCAATGGACATGGGATCGGAAGTGACCAAACAGGGTTTCCTAGATAGCTGCCAGGACAGCTGATGGTATGTGAAGTGCATGTGGCAGGTGGAGTTGTTTTGGCACTGGAAGAGCTGTGCTGCTGCTTCGGGCAGTTGCCATTCACCACCACACTACCTTCCCTAGGTGTCATAGCCACTTTCAGACATATGTGCTGCCAGAGCACTGGGTTTCCATGGCAGCGGGAAATGGCTTGGGTCCTGAACTTGTCTTTGGCTGTGGAGCATTGAGCGCCTTGAGTTAGAAGCTCCATGTTAGTTTTGTGTGGGTGCTCAAGCTGCTTGATTCTATCCCACTGGCCTAATGGGCATTGGACCGGAAGTGACCGAACAGGGTTTCCTAGATAGCTGCCACGACAGCTGATGGTATGTGAAGTGCATGAGGCAGGTGGAGTTGTTTTGGCACTGGAAGAGCTGTGCTGCTGCTTCGGGCAGTTGCCATTCACCACCACACTACCTTCCCTAGGTGTCATAGCCACTTTCAGACATATGTGCTGCCAGAGCTCTTGGTTTCCATGGCAGCGGGAAATGGCATTGGCCCTGAACTTGTCTTTGGCTGTGGAGTTTTGAGCGCCTTGATTGAGGAGCTCCATGTTTGTTTTGTGTGGGTGCTGAAGCTGCTTGATTCCATCCCACTGGGCTCAATGGGCATGGGACCGGCAGTGACCAAACAGGGTTTCCTTGATAGCTGCCAGGACAGCTGATGGTATGTGAAGTTCATGAGGCAGGTGGAGTTGTTTTGGCACTGGAAGAGCTGTGCTGCTGCTTCGGGCAGTTGCCATTCACCACCACACTACCTTCCCTAGGTGTCATAGCCACTTTCAGACATATGTGCTGCCAGAGCACTTGGTTTCCATAGCAGCAGGAAATGGCTTTGGCCATGAACTTGTCTTTGGCTGTGGAGTTTTGAGCACCGTCAGTGAAGAGCTGCATGTTAGTTTTGTGTGGGTGCTCAAGCTGCTTGATTCCATCCCACTGGGCTCAATGGGCATGGGACCGGAAGTGAGCAAACAGGGTTTCCTAGATAGCTGCCAGGACAGCTGATGGTATGTGAAGTTCATGAGGCAGGTGGAGTTGTTTTGGCACTGGAAGAGCTGTGCTGCTGCTTCGGGCAGTTGCCATTCACCACCACACTACCTTCCCTAGGTGTCATAGCCACTTTCAGACATATGTGCTGCCAGAGCACTTGGTTTCCATGGCAGCGGGAAATGGCTTGGGCTCTGAACTTGTCTTTGGCTGTGGAGTTTTGAGTGCCGTCAGTGAGGAGCTCCATGTTAGTTTTGTGTGGGTGCTCAAGCTGCTTGATTCCATCCCACTGGGCTCAAAGGGCATGGGACCGGCAGTGAGCAAACAGGGTTTCCTAGATAGCTGCCAGGACAGCTGATGGTATGTGAAGTTCATGAGGCAGGTGGAGTTGTTTTGGCACTGGAAGAGCTGTGCTGCTGCTTCGGGCAGTTGCCATTCACCACCACACTACCTTCCCTAGGTGTCATAGCCACTTTCAGACATATGTGCTGCCAGAGCCCTTGGTTTCCATGGCAGCGGGAAATGGCTTTGGCCCTGAACTTGCCTTTGGCTGTGGAGGTTTGAGCGCCTTGAGTGAGGAGCTCCATGTTAGTATTTTGTGGGTGCTCAAGCTTCTTGATTCTATCCCACTGGGCTCAATGGGCATGGGACCGGCAGTGACCAAACAGGGTTTCCTAGATAGCTGCTAGGACAGCTGATGGTTTGTGAAGTGCATGAGGCAGTTGGAGTTGTTTTGGCACTGGAAGAGCTGTGCTGCTGCTTTGGGCAGTTGCCATTCACCACCACACTACCTTCCCTAGGTGTCATAGCCACTTTCAGACATATGTGCTGCCAGAGCCCTTGGTTTCCATGGCAGCGGGAAATGGCTTTGGCCGTGAACTTGTCTTTGGCTGTGGAGTTTTGAGCGCAGTTAGTGAGGAGCTCCATGTTAGTTTTGTGTGGGTGCTCAAGCTGCTTGATTCCATCCCACTGGGCTCAATGGGCATGGGACCGGCAGTGACCAAACAGGGTTTCCTAGATAGCGGCCAGGACAGCTGATGGTATGTGAAGTTCATGAGGCAGGTGGAGTTGTTTTGGCACTGGAAGAGCTGTGCTGCTGCTTCGGGAAGTTGCCATTCACCACCACACTACCTTCCCTAGGTGTCATAGCCACTTTCAGACATATGTGCTGCCAGAGCACTTGGTTTCCATGGCAGCGGGAAATGGCTTTGGCCCTGAACTTGTCTTTGGCTGTGGAGTTTTGAGCGCCTTGATTGAGGAGGTGCATGTTAGTTTTGTGTGGGTTCTCAAGCTGCTTGATTCCATCCCACTGGGCTCAATGGGTACTGGACCGGAAGTGAGCAAACAGGGTTTCCTAGATAGCTGCCAGGACAGCTGATGGTATGTGAAGTTCATGAGGCAGGTGGAGTTGTTTTGGCACTGGAAGAACTGTGCTGCTGCTTCGGGCAGTTGCCATTCACCACCACACTACCTTCCCTAGGTGTCATAGCCACTTTCAGACATATGTGCTGCCAGAGTCCTTGGTTTCCATGGCAGCGGGAAATGGCTTGGGCCGTGAACTTGTCTTTGGCTGTGGAGCTTTGAGCGCCTTGAGTGAGGAGCTCCATGTTAGTTTTGTGTGGGTGCTGAAGCTGCTTGATTCCATCCCACTGGGCTCAATGGGCACTGGACCGGAAGTGAGCAAACTGGGTTTCCTAGATAGCGGCCACGACAGCTGATGGTATGTGAAGTGCATGAGGCAGGTGGAGTTGTTTTGGCACTGGAAGAGCTGTGCTGCTGCTTCAGGCAGTTGCCATTCACCACCACACTACCTTCCCTAGGTGTCATAGCCACTTTCAGACATATGTGCTGCCAGAGCCCTTGGTTTCCACGGCAGCGGGAAATGGCATTGTCCCTGAACTTGTCTTTGGCTGTGGAGTTTTGTGCGCCTTGAGTGAGGAGCTGCATGTTAGTTTTGTGTGGGTGCTCAATCTGCTTGATTCCATCCTACTGGGCTCAATGGGCATGGGACCTTCAGTGACCAAACAGGGTTTCCTAGATAGCTGCCAGGACAGCTGATGGTATGTGAAGTTCATGAGGCAGGTGGAGTTGTTTTGGCACTGGAAGAGCTGTGCTGCTGCTTCGAACAGTTGCCATTCACCACCACACTACCTTCCCTAGGTGTCATAGCCACTTTCAGACATATGTGCTGCCAGAACACTTGGTTTCCATGGCAGCGGGAAATGGCTTCTGGTCTGAACTTGTCTTTGGCTGTGGAGTTTTGAGCGCCTTGAGTGAGGAGCTCCATGTTAGTTTTGTGTGGGTGCTGAAGCTGCTTGATTTCATCCCACTGGGCTCAATGGGCATTGGACCGGAAGTGAGCAAACAGGGTTTCCTAGATAGCTGCCAGGACAGCTGATGGTATGTGAAGTTCATGAGGCAGGTGGAGTTTTTTTGCACTGGTAGAGCTGTGCTGCTGCTTCGGGCAGTTGCCATTCACCACCACACTACCTTCCCTAGGTGTCATAGCCACTTTCAGACATATGTGCTGCCAGAGCACTTGGTTTCCATGGCAGCGGGAAATGGCTTGGGCTCTGAACTTGTCTTTGGCTGTGGAGTTTTGAGCACCTTGAGTGAGGAGCTCCATGTTAGTTTTGTGTGGGTGCTCAAGCTGCTTGATTCCATCCCACTGGGCTCAATGGGCATGGGACCGGAAGTGAGCAAACAGGGTTTCCTAGATAGCTGCCAGGACAGCTGATGGTTTGTGAAGTGCATGAGGCAGGTGGAGTTGTTTTGGCACTGGTAGAGCTGTGCTGCTGCTTCGGGCAGTTGCCATTCACCACCACACTACCTTCCCTAGGTGTCATAGCCACTTTCAGACATATGTGCTGCCAGAGCCCTTGGTTTCCATGGCAGCGGGAAATGGCATTGTCCCTGAACTTGTCTTTGGCTGTGGTACTTTGAGCGCCTTGAGTTAGCAGCTCCATGTTAGTTTTGTGTGGGTGCTCAAGCTGCTTGATTCTATCCCACTGGGCTCAATGGGCATGGGACCAGAAGTGAGCAAACAGGGTTTCCTAGATAGCTGCCAGGACAGCTGATGGTATGTGAAGTTCATGAGGCAGGTGGAGTTGTTTTGGCACTGGAAGAGCTGTGCTGCTGCTTCGGGCAGTTGCCATTCACCACCACACTACCTTCCCTAGGTGTCATAGCCACTTACAAACATATGTGCTGCCAGAGCACTTGGTTTCCATGGCAGCGGGAAATGGCTTTGGCCCTGAACTTGCCTTTGGCTGTGGAGTTTTGAGCACCTTGAGTGAGGAGCTCCATGTTAGTATTTTGTGGGTGCTCAAGCTGCTTGATTCTATCCCACTGGGCTCAATGGGCATGGGACCGAAAGTGACCAAACAGGGTTTCCTAGATAGCTGCCAGGACAGCTGATGGTTTGTGAAGTGCATGAGGCAGGTGGAGTTGTTTTGGCACTGGAAGAGCTGTGCTGCTGCTTCGGGCAGTTGCCATTCACCACCACACTACCTTCCCTAGGTGTCATAGCCACTTTCAGACATATGTGCTGCCAGATCCCTTGGTTTCCATGGCAGTGGGAAATGGCTTTGGCGCTGAACTTGTCTTTGGCTGTGGAGTTTTGAGTGCCTTGAGTGAAGAGGTGCATGTTAGTTTTGTGTGGGTGCTCAAGCTGCTTGATTCCATCCCACTGGGCTCAATGGGCATGGGATCGGAAGTGACCAAACAGGGTTTCCTAGATAGCTGCCAGGACAGCTGATGGTATGTGAAGTTCATGAGGCAGGTGGAGTTGTTTTGGCACTGGAAGAGCTGTGCTGCTGCTTCGGGCAGTTGCCATTCACCACCACACTACCTTCCCTAGGTGTCATAGCCACTTTCAGACATATGTGCTGCCAGAGCCCTTGGTTTCCATGGCAGCGGGAAATGGCTTGGGCTCTGAACTTGTCTTTGGCTGTGGAGTTTTGAGTGCCGTCAGTGAGGAGCTCCATGTTAGTTTTGTGTGGGTGCTCAAGCTGCTTGATTCCATCCCACTGGGCTCAATGGGTACTGGACCGGAAGTGAGCAAACAGGGTTTCCTAGATAGCTGCCAGGACAGCTGATGGTATGTGAAGTTCATGAGGCAGGTGGAGTTGTTTTGGCACTGGAAGAACTGTGCTGCTACTTCGGGCAGTTGCCATTCACCACCACACTACCTTCCCTAGGTGTCATAGCCACTTTCAGACATATGTGCTGCCAGAGTCCTTGGTTTCCATGGCAGCGGGAAATGGCTTGGGCCGTGAACTTGTCTTTGGCTGTGGAGCTTTGAGCGCCTTGAGTGAGGAGCTCCATGTTAGTTTTGTGTGGGTGCTGAAGCTGCTTGATTCCATCCCACTGGGCTCAATGGGCACTGGACCGGAAGTGAGCAAACTGGGTTTCCTAGATAGCGGCCACGACAGCTGATGGTATGTGAAGTGCATGAGGCAGGTGGAGTTGTTTTGGCACTGGAAGAGCTGTGCTGCTGCTTCGGGCAGTTGCCATTCACCACCACACTACCTTCCCTAGGTGTCATAGCCACTTACAAACATATGTGCTGCCAGAGCACTTGGTTTCCATGGCAGCGGGAAATGGCTTTGGCCCTGAACTTGCCTTTGGCTGTGGAGTTTTGAGCACCTTGAGTGAGGAGCTCCATGTTAGTATTTTGTGGGTGCTCAAGCTGCTTGATTCTATCCCACTGGGCTCAATGGGCATGGGACCGAAAGTGACCAAACAGGGTTTCCTAGATAGCTGCCAGGACAGCTGATGGTTTGTGAAGTGCATGAGGCAGGTGGAGTTGTTTTGGCACTGGAAGAGCTGTGCTGCTGCTTCGGGCAGTTGCCATTCACCACCACACTACCTTCCCTAGGTGTCATAGCCACTTTCAGACATATGTGCTGCCAGATCCCTTGGTTTCCATGGCAGTGGGAAATGGCTTTGGCGCTGAACTTGTCTTTGGCTGTGGAGTTTTGAGTGCCTTGAGTGAAGAGGTGCATGTTAGTTTTGTGTGGGTGCTCAAGCTGCTTGATTCCATCCCACTGGGCTCAATGGGCATGGGATCGGAAGTGACCAAACAGGGTTTCCTAGATAGCTGCCAGGACAGCTGATGGTATGTGAAGTTCATGAGGCAGGTGGAGTTGTTTTGGCACTGGAAGAGCTGTGCTGCTGCTTCGGGCAGTTGCCATTCACCACCACACTACCTTCCCTAGGTGTCATAGCCACTTGCAGACATATGTGCTGCCAGAGCCCTTGGTTTCCATGGCAGCGGGAAATGGCTTGGGCGCTGAACTTGCCTTTGGCTGTGGAGCTTTGAGCGCCTTGAGTTAGGAGCTCCATGTTAGTTTTGTGTGGGTGCGCAAGCTGCTTGATTCTATCCCACTGGGCTCAATGGGCATGGGACCAGAAGTGAGCAAACCGGGTTTCCTAGATAGCTGCCACGACAGCTGATGGTATGTGAAGTGCATGAGGCAGGTGGAGTTGTTTTGGCACTGGAAGAGCTGTGCTGCTGCTTCG
This sequence comes from Ochotona princeps, assembly GCF_030435755.1. NCBI lineage: Eukaryota > Metazoa > Chordata > Mammalia > Lagomorpha > Ochotonidae > Ochotona > Ochotona princeps. The sequence goes on from NC_080833.1 coordinate 136,537,299, forward strand.
GGCAGTTGCCATTCACCACCACACTACCTTCCCTAGGTGTCATAGCCACTTTCAGACATATGTGCTGCCAGAGCCCTTGGTTTCCATGGCAGCGGGAAATGGCATTGTCCCTGAACTTGTCTTTGGCTGTGGTACTTTGAGCGCCTTGAGTTAGCAGCTCCATGTTAGTTTTGTGTGGGTGCTCAAGCTGCTTGATTCTATCCCACTGGGCTCAATGGGCATGGGACCAGAAGTGAGCAAACAGGGTTTCCTAGATAGCTGCCAGGACAGCTGATGGTATGTGAAGTGCATGAGGCAGGTGGAGTTGTTTTGGCACTGGAAGAGCTGTGCTGCTGCTTCGGGCAGTTGCCATTCACCACCACACTACCTTCCCTAGGTGTCATAGCCACTTACAAACATATGTGCTGCCAGAGCACTTGGTTTCCATGGCAGCGGGAAATGGCTTTGGCCCTGAACTTGCCTTTGGCTGTGGAGTTTTGAGCACCTTGAGTGAGGAGCTCCATGTTAGTATTTTGTGGGTGCTCAAGCTGCTTGATTCTATCCCACTGGGCTCAATGGGCATGGGACCGAAAGTGACCAAACAGGGTTTCCTAGATAGCTGCCAGGACAGCTGATGGTTTGTGAAGTGCATGAGGCAGGTGGAGTTGTTTTGGCACTGGAAGAGCTGTGCTGCTGCTTCGGGCAGTTGCCATTCACCACCACACTACCTTCCCTAGGTGTCATAGCCACTTTCAGACATATGTGCTGCCAGATCCCTTGGTTTCCATGGCAGTGGGAAATGGCTTTGGCGCTGAACTTGTCTTTGGCTGTGGAGTTTTGAGTGCCTTGAGTGAAGAGGTGCATGTTAGTTTTGTGTGGGTGCTCAAGCTGCTTGATTCCATCCCACTGGGCTCAATGGGCATGGGATCGGAAGTGACCAAACAGGGTTTCCTAGATAGCTGCCAGGACAGCTGATGGTATGTGAAGTTCATGAGGCAGGTGGAGTTGTTTTGGCACTGGAAGAGCTGTGCTGCTGCTTCGGGCAGTTGCCATTCACCACCACACTACCTTCCCTAGGTGTCATAGCCACTTTCAGACATATGTGCTGCCAGAGCCCTTGGTTTCCATGGCAGCGGGAAATGGCTTGGGCTCTGAACTTGTCTTTGGCTGTGGAGTTTTGAGTGCCGTCAGTGAGGAGCTCCATGTTAGTTTTGTGTGGGTGCTCAAGCTGCTTGATTCCATCCCACTGGGCTCAATGGGTACTGGACCGGAAGTGAGCAAACAGGGTTTCCTAGATAGCTGCCAGGACAGCTGATGGTATGTGAAGTTCATGAGGCAGGTGGAGTTGTTTTGGCACTGGAAGAACTGTGCTGCTACTTCGGGCAGTTGCCATTCACCACCACACTACCTTCCCTAGGTGTCATAGCCACTTTCAGACATATGTGCTGCCAGAGTCCTTGGTTTCCATGGCAGCGGGAAATGGCTTGGGCCGTGAACTTGTCTTTGGCTGTGGAGCTTTGAGCGCCTTGAGTGAGGAGCTCCATGTTAGTTTTGTGTGGGTGCTGAAGCTGCTTGATTCCATCCCACTGGGCTCAATGGGCACTGGACCGGAAGTGAGCAAACTGGGTTTCCTAGATAGCGGCCACGACAGCTGATGGTATGTGAAGTGCATGAGGCAGGTGGAGTTGTTTTGGCACTGGAAGAGCTGTGCTGCTGCTTCGGGCAGTTGCCATTCACCACCACACTACCTTCCCTAGGTGTCATAGCCACTTACAAACATATGTGCTGCCAGAGCACTTGGTTTCCATGGCAGCGGGAAATGGCTTTGGCCCTGAACTTGCCTTTGGCTGTGGAGTTTTGAGCACCTTGAGTGAGGAGCTCCATGTTAGTATTTTGTGGGTGCTCAAGCTGCTTGATTCTATCCCACTGGGCTCAATGGGCATGGGACCGAAAGTGACCAAACAGGGTTTCCTAGATAGCTGCCAGGACAGCTGATGGTTTGTGAAGTGCATGAGGCAGGTGGAGTTGTTTTGGCACTGGAAGAGCTGTGCTGCTGCTTCGGGCAGTTGCCATTCACCACCACACTACCTTCCCTAGGTGTCATAGCCACTTTCAGACATATGTGCTGCCAGATCCCTTGGTTTCCATGGCAGTGGGAAATGGCTTTGGCGCTGAACTTGTCTTTGGCTGTGGAGTTTTGAGTGCCTTGAGTGAAGAGGTGCATGTTAGTTTTGTGTGGGTGCTCAAGCTGCTTGATTCCATCCCACTGGGCTCAATGGGCATGGGATCGGAAGTGACCAAACAGGGTTTCCTAGATAGCTGCCAGGACAGCTGATGGTATGTGAAGTTCATGAGGCAGGTGGAGTTGTTTTGGCACTGGAAGAGCTGTGCTGCTGCTTCGGGCAGTTGCCATTCACCACCACACTACCTTCCCTAGGTGTCATAGCCACTTGCAGACATATGTGCTGCCAGAGCCCTTGGTTTCCATGGCAGCGGGAAATGGCTTGGGCGCTGAACTTGCCTTTGGCTGTGGAGCTTTGAGCGCCTTGAGTTAGGAGCTCCATGTTAGTTTTGTGTGGGTGCGCAAGCTGCTTGATTCTATCCCACTGGGCTCAATGGGCATGGGACCAGAAGTGAGCAAACCGGGTTTCCTAGATAGCTGCCAGGACAGCTGATGGTATGTGAAGTGCATGAGGCAGGTGGAGTTGTTTTGGCACTGGAAGAGCTGTGCTGCTGCTTCGGGCAGTTGCCATTCACCACCACACTACCTTCCCTAGGTGTCATAGCCACTTTCAGACATATGTGCTGCCAGAGCCCTTGGTTTCCATGGCAGCGGGAAATGGCTTGGGCGCTGAACTTGTCTTTGGCTGTGGAGTTTTGAGTGCCTTGAGTGAGGAGCTCCATGTTAGTTTTGTGTGGGTGCTCAAGCTGCTTGATTCCATCCCACTGGGCTCAATGGGCATGGGACCGGAAGTGACCAAACTGGGTTTCCTAGATAGCGGCCAGGACAGCTGATGGTTTGTGAAGTGCATGAGGCAGGTGGAGTTGTTTTGGCACTGGAAGAGCTGTGCTGCTGCTTCGGGCAGTTGCCATTCACCACCACACTACCTTCCCTAAGTGTCATAGCCACTTTCAGACATATGTGCTGCCAGAACACTTGGTTTCTATGGCAGCGGGAAATGGCTTTGGCCCTGAACTTGTCTTTTGCTGTGGATCTTTGAGCGCCTTGAGTGAGGAGGTCCATGTTTGTTTTGTGTGGGTGCTCAAGCTGCTTGATTCCATCCCACTGGACTCACTGGGCACTTGACCGGAAGTGAGCAAACAGGGTTTCCTAGATAGCTGCCACGACAGCTGATGGTATGTGAAGTGCATGAGGCAGGTGGAGTTGTTTTGGCACTGGAAGAGCTGTGCTGCTGCTTCGGGCAGTTGCCATTCACCACCACACTACCTTCCCTAGGTGTCATAGCCACTTGCAGACATATGTGCTGCCAGAGCACTTGGTTTCCATGGCAGCGGGTATGGCTTTGGCGCTGAACTTGCCTTTGGCTGTGGAGTTTTGAGCGCAGTTAGTGAGGAGCTCCATGTTAGTTTTGTGTGGGTGCTCAAGCTGCTTGATTCCATCCCACTGGACTCACTGGGCACTTGACCGGAAGTGAGCAAACAGGGTTTCCTAGATAGCTGCCACGACAGCTGATGGTATGTGAAGTGCATGAGGCAGGTGGAGTTGTTTTGGCACGGGAAGAGCTGTGCTGCTGCTTCGGGCAGTTGCCATTCACCACCACACTACCTTCCCTAGGTGTCATAGCCACTTGCAGACATATGTGCTGCCAGAGCCCTTGGTTTCCATGGCAGCGGGAAATGGCTTGGGCTCTGAGCTTGTCTTTGGCTGTGGAGTTTTAGCGCAGTTAGTTAGGAGCTCCATGTTAGTTTTGTGTGGGTGCTCAAGCTGCTTGATTCCATCCCACTGGGCTCAATGGGCATGGGACCGGCAGTGAGCAAACAGGGTTTCCTAGATAGCTGCCAGGACAGCTGATGGTATGTGAAGTTCATGAGGCAGGTGGAGTTGTTTTGGCACTGGAAGAGCTGTGCTGCTGCTTTGGGCAGTTGCCATTCACCACCACACTACCTTCCCTAGGTGTCATAGCCACTTGCAGACATATGTGCTGCCAGAGCACTTGGTTTCCATGGCAGCGGGAAATGGCTTGTGCCCTGAACTTGCCTTTGGCTGTGGTGTTTTGAGCGCCGTCAGTGAGGAGCTCCATGTTTGTATTGTGTGGGTGCTCAAGCTGCTTGATTCCATCCCACTGGGCTCAATGCGCATGGGACCGGAAGTGACCAAACAGGGTTTCCTAGATAGCTGCCAGGACAGCTGATGGTTTGTGAAGTGCATGAGGCAGGTGGAGTTGTTTTGGCACTGGAAGAGCTGTGCTGCTGCTTCGGGCAGTTGCCATTCACCACCACACTACCTTCCCTAGGTGTCATAGCCACTTTCAGACATATGTGCTGCCAGAGCCCTTGGTTTCCATGGCAGCGGGAAATGGCTTGGGCTCTGAACTTGTCTTTGGCTGTGGAGTTTTGAACGCCTTGAGTGAGGAGCTCCATGTTAGTTTTGTGTGGATGCTCAAGCTGCTTGATTCCATCCCACTGGGCTCAATGGGCATGGGACCGGAAGTGAGCAAACTGGGTTTCCTAGATAGCTGCCAGGACAGCTGATGGTATGTGAAGTTCATGAGGCAGGTGGAGTTGTTTTGGCACTGGAAGAGCTGTGCTGCTGCTTCGGGCAGTTGCCATTCACCACCACACTACCTTCCCTAGGTGTCATAGCCACTTGCAGACATATGTGCTGCCAGAGCCCTTGGTTTCCATGGCAGCGGGAAATGGCTTGGGCGCTGAACTTGTCTTTGGCTGTGGAGTTTTGAGCACCTTCGGTGAGGAGCTCCATGTTAGTTTTGTGTGGGTGCTCAATCTGCTTGATTCCATCCCACTGGGTTCAATGGGCATGGGACCGGAAGTGAGCAAACAGGGTTTCCTAGATAGCTGCCAGGACAGCTGATGGTATGTGAAGTTCATGAGGCAGGTGGAGTTGTTTTGGCACTGGAAGAGCTGTGCTGCTGCTTCGGGCAGTTGCCATTCACCACCACACTACCTTCCCTAGGTGTCATAGCCACTTTCAGACATATGTGCTGCCAGAGCCCTTGGTTTCCATGGCAGCGGGAAATGGCATTGTCCCTGAACTTGTCTTTGGCTGTGGAGCTTTGAGCGCCTTGAGTTAGGAGCTCTATGTTAGTTTTGTGTGGGTGCTCAAGCTGCTTGATTCTATCCCACTGGGCTCAATGGGCATGGGACCAGAAGTGAGCAAACCGGGTTTCCTTGATAGCGGCCAGGACAGCTGATGGTATGTGAAGTTCATGAGGCAGGGGGAGTTGTTTTGGCACTGGAAGAGCTGTGCTGCTGCTTCGGGCAGTTGCCATTCACCACCACACTACCTTCCCTAGGTGTCATAGCCACTTGCAGACATATGTGCTGCCAGAGCACTTGGTTTCCATGGCAGCGGGAAATGGCATTGGCCCTGAACTTGTCTTTGGCTGTGGAGTTTTGAGCGCTTTGAGTGAGGAGGTGTATGTTAGTTTTGTGTGGGTGCTCAAGCTGCTTGATTCCATCCCACTGGGCTCAATGGGCATGGGACCGGCAGTGACCAAACAGGGTTTCCTCGATAGCTGCCAGGACAGCTGATGGTTTGTGAAGTGCATGAGGCAGGTGGAGTTGTTTTGGCACTGGAAGAGCTGTGCTGCTGCTTCGGGCAGTTGCCATTCACCACCACACTACCTTCCCTAGGTGTCATAGCCACTTTCAGACATATGTGCTGCCAGAGCCCTTGGTTTCCATGGCAGCGGGAAATGGCTTTGGCGCTGAACTTGTCTTTGGCTGTGGAGCTTTGAGCGCCTTCATTGAGGAGCTCCATGTTAGTATTGTGTGGGTGCTCAAGCTGCTTGATTCTATCCCACTGGGCTCAATGGGCATGGGACCGGAAGTGAGCAAACATTGTTTCCTAGATAGCTGCCAGGACAGCTGATGGTATGTGAAGTGCATGAGGCAGGTGGAGTTGTTTTGGCACTGGAAGAGCTGTGCTGCTGCTTCGGGCAGTTGCCATTCACCACCACACTACCTTCCCTAGGTGTCATAGCCACTTTCAGACATATGTGCTGCCAGAGCCCTTGGTTTCCATGGCAGCGGGAAATGGCTTTGGCCGTGAACTTGTCTTTGGCTGTGGAGCTTTGAGCGCCTTGAGTGAGGAGCTCCATGTTAGTTTTGTGTGGGTGCTGAAGCTGCTTGATTCCATCCCACTGGGCTCAATGGGCACTGGACCGGTAGTGAGCAAACAGGGTTTCCTAGATAGCTGCCACGACAGCTGATGGTTTGTGAAGTGCATGAGGCAGGTGGAGTTGTTTTGGCACTGGAAGAGCTGTGCTGCTGCTTCAGGCAGTTGCCATTCACCACCACACTACCTTCCCTAGGTGTCATAGCCACTTTCAGACATATGTGCTGCCAGAGCCCTTGGTTTCCACGGCAGCGGGAAATGGCATTGTCCCTGAACTTGTCTTTGGCTGTGGAGTTTTGAGCGCCTTGAGTGAGGAGCTCCATGTTAGTTTTGTGTGGGTGCTCAAGCTGCTTGATTCCATCCCACTGGGCTCAATGGGCATGGGACCGGAAGTGACCAAACAGGGTTTCCTAGATAGCTGCCACGACAGCTGATGGTATGTGAAGTTCATGAGGCAGGTGGTTTTGTTTTGGCACTGGAAGAGCTGTGCTGCTGCTTCGGGCAGTTGCCATTCACCACCACACTACCTTCCCTAGGTGTCATAGCCACTTTCAGACATATGTGCTGCCAGAGACCTTGAATTCCATGGCAGCGGGAAATGGCATTGGCCCTGAACTTGTATTTGGCTGTGGAGTTTTGAGCACCTTCGGTGAGGAGCTGCATGTTAGTTTTGTGTGGGTGCTCAAGCTGCTTGATTCCATCCCACTGGGCTCAATGGGCATGGGACCGGAAGTGACCAAACAGGGTTTCCTAGATAGCTGCCAGGACAGCTGATGGTATGTGAAGTGCATGAGGCAGGTGGAGTTGTTTTGGCACTGGAAGAGCTGTGCTGCTGCTTCGGGCAGTTGCCATTCACCACCACACTACCTTCCCTAGGTGTCATAGCCCCTTTCAGGCATATGTGCTGCCAGAGCACTTGGTTTCTATAGCAGGAAATGGCTTTGGCCATGAACTTGTCTTTGGCTGTGGAGTTTTGAGCACCGTCAGTGAAGAGCTCCATGTTAGTTTTGTGTGGGTGCTGAAGCTGCTTGATTCCATCCCACTGGGCTCAATGGGCATGGGACCGGAAGTGAGCAAACAGGGTTTCCTAGATAGCTGCCAGGACAGCTGATGGTATGTGAAGTTCATGAGGCAGGTGGAGTTGTTTTTTCACTGGAAGAGCTGTGCTGCTGCTTCGGGCAGTTGCCATTCACCACCACACTACCTTCCCTAGGTGTCATAGCCACTTGCAGACATATGTGCTGCCAGAGCACTTGGTTTCCATGGCAGCGGGAAATGGCTTGGGACCTGAACTTGTCTTTGGCTGTGGAGTTTTGAGCGACTTGAGAGAGGAGCTCCATGTTTGTATTTTGTGGGTGCTCAAGCTGCTTGATTCCATCCCTCTGGGCTCAATGGGCATGGGACCGGAAGTGACCAAACAGGGTTTCCTAGATAGCTGCCAGGACAGCTGATGGTATGTGAAGTGCATGAGGCAGGTGGAGTTTTTTTGGCACTGGTAGAGGTGTGCTGCTGCTTCGGGCAGTTGCCATTCACCACCACACTACCTTCCCTAGGTGTCATAGCCACTTTCAGACATATGTGCTGCCAGAGCCCTTGGTTTCCATGGCAGCGGGAAATGGCTTTGGCCCTGAACTTGTCTTTGGCTGTGGAGTTTTGAGTGCCGTCAGTGAGGAGCTCCATGTTAGTTTTGTGTGGGTGCTCAAGCTGCTTGATTCCATCCCACTGGGCTCAATGGGCATGGGACGGGCAGTGACCAAACAGGGTTTCCTAGATAGCTGCCAGGACAGCTGATGGTATGTGAAGTGCATGAGGCAGGTGGAGTTGTTTTGGCACTGGAAGAGCTGTGCTGCTGCTTCGGGCAGTTGCCATTCACCACCACACTACCTTCCCTAGGTGTCATAGCCACTTGCAGACATATGTGCTGCCAGAGCACTTGGTTTCCATGGCAGCGGGAAATGGCTTTGGCCCTGAACTTGTCTTTGGCTGTGGAGTTTTGAGCGCCTTGAGTGAGGAGGTGTATGTTAGTTTTGTGTGGGTGCTCAAGCTGCTTGATTCCATCCCACTGGGCTCAATGGGCATGGGACCGGAAGTGAGCAAACAGGGTTTCCTAGATAGCTGCCAGGACAGCTGATGGTATGTGAAGTGCATGAGGCAGGTGGAGTTGTTTTGGCACTGGAAGAGCTGTGCTGCTGCTTCGGGCAGTTGCCATTCACCACCACACTACCTTCCCTAGGTGTCATAGCCACTTGCAGACATATGTGCTGCCAGAGCCCTTGGTTTCCATGGCAGCGGGAAATGGCTTGGGCCCTGAACTTGTCTTTGGCTGTGGAGTTTTGAGCGCCTTGAGTGAGGAGGTGTATGTTAGTTTTGTGTGGGTGCTCAAGGTGCTTGATTCCATCCCACTGGGCTCAATGGGCATGGGACCGGAAGTGAGCAAACAGGGTTTCCTAGATAGCTGCCAGGACAGCTGATGGTATGTGAAGTTCATGAGGCAGGTGGAGTTGTTTTTTCACTGGAAGAGCTGTGCTGCTGCTTCGGGCAGTTGCCATTCACCACCACACTACCTTCCCTAGGTGTCATAGCCACTTTCAGACATATGTGCTGCCAGAGCACTTGGTTTCCATGGCAGCGGGAAATGGCTTGGGACCTGAACTTGCCTTTGGCTGTGGAGTTTTGAGCGCCGTCAGTGAGGAGCTGCATGTTAGTATTTTGTGGGTGCTCAAGCTGCTTGATTCCATCCCACTGGGCTCAATGGGCATGGGACCGGAAGTGACCAAACAGGGTTTCCTAGATAGCTGCCAGGACAGCTGATGGTTTGTGAAGTGCATGAGGCAGGTGGAGTTGTTTTGGCACTGGAAGAGCTGTGCTGCTGCTTCGGGCAGTTGCCATTCACCACCACACTACCTTCCCTAGGTGTCATAGCCACTTTCAGACATATGTGCTGCCAGAGCCCTTGTTTTCCATGGCAGCGGGAAAAGGCTTTGGCCGTGAACTTGTCTTTGGCTGTGGAGTTTTGAGCGCAGTTAGTGAGGAGCTCCATGTTAGTTTTGTGTGGGTGCTCAAGCTGCTTGATTCCATCCCAAGGGCTCAATGGGCATGGGACCGGCAGTGACCAAACAGGGTTTCCTAGATAGCGGCCAGGACAGCTGATGGTATGTGAAGTGCATGAGGCAGGTGGAGTTGTTTTGGCACTGGAAGAGCTGTACTGCTGCTTCGGGCAGTTGCCATTCACCACCACACTACCTTCCCTAGGTGTCATAGCCACTTGCAGACATATGTGCTGCCAGAGCACGTGGTTTCCATGGCAGCGGGAAATGGCTTTGGCCCTGAACTTGCCTTTGGCTGTGGTGTTTTGAGCGCCGTCAGTGAGGAGCTCCATGTTAGTATTTTGTGGGTGCTCAAGCTGCTTGATTCCATCCCACTGGGCTCAATGGGCATGGGACCGGAAGTGACCAAACAGGGTTTCCTAGATAGCTGCCACGACAGCTGATGGTTTGTGAAGTGCATGAGGCAGGTGGAGTTGTTTTGGCACTGGAAGAGCTGTGCTGCTGCTTCGGGTAGTTGCCATTCACCACCACACTACCTTCCCTAGGTGTCATAGCCACTTTCAGACATATGTGCTGCCAGAGCACTGGGTTTCCATGGCAGTGGGAAATGGCTTTGGCGCTGAACTTGTCTTTGGCTGTGGAGTTTTGAGCGACTTGAGAGAGGAGCTCCATGTTAGTTTTGTATGGGTGCTCAAGCTGCTTGATTCCATCCCACTGGGCTCAAAGGGCATGGGATCGGAAGTGAGCAAACAGGGTTTCCTAGATAGCTGCCAGGACAGCTGATGGTATGTGAAGTGCATGAGGCAGGTGGAGTTGTTTTGGCACTGGAAGAGCTGTGCTGCTGCTTCGGGCAGTTGCCATTCACCACCACACTACCTTCCCTAGGTGTCATAGCCACTTGCAGACATATGTGCTGCCAGAGCCCTTGATTTCCATGGCAGCGGGAAATGGCTTTGGCGCTGAACTTGTCTTTGGCTGTGGAGTTTTGAGTGCCTTGAGTGAGGAGCTCCATGTTAGTTTTGTATGGGTGCTCAAGCTGCTTGATTCCATCCCACTGGGCTCAATGGGCATGGGATCGGAAGTGACCAAACAGGGTTTCCTAGATAGCTGCCAGGACAGCTGATGGTTTGTGAAGTGCATGAGGCAGGTGGAGTTGTTTTGGCACTGGAAGAGCTGTGCTGCTGCTTCGGGCAGTTGCCATTCACCACCACACTATCTTCCCTAGGTGTCATAGCCACTTGCAGACATATGTGCTGCCAGAGCTCTTAGTTTCCATGGCAGCGGGAAATGGCTTAGGCCCTGAACTTGCCTTTGGCTGTGGAGTTTTGAGCGCCATCAGTGAGGAGCTCCATGTTAGTTTTGTGTGGGTGCTCAAGCTGCTTGATTCCATCCCACTGGGCTCAAAGGGCATTGGACCGGAAGTGAGCAAACAGGGTTTCCTAGATAGCTGCCAGGACAGCTGATGGTTTGTGAAGTGCATGAGGCAGGTGGAGTTGTTTTGGCACTGGTAGAGCTGTGCTGCTGCTTCGGGCAGTTGCCATTCACCACCACACTACCTTCCCTAGGTGTCATAGCCACTTTCAGACATATGTGCTGCCAGAGCACTTGGTTTCCATGGCAGCGGGAAATGGCTTGGGCTCTGAACTTGTCTTTGGCTGTGGAGTTTTGAGTGCCGTCAGTGAGGAGCTCCATGTTAGTTTTGTGTGGGTGCTCAAGCTGCTTGATTCCATCCCACTGGGCTCAATGGGCATGGGACGGGCTGTGACCAAACAGGGTTTCCTAGATAGCTGCCAGGACAGCTGATGGTATGTGAAGTTCATGAGGCAGGTGGAGTTGTTTTGGCACTGGAAGAGCTGTGCTGCTGCTTCGGGCAGTTGCCATTCACCACCACACTACCTTCCCTAGGTGTCATAGCCACTTGCAGACATATGTGCTGCCAGAGCCCTTGGTTTCCATGGCAGCGGGAAATGGCTTTGGCCCTGAACTTGTCTTTGGCTGTGGAGTTTTGAGCGTCTGAGTGAGGAGCTCCATGTTAGTTTTGTGTGGGTGCTCAAGCTGCTTGATTCCATCCCACTGGGCTCAATGGGCACTGGACCGGAAGTAAGCAAACAGGGTTTCCTAGATAGCTGCCAGGACAGCTGATGGTATGTGAAGTGCATGAGGCAGGTGGAGTTGTTTTGGCACTGGAAGAGCTGTGCTGCTGCTTCGGGCAGTTGCCATTCACCACCACACTACCTTCCCTAGGTGTCATAGCCACTTGCAGACATATGTGCTGCCAGAGCCCTTGGTTTCCATGGCAGCGGGAAATGGCTTGGGCCCTGAACTTGTCTTTGGCTGTGGAGTTTTGAGCGCCTTGAGTGAGGAGGTGTATGTTAGTTTTGTGTGGGTGCTCAAGCTGCTTGATTCCATCCCAAGGGCTCAATGGGCATGGGACCGGCAGTGACCAAACAGGGTTTCCTAGATAGCGGCCAGGACAGCTGATGGTATGTGAAGTGCATGAGGCAGGTGGAGTTGTTTTGGCACTGGAAGAGCTGTACTGCTGCTTCGGGCAGTTGCCATTCACCACCACACTACCTTCCTTAGGTGTCATAGCCACTTGCAGACATATGTGCTGCCAGAGCACGTGGTTTCCATGGCAGCGGGAAATGGCTTTGGCCCTGAACTTGCCTTTGGCTGTGGTGTTTTGAGCGCCGTCAGTGAGGAGCTCCATGTTTGTATTGTGTGGGTTCTCAAGCTGCTTGATTCCATCCCACTGGGCTCAATGGGCATGGGACCGGAAGTGACCAAACAGGGTTTCCTAGATAGCTGCCAGGACAGCTGATGGTTTGTGAAGTTCATGAGGCAGGTGGAGTTGTTTTGGCACTGGAAGAGCTGTGCTGCTGCTTCGGGTAGTTGCCATTCACCACCACACTACCTTCCCTAGGTGTCATAGCCACTTTCAGACATATGTGCTGCCAGATCCCTTGGTTTCCATGGCAGTGGGAAATGGCTTTGGCGCTGAACTTGTCTTTGGCTGTGGAGTTTTGAGCGCCTTGAGAGAGGAGCTCCATGTTAGTTTTGTATGGGTGCTCAAGCTGCTTGATTCCATCCCACTGGGCTCAATGGGCATGGGATCGGAAGTGAGCAAACAGGGTTTCCTAGATAGCTGCCAGGACAGCTGATGGTATGTGAAGTGCATGAGGCAGGTGGAGTTGTTTTGGCACTGGAAGAGCTGTGCTGCTGCTTCGGGCAGTTGCCATTCACCACCACACTACCTTCCCTAGGTGTCATAGCCACTTGCAGACATATGTGCTGCCAGAGCCCTTGATTTCCATGGCAGCGGGAAATGGCTTTGGCCCTGAACTTGTCTTTGGCTGTGGAGTTTTGAGTGCCTTGAGTGAGGAGCTCCATGTTAGTTTTGTATGGGTGCTCAAGCTGCTTGATTCCATCCCACTGGGCTCAATGGGCATGGGATCGGAAGTGAGCAAACAGGGTTTCCTAGATAGCTGCCAGGACAGCTGATGGTATGTGAAGTGCATGAGGCAGGTGGAGTTGTTTTGGCACTGGAAGAGCTGTGCTGCTGCTTCGGGCAGTTGCCATTCACCACCACACTATCTTCCCTAGGTGTCATAGCCACTTGCAGACATATGTGCTGCCAGAGCTCTTAGTTTCCATGGCAGCGGGAAATGGCTTAGGCCCTGAACTTGCCTTTGGCTGTGGAGTTTTGAGCGCCGTCAGTGAGGAGCTCCATGTTAGTTTTGTGTGGGTGCTCAAGCTGCTTGATTCCATCTCACTGGGCTCAAAGGGCATTGGACCGGAAGTGAGCAAACAGGGTTTCCTAGATAGCTGCCAGGACAGCTGATGGTATGTGAAGTGCATGAGGCAGGTGGAGTTGTTTTGGCACTGGTAGAGCTGTGCTGCTGCTTCGGGTAGTTGCCATTCACCACCACACTACCTTCCCTAGGTGTCATAGCCACTTTCAGACATATGTGCTGCCAGAGCACTTGGTTTCCATGGCAGCGGGAAATGGCTTGGGCTCTGAACTTGTCTTTGGCTGTGGAGTTTTGAGTGTCGTCAGTGAGGAGCTCCATGTTAGTTTTGTGTGGGTGCTCAAGCTGCTTGATTCCATCCCACTGGGCTCAATGGGCATGGGACGGGCTGTGACCAAACAGGGTTTCCTAGATAGCTGCCAGGACAGCTGATGGTATGTGAAGTTCATGAGGCAGGTGGAGTTGTTTTGGCACTGGAAGAGCTGTGCTGCTGCTTCGGGCAGTTGCCATTCACCACCACACTACCTTCCCTAGGTGTCATAGCCACTTGCAGACATATGTGCTGCCAGAGCCCTTGGTTTCCATGGCAGCGGGAAATGGCTTTGGCCCTGAACTTGTCTTTGGCTGTGGAGTTTTGAGCGTCTGAGTGAGGAGCTCCATGTTAGTTTTGTGTGGGTGCTCAAGGTGCTTGATTCCATCCCACTGGGCTCAATGGGCACTGGACCGGAAGTAAGCAAACAGGGTTTCCTAGATAGCTGCCAGGACAGCTGATGGTTTGTGAAGTGCATGAGGCAGGTGGAGTTGTTTTTTCACTGGAAGAGCTGTGCTGCTGCTTCGGGCAGTTGCCATTCACCACCACACTACCTTCCCTAGGTGTCATAGCCACTTTCAGACATATGTGCTGCCAGAGCCCTTGGTTTCCATGGCAGCGGGAAATGGCTTGGGCCCTGAACTTGTCTTTGGCTGTGGAGTTTTGAGCGCCTTGAGTGAGGAGGTGTATGTTAGTTTTGTGTGGGTGCTCAAGCTGCTTGATTCCATCCCACTGGGCTCAATGGGCATGGGAACCGGAAGTGAGCAAACAGGGTTTCCTAGATAGCTGCCAGGACAGCTGATGGTATGTGAAGTTCATGAGGCAGGTGGAGTTTTTTTTTCACTGGAAGAGCTGTGCTGCTGCTTCGGGCAGTTGCCATTCACCACCACACTACCTTCCCTAGGTGTCATAGCCACTTGCAGACATATGTGCTGCCAGAGCCCTTGGTTTCCATGGCAGCGGGAAATGGCTTGGGACCTGAACTTGCCTTTGGCTGTGGAATTTTGAGCGCCGTCAGTGAGGAGCTCCATGTTAGTATTTTGTGGGTGCTCAAGCTGCTTGATTCCATCCCTCTGGGCTCAATGGGCATGGGACCGGCAGTGAGCAAACAGGGTTTCCTAGATAGCTGCCAGGACAGCTGATGGTATGTGAAGTGCATGAGGCAGGTGGAGTTTTTTTGGCACTGGAAGAGCTGTGCTGCTGATTCGGGCAGTTGCCATTCACCACCACACTACCTTCCCTAGGTGTCATAGCCACTTTCAGACATATGTGCTGCCAGAGACCTTGAATTCCATGGCAGCGGGAAATGGCTTTGGCCCTGAACTTGCCTTTGGCTGTGGAGTTTTGAGCACCTTCGGTGAGGAGCTCCATGTTAGTTTTGTGTGGGTGCTCAAGCTGCTTGATTCCATCCCACTGGGCTCAATGGGCATGGGACCGGAAGTGAGCAAACAGGGTTTCCTAGATAGCTGCCAGGACAGCTGATGGTATGTGAAGTTCATGAGGCAGGTGGAGTTGTTTTGGCACTGGAAGAGCTGTGCTGCTGCTTCGGGCAGTTGCCATTCACCACCACACTACCTTCCCTAGGTGTCATAGCCACTTTCAGACATATGTGCTGCCAGAGCCCTTGGTTTCCATGGCAGCGGGAAATGGCTTTGGCGCTGAACTTGCCTTTGGCTGTGGAGTTTTGAGCGCAGTTAGTGAGGAGCTCCATGTTAGTTTTGTGTGGGTGCTCAAGCTGCTTGATTCCATCCCAAGGGCTCAATGGGCATGGGACCGGCAGTGACCAAACAGGGTTTCCTAGATAGCGGCCAGGACAGCTGATGGTATGTGAAGTGCATGAGGCAGGTGGAGTTGTTTTGGCACTGGAAGAGCTGTACTGCTGCTTCGGGCAGTTGCCATTCACCACCACACTACCTTCCCTAGGTGTCATAGCCACTTGCAGACATATGTGCTGCCAGAGCACGTGGTTTCCATGGCAGCGGGAAATGGCTTTGGCCCTGAACTTGTCTTTGGTTGTGGTGTTTTGAGCGCCGTCAGTGAGGAGCTCCATGTTAGTATTTTGTGGGTGCTCAAGCTGCTTGATTCCATCCCACTGGGCTCAATGGGCATGGGACCGGAAGTGACCAAACAGGGTTTCCTAGATAGCTGCCACGACAGCTGATGGTTTGTGAAGTGCATGAGGCAGCTGGAGTTGTTTTGGCACTGGAAGAGCTGTGCTGCTGCTTCGGGTAGTTGCCATTCACCACCACACTACCTTCCCTAGGTGTCATAGCCACTTTCAGACATATGTGCTGCCAGATCCCTTGGTTTCCATGGCAGTGGGAAATGGCTTTGGCGCTGAACTTGTCTTTGGCTGTGGAGTTTTGAGCGACTTGAGAGAGGAGCTCCATGTTAGTTTTGTATGGGTGCTCAAGCTGCTTGATTCCATCCCACTGGGCTCAAAGGGCATGGGATCGGAAGTGAGCAAACAGGGTTTCCTAGATAGCTGCCAGGACAGCTGATGGTATGTGAAGTGCATGAGGCAGGTGGAGTTGTTTTGGCACTGGAAGAGCTGTGCTGCTGCTTCGGGCAGTTGCCATTCACCACCACACTACCTTCCCTAGGTGTCATAGCCACTTGCAGACATATGTGCTGCCAGAGCCCTTGATTTCCATGGCAGCGGGAAATGGCTTTGGCGCTGAACTTGTCTTTGGCTGTGGAGTTTTGAGTGCCTTGAGTGAGGAGCTCCATGTTAGTTTTGTATGGGTGCTCAAGCTGCTTGATTCCATCCCACTGGGCTCAATGGGCATGGGATCGGAAGTGAGCAAACAGGGTTTCCTAGATAGCTGCCAGGACAGCTGATGGTATGTGAAGTGCATGAGGCAGGTGGAGTTGTTTTGGCACTGGAAGAGCTGTGCTGCTGCTTCGGGCAGTTGCCATTCACCACCACACTATCTTCCCTAGGTGTCATAGCCACTTGCAGACATATGTGCTGCCAGAGCTCTTAGTTTCCATGGCAGCGGGAAATGGCTTAGGCCCTGAACTTGCCTTTGGCTGTGGAGTTTTGAGCGCCATCAGTGAGGAGCTCCATGTTAGTTTTGTGTGGGTGCTCAAGCTGCTTGATTCCATCCCACTGGGCTCAAAGGGCATTGGACCGGAAGTGAGCAAACAGGGTTTCCTAGATAGCTGCCAGGACAGCTGATGGTTTGTGAAGTGCATGAGGCAGGTGGAGTTGTTTTGGCACTGGTAGAGCTGTGCTGCTGCTTCGGGCAGTTGCCATTCACCACCACACTACCTTCCCTAGGTGTCATAGCCACTTTCAGACATATGTGCTGCCAGAGCACTTGGTTTCCATGGCAGCGGGAAATGGTTTGGGCTCTGAACTTGTCTTTGGCTGTGGAGTTTTGAGTGCCGCCAGTGAGGAGCTCCATGTTAGTTTTGTGTGGGTGCTCAAGCTGCTTGATTCCATCCCACTGGGCTCAATGGGCATGGGACGGGCTGTGACCAAACAGGGTTTCCTAGATAGCTGCCAGGACAGCTGATGGTATGTGAAGTTCATGAGGCAGGTGGAGTTGTTTTGGCACTGGAAGAGCTGTGCTGCTGCTTCGGGCAGTTGCCATTCACCACCACACTACCTTCCCTAGGTGTCATAGCCACTTGCAGACATATGTGCTGCCAGAGCCCTTGGTTTCCATGGCAGCGGGAAATGGCTTTGGCGCTGAACTTGTCTTTGGCTGTGGAGTTTTGAGCGTCTGAGTGAGGAGCTCCATGTTAGTTTTGTATGGGTGCTCAAGCTGCTTGATTCCATCCCACTGGGCTCAATGGGCACTGGACCGGAAGTAAGCAAACAGGGTTTCCTAGATAGCTGCCAGGACAGCTGATGGTTTGTGAAGTGCATGAGGCAGGTGGAGTTGTTTTGGCACTGGAAGAGCTGTGCTGCTGCTTCGGGCAGTTGCCATTCACCACCACACTACCTTCCCTAGGTGTCATAGCCACTTTCAGACATATGTGCTGCCAGAGCCCTTGGTTTCCATGGCAGCGGGAAATGGCTTGGGCCCTGAACTTGTCTTTGGCTGTGGAGTTTTGAGCGCCTTGAGTGAGGAGGTGTATGTTAGTTTTGTGTGGGTGCTCAAGCTGCTTGATTCCATCCCAAGGGCTCAATGGGCATGGGACCGGCAGTGACCAAACAGGGTTTCCTAGATAGCTGCCAGGACAGCTGATGGTATGTGAAGTGCATGAGGCAGGTGGAGTTGTTTTGGCACTGGAAGAGCTGTACTGCTGCTTCGGGCAGTTGCCATTCACCACCACACTACCTTCCTTAGGTGTCATAGCCACTTGCAGACATATGTGCTGCCAGAGCACGTGGTTTCCATGGCAGCGGGAAATGGCTTGGGACCTGAACTTGCCTTTGGCTGTGGTGTTTTGAGCGCCGTCAGTGAGGAGCTCCATGTTAGTATTTTGTGGGTGCTCAAGCTGCTTGATTCCATCCCACTGGGCTCAATGGGCATGGGACCGGAAGTGACCAAACAGGGTTTCCTAGATAGCTGCCAGGACAGCTGATGGTTTGTGAAGTGCATGAGGCAGCTGGAGTTGTTTTGGCACTGGAAGAGCTGTGCTGCTGCTTCGGGTAGTTGCCATTCACCACCACACTACCTTCCCTAGGTGTCATAGCCACTTTCAGACATATGTGCTGCCAGATCCCTTGGTTTCAATGGCAGTGGGAAATGGCTTTGGCGCTGAACTTGTCTTTGGCTGTGGAGTTTTGAGCGCCTTGAGAGAGGAGCTCCATGTTAGTTTTGTGTGGGTGCTCAAGCTGCTTGATTCCATCCCACTGGGCTCAATGGGCATGGGACCGGAAGTGAGCAAACAGGGTTTCCTAGATAGCTGCCAGGACAGCTGATGGTATGTGAAGTGCATGAGGCAGGTGGAGTTGTTTTGGCACTGGAAGAGCTGTGCTGCTGCTTCGGGCAGTTGCCATTCACCACCACACTACCTTCCCTAGGTGTCATAGCCACTTGCAGACATATGTGCTGCCAGAGCCCTTGATTTCCATGGCAGCGGGATATGGCTTTGGCCCTGAACTTGTCTTTGGCTGTGGAGTTTTGAGTGCCTTGAGTGAGGAGCTCCATGTTAGTTTTGTATGGGTGCTCAAGCTGCTTGATTCCATCCCACTGGGCTCAATGGGCATGGGATCGGAAGTGAGCAAACAGGGTTTCCTAGATAGCTGCCAGGACAGCTGATGGTATGTGAAGTGCATGAGGCAGGTGGAGTTGTTTTGGCACTGGAAGAGCTGTGCTGCTGCTTCGGGCAGTTGCCATTCACCACCACACTATCTTCCCTAGGTGTCATAGCCACTTGCAGACATATGTGCTGCCAGAGCTCTTAGTTTCCATGGCAGCGGGAAATGGCTTAGGCCCTGAACTTGCCTTTGGCTGTGGAGTTTTGAGCGCCTTGAGTGAGGAGCTCCATGTTAGTTTTGTGTGGGTGCTCAAGCTGCTTGATTCCATCTCACTGGGCTCAAAGGGCATTGGACCGGAAGTGAGCAAACAGGGTTTCCTAGATAGCTGCCAGGACAGCTGATGGTATGTGAAGTGCATGAGGCAGGTGGAGTTGTTTTGGCACTGGTAGAGCTGTGCTGCTGCTTCGGGTAGTTGCCATTCACCACCACACTACCTTCCCTAGGTGTCATAGCCACTTTCAGACATATGTGCTGCCAGAGCCCTTGGTTTCCATGGCAGCGGGAAATGGCTTGGGCTCTGAACTTGTCTTTGGCTGTGGAGTTTTGAGTGCCGTCAGTGAGGAGCTCCATGTTAGTTTTGTGTGGGTGCTCAAGCTGCTTGATTCCATCCCACTGGGCTCAATGGGCATGGGACGGGCTGTGACCAAACAGGGTTTCCTAGATAGCTGCCAGGACAGCTGATGGTATGTGAAGTGCATGAGGCAGGTGGAGTTGTTTTGGCACTGGAAGAGCTGTGCTGCTGCTTCGGGCAGTTGCCATTCACCACCACACTACCTTCCCTAGGTGTCATAGCCACTTGCAGACATATGTGCTGCCAGAGCCCTTGGTTTCCATGGCAGCGGGAAATGGCTTTGGCCCTGAACTTGTCTTTGGCTGTGGAGTTTTGAGCGTCTGAGTGAGGAGCTCCATGTTAGTTTTGTGTGGGTGCTCAAGCTGCTTGATTCCATCCCACTGGGCTCAATGGGCATGGGAACCGGAAGTGAGCAAACAGGGTTTCCTAGATAGCTGCCAGGATAGCTGATGGTATGTGAAGTTCATGAGGCAGGTGGAGTTGTTTTTTCACTGGAAGAGCTGTGCTGCTGCTTCGGGCAGTTGCCATTCACCACCACACTACCTTCCCTAGGTGTCATAGCCACTTGCAGACATATGTGCTGCCAGAGCACTTGGTTTCCATGGCAGCGGGAAATGGCTTGGGACCTGAACTTGCCTTTGGCTGTGGAGTTTTGAGCGCCGTCAGTGAGGAGCTCCATGTTAGTATTTTGTGGGTGCTCAAGCTGCTTGATTCCATCCCTCTGGGCTCAATGGGCATGGGACCGGAAGTGACCAAACAGGGTTTCCTAGATAGCTGACAGGACAGCTGATGGTTTGTGAAGTGCATGAGGCAGGTGGAGTTGTTTTGGCACTGGAAGAGCTGTGCTGCTACTTCGGGCAGTTGCCATTCACCACCACACTACCTTCCCTAGGTGTCATAGCCACTTTCAGACATATGTGCTGCCAGAGCCCTTGGTTTCCATGGCAGTGGGAAATGGCTTTGGCGCTGAACTTGTCTTTGGCTGTGGAGTTTTGAGCGCCTTGAGTGAGGAGCTCCATGTTAGTTTTGTATGGGTGCTCAAGCTGCTTGATTCCATCCCACTGGGCTCAATGGGCATGGGATCGGAAGTGAGCAAACAGGATTTCCTAGATAGCTGCCAGGACAGCTGATGGTATGTGAAGTGCATGAGGCAGGTGGAGTTGTTTTGGCACTGGAAGAGCTGTGCTGCTGCTTCGGGCAGTTGCCATTCACCACCACACTACCTTCCCTAGGTGTCATAGCCACTTTCAGACATATGTGCTGCCAGAGCACTTGGTTTTCATGGCAGCGGGAAATGGCTTGGGCGCTGAACTTGTCTTTGGCTGTGGAGCTTTGAGCGCCTTGAGTGAGGAGCTCCATGTTAGTTTTGTGTGGGTGCTCAAGCTGCTTGATTCCATCCCACTGGGCTCAATGGGCATGGGACCGGAAGTGAGCAAACAGGGTTTCCTAGATAGCTGCCAGGACAGCTGATGGTATGTGAAGTGCATGAGGCAGGTGGAGTTGTTTTGGCACTGGAAGAGCTGTGCTGCTGATTCGGGCAGTTGCCATTCACCACCACACTACCTTCCCTAGGTGTCATAGCCACTTTCAGACATATGTGCTGCCAGAGACCTTGAATTCCATGGCAGCGGGAAATGGCTTAGGCCCTGAACTTGCCTTTGGCTGTGGAGTTTTGAGCACCTTCGGTGAGGAGCTCCATGTTAGTTTTGTGTGGGTGCTCAAGCTGCTTGATTCCATCCCACTGGGCTCAAAGGGCATTGGACCGGAAGTGAGCAAACAGGGTTTCCTAGATAGCTGCCAGGACAGCTGATGGTATGTGAAGTGCATGAGGCAGGTGGAGTTTTTTTGGCACTGGTAGAGCTGTGCTGCTGCTTCGGGCAGTTGCCATTCACCACCACACTACCTTCCCTAGGTGTCATAGCCACTTGCAGACATATGTGCTGCCAGAGCACTTGGTTTCCATGGCAGCGGGAAATGGCTTTGGCGCTGAACTTGTCTTTGGCTGTGGAGTTTTGAGCACCTTGAGTGAGGAGGTGTATGTTAGTTTTGTGTGGGTGCTCAAGCTGCTTGATTCCATCCCACTGGGCTCAATGGGCATGGGACCGGAAGTGACCAAACAGGGTTTCCTAGATAGCTGCCAGGACAGCTGATGGTATGTGAAGTTCATGAGGCAGGTGGAGTTGTTTTTTCACTGGAAGAGCTGTGCTGCTGCTTCGGGCAGTTGCCATTCACCACCACACTACCTTCCCTAGGTGTCATAGCCACTTGCAGACATATGTGCTGCCAGAGCACTTGGTTTCCATGGCAGCGGGAAATGGCTTGGGACCTGAACTTGCCTTTGGCTGTGGAGTTTTGAGCGCCGTCAGTGAGGAGCTCCATGTTAGTATTTTGTGGATGCTCAAGCTGCTTGATTCCATCCCTCTGGGCTCAATGGGCATGGGACCGGAAGTGACCAAACAGGGTTTCCTAGATAGCTGCCAGGACAGCTGATGGTTTGTGAAGTGCATGAGGCAGGTGGAGTTGTTTTGGCACTGGAAGAGCTGTGCTGCTGCTTCGGGCAGTTGCCATTCACCACCACACTACCTTCCCTAGGTGTCATAGCCACTTTCAGACATATGTGCTGCCAGAGCACTTGGTTTCCATGGCAGCGGGAAATGGCTTTGGCCGTGAACTTGTCTTTGGCTGTGGAGTTTTGAGCGCAGTTAGTGAGGAGCTCCATGTTAGTTTTGTGTGGGTGCTCAAGCTGCTTGATTCCATCCCACTGGGCTCAATGGGCATGGGATCGGCAGTGACCAAACAGGGTTTCCTAGATAGCTGCCAGGACAGCTGATGGTATGTGAAGTTCATGAGGCAGGTGGAGTTGTTTTGGCACTGGAAGAGCTGTACTGCTGCTTCGGGCAGTTGCCATTCACCACCACACTACCTTCCCTAGGTGTCATAGCCACTTGCAGACATATGTGCTGCCAGAGCACGTGGTTTCCATGGCAGCGGGAAATGGCTTTGGCCCTGAACTTGCCTTTGGCTGTGGTGTTTTGAGCGCCGTCAGTGAGGAGCTCCATGTTAGTATTTTGTGGGTGCTCAAGCTGCTTGATTCCATCCCACTGGGCTCAATGGGCATGGGACCGGAAGTGACCAAACAGGGTTTCCTAGATAGCTGCCACGACAGCTGATGGTTTGTGAAGTGCATGAGGCAGGTGGAGTTGTTTTGGCACTGGAAGAGCTGTGCTGCTGCTTCGGGTAGTTGCCATTCACCACCACACTACCTTCCCTAGGTGTCATAGCCACGTTGAGACATATGTGCTGCCAGATCCCTTGGTTTCCATGGCAGTGGGAAATGGCTTTGGCGCTGAACTTGTCTTTGGCTGTGGAGTTTTGAGTGCCTTGAGTGAGGAGCTCCATGTTAGTTTTTTATGGGTGCTCAAGCTGCTTGATTCCATCCCACTGGGCTCAATGGGCATGGGATCGGAAGTGAGCAAACAGGGTTTCCTAGATAGCTGCCAGGACAGCTGATGGTATGTGAAGTGCATGAGGCAGGTGGAGTTGTTTTGGCACTGGAAGAGCTGTGCTGCTGCTTCGGGCAGTTGCCATTCACCACCACACTACCTTCCCTAGGTGTCATAGCCACTTTCAGACATATGTGCTGCCAGAGCACTTGGTTTTCATGGCAGCGGGAAATGGCTTGGGCGCTGAACTTGTCTTTGGCTGTGGAGCTTTGAGCGCCTTGAGTGAGGAGCTCCATGTTAGTTTTGTGTGGGTGCTCAAGCTGCTTGATTCCATCCCACTGGGCTCAATGGGCATGGGACCGGAAGTGAGCAAACAGGGTTTCCTAGATAGCTGCCAGGACAGCTGATGGTATGTGAAGTGCATGAGGCAGGTGGAGTTTTTTTGGCACTGGTAGAGCTGTGCTGCTGCTTCGGGCAGTTGCCATTCACCACCACACTACCTTCCCTAGGTGTCATAGCCACTTTCAGACATATGTGCTGCCAGAGCACTTGGTTTCCATGGCAGCGGGAAATGGCTTTGGCTCTGAACTTGTCTTTGGCTGTGGAGTTTTGAGTGCCGTCAGTGAGGAGCTCCATGTTAGTTTTGTGTGGGTGCTCAAGCTGCTTGATTCCATCCCACTGGGCTCAATGGGCATGGGACGGGCAGTGACCAAACAGGGTTTCCTAGATAGCTGCCAGGACAGCTGATGGTATGTGAAGTTCATGAGGCAGGTGGAGTTGTTTTGGCACTGGAAGAGCTGTGCTGCTGCTTCGGGCAGTTGCCATTCACCACCACACTACCTTCCCTAGGTGTCATAGCCACTTTCAGACATATGTGCTGCCAGAGCCCTTGGTTTCCATGGCAGCGGGAAATGGCTTTGGCCCTGAACTTGTCTTTGGCTGTGGAGTTTTGAGCGCCTTGAGTGAGGAGCTCCATGTTAGTTTTGTGTGGGTGCTCAAGCTGCTTGATTCCATCCCACTGGGCTCAATGGGCATGGGACCGGCAGAGAGCAAACAGGGTTTCCTAGATAGCTGCCAGGACAGCTGATGGTATGTGAAGTGCATGAGGCAGGTGGAGTTGTTTTGGCACTGGAAGAGCTGTGCTGCTGCTTCGGGCAGTTGCCATTCACCACCACACTACCTTCCCTAGGTGTCATAGCCACTTGCAGACATATGTGCTGCCAGAGCACTTGGTTTCCATGGCAGCGGGAAATGGCTTGGGCCCTGAACTTGTCTTTGGCTGTGGAGTTTTGAGCGCCTTGAGTGAGGAGCTCCATGTTAGTTTTGTGTGGGTGCTCAAGCTGCTTGATTCCATCCCACTGGGCTCAATGGGCATGGGACCGGAAGTGAGCAAACAGGGTTTCCTAGATAGCTGCCAGGACAGCTGATGGTATGTGAAGTTCATGAGGCAGGTGGAGTTGTTTTTTCACTGGAAGAGCTGTGCTGCTGCTTCGGGCAGTTGCCATTCACCACCACACTACCTTCCCTAGGTGTCATAGCCACTTTCAGACATATGTGCTGCCAGAGCACTTGGTTTCCATGGCAGCGGGAAATGGCTTTGGCCCTGAACTTGCCTTTGGCTGTGGAGTTTTGAGTGCCGTCAGTGAGGAGCTCCATGTTAGTATTTTGTGGGTGGTGAAGCTGCTTGATTCTATCCCACTGGGCTCAATGGGCATGGGACCGGAAGTGACCAAACAGGGTTTCCTAGATAGCTGCCAGGACAGCTGATGGTTTGTGAAGTGCATGAGGCAGGTGGAGTTGTTTTGGCACTGGAAGAGCTGTGCTGCTGCTTTGGGCAGTTGCCATTCACCACCACACTACCTTCCCTAGGTGTCATAGCCACTTTCAGACATATGTGCTGCCAGATCCCTTGCTTTCCATGGCAGCGGGAAATGGCTTGGGCCCTGAAATTGTCTTTGGCTGTGGAGTTTTGAGCGCAGTTAGTGAGGAGCTCCATGTTAGTTTTGTATGGGTGCTCAAGCTGCTTGATTCCATCCCACTGGGCTCAATGGGCATGGGATCGGAAGTGAGCAAACAGGGTTTCCTAGATAGCTGCCAGGACAGCTGATGGTATGTGAAGTGCATGAGGCAGGTGGAGTTGTTTTGGCACTGGAAGAGCTGTGCTGCTGCTTCGGGCAGTTGCCATTCACCACCACACTACCTTCCCTAGGTGTCATAGGCACTTTCAGACATATGTGCTGCCAGAGCACTTGGTTTTCATGGCAGCGGGAAATGGCTTGGGACCTGAACTTGTCTTTGGCTGTGGAGCTTTGAGCGCCTTGAGTTAGGAGCTCCATGTTAGTTTTGTGTGGGTGCTCAAGCTGCTTGATTCCATCCCACTGGGCTCAATGGGCATGGGACCGGGAAGTGACCAAACTGGGTTTCCTAGATAGCTGCCAGGACAGCTGATGGTATGTGAAGTGCATGAGGCAGGTGGAGTTGTTTTGGCACTGGAAGAGCTGTGCTGCTGCTTCGGGCAGTTGCCATTCACCACCACACTACCTTCCCTAGGTGTCATAGCCACTTTCAGACATATGTGCTGCCAGAGCCCTTGGTTTCCATGGCAGCGGGAAATGGCTTTGGCCCTGAACTTGTCTTTGGCTGTGGAGTTTTGAGCGCCTTCAGTGAGGAGCTGCATGTTAGTTTTGTGTGGGTGCTCAAGCTGCTTGATTCCATCCCACTGGGCTCAATGGGCATGGGACCGGAAGTGAGCAAATAGGGTTTCCTAGATAGCTGCCAGGACAGCTGATGGTATGTGAAGTGCATGAGGCAGGTGGAGTTGTTTTGGCACTGGAAGAGCTGTGCTGCTGCTTCGGGCAGTTGCCATTCACCACCACACTACCTTCCCTAGGTGTCATAGCCACTTTCAGACATATGTGCTGCCAGAGCCCTTGGTTTCCATGGCAGGAGGAAATGGCTTTGACCCTGAAATTGCCTTTGGCTGTGGAGTTTTGAGCGCCTTGAGTGAGGAGCTCCATGTTAGTTTTGTGTGGGTGCTCAAGCTGCTTGATTCCATCCCACTGGGCTCAATGGGCATTGGATTGGAAGTGAGCAAACAGGGTTTCCTAGATAGCTGCCAGGACAGCTGATGGTATGTGAAGTGCATGAGGCAGGTGGAGTTGTTTTGGCATTGGAAGAGCTGTGCTGCTGCTTCGGGCAGTTGCCATTCACCACCACACTACCTTCCCTAGGTGTCATAGCCACTTTCAGACATATGTGCTGCCAGAGCCCTTGGTTTCCATGGCAGCGGGAAATGGCTTTGACCCTGAAATTGCCTTTGGCTGTGGAGTTTTGAGCGCCTTGAGTGAGGAGCTCCATGTTAGTTTTGTGTGGGTGCTCAAGCTGCTTGATTCCATCCCACAGGGCTCAATGGGCATTGGATTGGAAGTGAGCAAACAGGGTTTCCTAGATAGCTGCCAAGACAGCTGATGGTATGTGAAGTGCATGAGGCAGGTGGAGTTGTTTTGGCACTGGAAGAGCTGTGCTGCTGCTTCGGGCAGTTGCCATTCACCACCACACTACCTTCCCTAGGTGTCATAGCCACTTTCAGACATATGTGCTGCCAGAGCCCTTGGTTTCCATGGCAGCGGGAAATGGCTTTGGCCCTGAACTTTTCTTTGGCTGTGGAGTTTTGAGCGCCTTGAGCGAGGAGGTGCATGTTATTTTTTTGTGGGTGCTCAAGCTGCTTGATTCCATCCCACTGGGCTCAATGGGCATGGGACCGGAAGTGACCAAACAGGGTTTCCTAGATAGCTGCCAGGACAGCTGATGGTATGTGAAGTGCATGAGGCAGGTGGAGTTGTTTTGGCACTGGAAGAGCTGTGCTGCTGCTTCGGGCAGTTGCCATTCACCACCACACTACCTTCCCTAGGTGTCATAGCCACTTGCAGACATATGTGCTGCCAGAGCCCTTGGTTTCCATGGCAGTAGGAAATGGCTTTGACCCTGAAATTGCCTTTGGCTGTGGAGTTTTGAGCGCCTTGAGTGAGGAGCTCCATGTTAGTTTTGTGTGGGTGCTCAAGCTGCTTGATTCCATCCCACTGGGCTCAATGGGCATGGGACCGGCAGTGACCAAACAGGGTTTCCTAGATAGCTGCCAGGACAGCTGATGGTATGTGAAGTTCATGAGGCAGGTGAAGTTGTTTTGGCATTGGAAGAGCTGTGCTGCTGCTTCAGGCAGTTGCCATTCACCACCACACTACCTTCCCTAGGTGTCATAGCCACTTGCAGACATATGTGCTGCCAGAGCCCTTGCTTTCCATGGCAGCGAGAAATGGCTTGGGCCCTGAACTTGTCTTTGGCTGTGGAATTATGAACTCCTTGAGTGAGGAGCTTCAAGTTAGTTTTGTATGGGTGCTCAAGCTGCTTGATTCCATCCCACTGGGCTCAATGGGCATTGGACCGGAAGTGAGCAAACAGGGTTTCCTAGATAGCTGCCAGGACAGCTGTTGGTATGTGAAGTGCATGAGGCAGGTGGAGTTGTTTTGGCACTGGAAGAGCTGTGCTGCTGCTTCGGGCAGTTGCCATTCAACACCACACTACCTTCCCTAGGTGTCATAGCCACTTTCAGACATATGTGCTGCCAGAGCCCTTGGTTTCCATAGCAGCGGGAAATGGCTTTGGCTCTGAACTTGTCTTTGGCTGTGGAGTTTTGAGCGCCTTGAGTGAGGAGCTGCATGTTAGTTTTGTGTGGGTGCTGAAGCTGCTTGATTCCATCCCACTGGGCTCAATGGGCATGGGACCGGAAGTGAGCAAACAGGGTTTCCTAGATAGCTGCCAGGACAGCTGATGGTATGTGAAGTTCATGAGGCAGGTGGAGTTGTTTTTTCACTGGAAGAGCTGTGCTGCTGCTTCGGGCAGTTGCCATTCACCACCACACTACCTTCCCTAGGTGTCATAGCCACTTGCAGACATATGTGCTGCCAGAGCACTTGGTTTCCATGGCAGCGGGAAATGGCTTTGGCCCTGAACTTGCCTTTGGCTGTGGAGTTTTGAGCGCCGTCAGTGAGGAGCTCCATGTTAGTATTTTGTGGGTGCTGAAGCTGCTTGATTCTATCCCACTGGGCTCAATGGGCATGGGACCGGAAGTGACCAAACAGGGTTTCCTAGATAGCTGCCAGGACAGCTGATGGTTTGTGAAGTGCATGAGGCAGGTGGAGTTGTTTTGGCACTGGAAGAGCTGTGCTGCTGCTTCGGGCAGTTGCCATTCACCACCACACTACCTTCCCTAGGTGTCATAGCCACTTTCAGACATATGTGCTGCCAGATCCCTTGCTTTCCATGGCAGCGGGAAATGGCTTGGGCCCTGAAATTGTCTTTGGCTGTGGAGTTTTGAGCGCAGTTAGTGAGGAGCTCCATGTTAGTTTTGTGTGGGTGCTCAAGCTGCTTGATTCCATCCCACTGGGCTCAATGGGCATGGGACCGGCAGTGAGCAAACAGGGTTTCCTAGATAGCTGCCAGGACAGCTGATGGTATGTGAAGTTCATGAGGCAGGTGGAGTTGTTTTGGCACTGGAAGAGCTGTGCTGCTGCTTCGGGCAGTTGCCATTCACCACCACACTACCTTCCCTAGGTGTCATAGCCACTTGCAGACATATGTGCTGCCAGAGCCCTTGATTTCCATGGCAGCGGGAAATGGCTTTGGCCCTGAACTTGTCTTTGGCTGTGGAGTTTTGAGTGCCTTGAGTGAGGAGCTCCATGTTAGTTTTGTATGGGTGCTCAAGCTGCTTGATTCCATCCCACTGGGCTCAATGGGCATGGGATCGGAAGTGAGCAAACAGGGTTTCCTAGATAGCTGCCAGGACAGCTGATGGTATGTGAAGTTCATGAGGCAGGTGGAGTTGTTTTGGCACTGGAAGAGCTGTGCTGCTGCTTCGGGCAGTTGCCATTCACCACCACACTATCTTCCCTAGGTGTCATAGCCACTTGCAGACATATGTGCTGCCAGAGCTCTTAGTTTCCATGGCAGCGGGAAATGGCTTAGGCCCTGAACTTGCCTTTGGCTGTGGAGTTTTGAGCGCCTTGAGTGAGGAGCTCCATGTTAGTTTTGTGTGGGTGCTCAAGCTGCTTGATTCCATCCCACTGGGCTCAATGGGCATGGGACCGGAAGTGAGCAAACAGGGTTTCCTAGATAGCTGCCAGGACAGCTGATGGTATGTGAAGTGCATGAGGCAGGTGGAGTTGTTTTGGCACTGGAAGAGCTGTGCTGCTGCTTCGGGCAGTTGCCATTCACCACCACACTACCTTCCCTAGGTGTCATAGCCACTTTCAGACATATGTGCTGCCAGAGCACTTGGTTTCCATGGCAGTAGGAAATGGCTTTGGCCCTGAACTTGCCTTTGGCTTTGGAGTTTTGAGCACCGTCAGTGAGGAGCTCCATGTTAGTATTTTGTGGGTGCTCAAGCTGCTTGATTCCATCCCACTGGGCTCAATGGGCATGGGACTGGAAGTGAGCAAACAGGGTTTCCTAGATAGCTGCCAGGACAGCTGATGGTTTGTGAAGTGCATGAGGCAGGTGGAGTTGTTTTGGCACTGGAAGAGCTGTGCTGCTGCTTCGGGCAGTTGCCATTCACCACCACACTACCTTCCCTAGGTGTCATAGCCACTTTCAGACATATGTGCTGCCAGAGCCCTTGGTTTCCATGGCAGCGGGAAATGGCTTTGGCCGTGAACTTGTCTTTGGCTGTGGAGTTTTGAGCGCAGTTAGTGAGGAGCTCTATGTTAGTTTTGTGTGGGTGCTCAAGCTGCTTGATTCCATCCCACTGGGCTCAATGGGCATGGGACCGGCAGTGAGCAAACAGGGTTTCCTAGATAGCTGCCAGGACAGCTGATGGTATGTGAAGTTCATGAGGCAGGTGGAGTTGTTTTGGCACTGGAAGAGCTGTGCTGCTGCTTCGGGCAGTTGCCATTCACCACCACACTACCTTCCCTAGGTGTCATAGCCACTTGCAGACATATGTGCTGCCAGAGCACTTGGTTTCCATGGCAGCGGGAAATGGCTTTGGCCCTGAACTTGCCTTTGGCTGTGGTGTTTTGAGCGCCGTCAGTGAGGAGCTCCATGTTAGTATTTTGTGGGTGCTCAAGCTGCTTGATTCCATCCCACTGGGCTCAATGGGCATGGGACCGGAAGTGACCAAGCAGGATTTCCTAGATAGCTGCCACGACAGCTGATGGTTTCTGAAGTGCATGAGGCAGGTGGAGTTGTTTTGGCACTGGAAGAGCTGTGCTGCTGCTTCGGGCAGTTGCCATTCACCACCACACTACCTTCCCTAGGTGTCATAGCCACTTTCAGACATATGTGCTGCCAGAGCACTTGGTTTCCATGGCAGCGGGAAATGGCTTTGGCGCTGAACTTGTCTTTGGCTGTGGAGTTTTGAGTGTCTTGAGTGAGGAGCTCCATGTTAGTTTTGTATGGGTGCTCAAGCTGCTTGATTCCATCCCACTGGGCTCAATGGGCATGGGACCGGGAAGTGACCAAACTGGGTTTCCTAGATAGCTGCCAGGACAGCTGATGGTATGTGAAGTGCATGAGGCAGGTGGAGTTGTTTTGGCACTGGAAGAGCTGTGCTGCTGCTTCGGGCAGTTGCCATTCACCACCACACTACCTTCCCTAGGTGTCATAGCCACTTTCAGACATATGTGCTGCCAGAGCCCTTGGTTTCCATGGCAGCGGGAAATGGCTTTGGCCCTGAACTTGTCTTTGGCTGTGGAGTTTTGAGCGCCTTGAGTGAGGAGCTCCATGTTAGTTTTGTGTGGGTGCTCAAGCTGCTTGATTCCATCCCACTGGGCTCAATGGGCATGGGACCGGAAGTGAGCAAATAGGGTTTCCTAGATAGCTGCCAGGACAGCTGATGGTATGTGAAGTGCATGAGGCAGGTGGAGTTGTTTTGGCACTGGAAGAGCTGTGCTGCTGCTTCGGGCAGTTGCCATTCACCACCACACTACCTTCCCTAGGTGTCATAGCCACTTTCAGACATATGTGCTGCCAGAGCCCTTGGTTTCCATGGCAGGAGGAAATGGCTTTGACCCTGAAATTGCCTTTGGCTGTGGAGTTTTGAGCGCCTTGAGTGAGGAGCTCCATGTTAGTTTTGTGTGGGTGCTCAAGCTGCTTGATTCCATCCCACTGGGCTCAATGGGCATTGGATTGGAAGTGAGCAAACAGGGTTTCCTAGATAGCTGCCAGGACAGCTGATGGTATGTGAAGTTCATGAGGCAGGTGGAGTTGTTTTGGCATTGGAAGAGCTGTGCTGCTGCTTCGGGCAGTTGCCATTCACCACCACACTACCTTCCCTAGGTGTCATAGCCACTTTCAGACATATGTGCTGCCAGAGCCCTTGGTTTCCATGGAAGGAGGAAATGGCTTTGACCCTGAAATTGCCTTTGGCTGTGGAGTTTTGAGCGCCTTGAGTGAGGAGCTCCATGTTAGTTTTGTGTGGGTGCTCAAGCTGCTTGATTCCATCCCACAGGGCTCAATGGGCATTGGATTGGAAGTGAGCAAACAGGGTTTCCTAGATAGCTGCCAAGACAGCTGATGGTATGTGAAGTGCATGAGGCAGGTGGAGTTGTTTTGGCACTGGAAGAGCTGTGCTGCTGCTTCGGGCAGTTGCCATTCACCACCACACTACCTTCCCTAGGTGTCATAGCCACTTTCAGACATATGTGCTGCCAGAGCCCTTGGTTTCCATGGCAGCGGGAAATGGCTTTGGCCCTGAACTTTTCTTTGGCTGTGGAGTTTTGAGCGCCTTGAGCGAGGAAGTGCATGTTATTTTTGTGTGGGTGCTCAAGCTGCTTGATTCCATCCCACTGGGCTCAATGGGCATGGGACCGGCAGTGACCAAACAGGGTTTCCTAGATAGCTGCCAGGACAGCTGATGGTATGTGAAGTTCATGAGGCAGGTGAAGTTGTTTTGGCATTGGAAGAGCTGTGCTGCTGCTTCAGGCAGTTGCCATTCACCACCACACTACCTTCCCTAGGTGTCATAGCCACTTTCAGACATATGTGCTGCCAGAGCCCTTGCTTTCCATGGCAGCGGGAAATGGCTTGGGCTGTGAACTTGTCTTTGGCTGTGGAATTATGAACTCCTTGAGTGAGGAGCTTCAAGTTAGTTTTGTATGGGTGCTCAAGCTGCTTGATTCCATCCCACTGGGCTCAATGGGCATTGGACCGGAAGTGAGCAAACAGGGTTTCCTAGATAGCTGCCAGGACAGCTGTTGGTATGTGAAGTTCATGAGGCAGGTGGAGTTGTTTTGGCACTGGAAGAGCTGTGCTGCTGCTTCGGGCAGTTGCCATTCAACACCACACTACCTTCCCTAGGTGTCATAGCCACTTGCAGACATATGTGCTGCCAGAGCCCTTGGTTTCCTTGGCAGCGGGAAATGTCTTTGGCTCTGAACTTGTCTTTGGCTGTGGAGTTTTGAGCGCCTTGAGTGAGGAGCTGCATGTGAGTTTTGTGTGGGTGCTGAAGCTGCTTGATTCCATCCCACTGGGCTCAATGGGCATGGGACCGGAAGTGAGCAAACAGGGTTTCCTAGATAGCTGCCAGGACAGCTGATGGTATGTGAAGTGCATGAGGCAGGTGGAGTTGTTTTGGCACTGGAAGAGCTGTGCTGCTGCTTCGGTCAGTTGCCATTCACCACCACACTACCGTCCCTAGGTGTCATAGCCACTTTCAGACATATGTGCTGCCAGAGCCCTTGCTTTATATGGCAGTAGGAAATGGCTTTGACCCTGAAATTGCCTTTGGCTGTGGAGTTTTGTGTGCCTTGATGAGGAGCTGCATGTTAGTTTTGTGTGGGTGCTCAAGCTGCTTGATTCCATCCCACTGGGCTCAATGGGCATTGGATTGGAAGTGAGCAAACAGGGTTTCCTAGATAGCTGCCAGGACAGCTGATGGTATGTGAAGTGCATGAGGCAGGTGGAGTTGTTTTGGCACTGGAAGAGCTGTGCTGCAGCTTCGGGCAGTTGCCATTCACCACCACACTACCTTCCCTAGGTGTCTTAGCCACTTTCAGACATATGTGCTGCCAGAGCCCTTGGTTTCCATGGCAGCGGGAAATGGCTTTGGCCGTGAACTTGTCTTTGGCTGTGGAGCTTTGAGCACCTTGAGTGAGGAGGTGCATGTTTGTTTTGTATGGGTGCTCAAGCTGCTTGATTCCATCCCACTGGGCTCAATGGGCATGGGACCAGAAGTGAGCAAACAGGGTTTCCTAGATAGCTGCCAGGACAGCTGATGGTTTGTGAAGTGCGTGAGGCAGGTGGAGTTGTTTTTTCACTGGAAGAGCTGTGCTGCTGCTTCGGGCAGTTGCCATTCACCACCACACTACCTTCCCTAGGTGTCATAGCCACTTTCAGACATATGTGCTGCCAGAGCCCTTGGTTTCCATGGCAGCGGGAAATGGCTTTGGCCGTGAACTTGTCTTTGGCTGTGGAGTTTTGAGCGCCTTGAGTGAGGAGCTCCATGTTAGTTTTGTGTGGGTGCTGAAGCTGCTTGATTCCATCCCACTGGGCTCAATGGGCATGGGACCGGCAGTGAGCAAACAGGGTTTCCTAGATAGCTGCCAGGACAGCTGATGGTATGTGAAGTTCATGAGGCAGGTGGAGTTGTTTTGGCACTGGAAGAGCTGTGCTGCTGCTTCGGGCAGTTGCCATTCACCACCACACTACCTTCCCTAGGTGTCATAGCCACTTTCAGACATATGTGCTGCCAGAGCCCTTGGTTTCCATGGCAGCGGGAAATGGCTTTGGCGCTGAACTTGCCTTTGGCTGTGGTGTTTTGAGCGCCGTCAGTGAGGAGCTCCATGTTAGTATTTTGTGGGTGCTCAAGCTGCTTGATTCCATCCCACTGGGCTCAATGGGCATGGGACCGGAAGTGAGCAAACAGGGTTTCCTAGATAGCTGCCACGACAGCTGATGGTTTGTGAAGTGCATGAGGCAGGTGGAGTTGTTTTGGCACTGGAAGAGCTGTGCTGCTGCTTCGGGCAGTTGCCATTCACCACCACACTACCTTCCCTAGGTGTCATAGCCACTTTCAGACATATATGCTGCCAGAACACTTGGTTTCCATGGCAGCGGGAAATGGCTTTGGCCCTGAACTTGTCTTTGGCTGTGGAGTTTTGAGCTCCATGTGTGAGGAGCTGCATGTGAGTTTTGTGTGGGTGCTGAAGCTGCTTGATTCCATCCCACTGGGCTCAATGGGCATGGGACCGGAAATGAGCAAACAGGATTTCTTAGATAGCTGCCAGGACAGCTGATGGTATGTGAAGTGCATGAGGCAGGTGGAGTTGTTTTGGCACTGGAAGAGCTGTGCTGCTGCTTCGGGCAGTTGCCATTCACCACCACACTACCTTCCCTAGGTGTCATAGCCACTTTCAGACTTATGTGCTGCCAGAGCCCTTGGTTTCCATGGCAGCGGGAAATGGCTTGGGCTCTGAACTTGTCTTTGGCTGTGGAGTTTTGAGCACCTTGAGTGAGGAGCTCCATGTTAGTTTTGTGTGGGTGCTCAAGCTGCTTGATTCCATCCCACTGGGCTCAATGGGCATGGGACCGGAAGTGACCAAACAGGGTTTCCTAGATAGCTGCCAGGACAGCTGATGGTATGTGAAGTGCGTGAGGCAGGTGGAGTTGTTTTTTCACAGGAAGAGCTGTGCTGCTGCTTCGGGCAGTTGCCATTCACCACCACACTACCTTCCCTAGGTGTCATAGCCACTTGCAGACATATGTGCTGCCAGAGCCCTTGGTTTCCATGGCAGCGGGAAATGGCTTGGGCTCTGAACTTGTCTTTGGCTGTGGAGTTTTGAGCGCCTTGAGTGAGGAGCTCCATGTTAGTTTTGTGTGGGTGCTCAAGCTGCTTGATTCTATCCCACTGGGCTCAATTGGCATGGGACCGGAAGTGAGCAAACAGGGTTTCCTAGATAGCTGCCAGGACAGCTGATGGTATGTGAAGTGCATGAGGCAGGTGGAGTTGTTTTGGCACTGGAAGAGCTGTGCTTCTGCTTCGGGCAGTTGCCATTCACCACCACACTACCTTCCCTAGGTGTCATAGCCACTTTCAGACATATGTGCTGCCAGAGCACTTGGTTTCCATGGCAGCGGGAAATGGCTTGGGCCCTGAACTTGTCTTTGGCTGTGGAGTTTTGAGCGCCTTGAGTGAGGAGCTGCATGTGAGTTTTGTGTGGGTGCTCAAGCTGCTTGATTCTATCCCACTGGGCTCAATGGGCATGGGACCGGAAGTGACCAAACAGGATTTCCTAGATAGCGGCCAGGAGGTGATGGTATGTGAAGTGCATGAGGCAGGTGGAGTTGTTTTGGCACTGGAAGAGCTGTGCTGCTGCTTCGGGCAGTTGCCATTCACCACCACACTACCTTCCCTAGGTGTCATAGCCACTTTCAGACATATGTGCTGCCAGAGCCCTTGGTTTCCATGGCAGCGGGAAATGGCTTGGGCTCTGAACTTGTTTTTGGATGTGGAGTTTTGAGCTCCATGTTTGAGGAGCTGCATGTGAATTTTGTGTGGGTGCTGAAGCTGCTTGATTCCATCCCACTGGGCTCAATGGGCATGGGACCGGAAGTGACCAAACAGGGTTTCCTAGATAGCTGCCAGGACAGCTGATGGTATGTGAAGTGCATGAGGCAGGTGGAGTTGTTTTGGCACTGGAAGAGCTGTGCTGCTGCTTCGGGCAGTTGCCATTCACCACCACACTACCTTCCCTAGGTGTCATAGCCACTTTCAGACATATGTGCTGCCAGAGCCCTTGCTTTCCATGGCAGCGGGAAATGGCTTGGGCGCTGAAATTGTCTTTGGCTGTGGAATTTTGAGCGCCTTGAGTGAGGAGCTGCAAGTTAGTTTTGTATGGGTGCTCAAGCTGCTTGATTCCATCCCACTGGGCTCAATGGGCATTGGATTGGAAGTGAGCAAACAGGGTTTCCTAGATAGCTGCCAGGACAGCTGATGGTATGTGAAGTTCATGAGGCAGGTGGAGTTGTTTTGGCACTGGAAGAGCTGTGCTGCTGCTTCGGGCAGTTGCCATTCACCACCACACTACCTTCCCTAGGTGTCATAGCCACTTTCAGACATATGTGCTGCCAGAGCCCTTGGTTTCCATGGCAGCGGGAAATGGCTTGGCCCTGAACTTGTCTTTGGCTGTGCAGTTTTGAGCACCGTCAGTGAGGAGCTCCATGTTAGTTTTGTGTGGGTGCTGAAGCTGCTTGATTCCATCCCACTGGGCTCAATGTGCATGGGACCGGAAGTGACCAAACAGGGTTTCCTAGATAGGTGCCAGGACAGCTGATGGTATGTGAAGTGCATGAGGCAGGTGGAGTTGTTTTGGCACTGGAAGAGCTGTGCTGCTGCTTCGGGCAGTTGCCATTCACCACCACACTACCTTCCCTAGGTGTCATAGCCACTTGCAGACATATGTGCTGCCAGAGCACTTGGTTTCCATGGCAGCGGGAAATGGCTTTGGCTCTGAACTTGTCTTTGCCTGTGGAGTTTTGAGCGCCTTGAGTGAGGAGCTGCATGTTAGTTTTGTGTGGGTGCTGAAGCTGCTTGTTTCCATCCCACTGGGCTCAATGGGCATGGGACCGGAAGTGAGCAAACAGGGTTTCCTAGATAGCTGCCAGGACAGCTGATGGTATGTGAAGTGCATGAGGCAGGTGGAGTTGTTTTGGCACTGGAAGAGCTGTGCTGCTGCTTCGGGCAGTTGCCATTCACCACCACACTACCTTCCCTAGGTGTCATAGCCACTTGCAGACATATGTGCTGCCAGAGCCCTTGCTTTCCATGGCAGCGGGAAATGGCTTTGGCCCTGAACTTGTCTTTGGCTGTGGAGTTTTGAGCGCCTTGAGCGAGGAGCTACATGTTAGTTTTGTGGGTGCTCAAGCTGCTTGATTCTATCCCACTGGGCTCAATGGGCATGGGACCTGAAGTGACCAAACAGGGTTTCCTAGATAGCTGCCAGGACAGCTGATGGTATGTGAAGTGCATGAGGCAGGTGGAGTTGTTTTGGCACTGGAAGAGCTGTGCTGCTGCTTCGGGCAGTTGCCATTCACCACCACACTACCTTCCCTAGGTGTCATAGCCACGTTGAGACATATGTGCTGCCAGAGCACTTGGTTTCCATGGCAGCGGGAAATGGCTTGGGCCCTGAACTTGTCTTTGGCTGTGCAGTTTTCAGCACCGTCACTGAGGAGCTCCATGTTAGTTTTGTGTGGGTGCTCAAGCTGCTTGATTCCATCCCACTGGGCTCAATGGGCATGGGACTGGAAGTGAGCAAACAGGGTTTCCTAGATAGCTGCCAGGACAGCTGATGGTATGTGAAGTTCATGAGGCAGGTGGAGTTGTTTTGGCACTGGAAGAGCTGTGCTGCTGCTTCGGGCAGTTGCCATTCACCACCACACTACCTTCTCTAGGTGTCATAGCCACTTTCAGACATATGTGCTGCCAGACCACTTGGTTTCCATGGCAGCGGGAAATGGCTTGGGCCCTGAACTTGTCTTTGGCTGTGGAGTTTTTAGCGCCTTGAGTGAAGAGCTCCATGTTAGTTTTGTGTGGGTGCTCAAGCTGCTTGATTCCATCCCACTGGGCTCAATGGGCATGGGACCGGAAGTGACCAAACAGGGTTTCCTAGATAGCTGCCAGGACAGCTGATGGTTTGTGAAGTGCATGAGGCAGGTTGAGTTGTTTTGGCACTGGAAGAGCTGTGCTGCTGCTTCGGTCAGTTGCCATTCACCACCACACTACCTTCTCTAGGTGTCATAGCCACTTTCAGACATATGTGCTGCCAGAGCCCTTGGTTTCCATGGCAGCAGGAAATGGCTTTGGCTCTGAACTTGTCTTTGGCTGTGGAGTTTTGAGCGCCTTCAGCGAGGAGCTCCATGTTAGTTTTGTGTGGGTGCTCAAGCTGCTTGATTCCATCCCACTGGGCTCAATGGGCATGGGACCGGAAGTGAGCAAACAGGGTTTCCTAGATAGCTGCCAGGACAGCTGATGGTATGTGAAGTGCATGAGGCAGGTGGAGTTGTTTTGGCACTGGAAGAGCTGTGCTGCTGCTTCGGGCAGTTGCCATTCACCACCACACTACCTTCCCTAGGTGTCATAGCCACTTTCAGACATATGTGCTGCCAGAGCACTTGGTTTCCATGGCAGCTAGAAATGGCTTTGGCCCTGAACTTGCCTTTGGCTGTGGAGTTTTGAGCTCCATGAGTGAGGAGCTGCATGTGAGTTTTGTGTGGGTGCTGAAGCTGCTTGATTCCATCCCACTGGGCTCAATGGGCATGGGACCGGAAGTGACCAAACAGGGTTTCCTAGATAGCTGCCAGGACAGCTGATGGTATGTGAAGTTCATGAGGCAGGTGGAGTTGTTTTGGCACTGGAAGAGCTGTGCTGCTGCTTCGGGCAGTTGCCATTCACCACCACACTACCTTCCCTAGGTGTCATAGCCACTTGCAGACATATGTGCTGCCAGAGCACTTGGTTTCCATGGCAGCGGGAAATGGCTTTGGCCCTGAACTTGTCTTTGGCTGTGGAGTTTTGAGCGCCATGAGTGAAGTGCTGCATGTTAGTTTTGTGTGGGTCCTGAAGCTGCTTGATTCCATCCCACTGGGCTCAATGGTCATGGGACCGGAAGTGAGCCAACAGGGTTTCCTAGATAGCTGCCAGGACAGCTGATGGTATGTGAAGTGCATGAGGCAGGTGGAGTTGTTTTGGCACTGGAAGAGCTGTGCTGCTGCTTCGGGCAGTTGCCATTCACCACCACACTACCTTCCCTAGGTGTCATAGCCACTTGCAGACATATGTGCTGCCAGAGCCCTTGCTTTCCATGGCAGCAGGAAATGGCTTGGTCTCGGAACTTGTGTTTGGCTGTGGAGATTTGAGCGCCTTGAGTGAGGAGCTCCATGTTAGTTTTGTGTGGGTGCTCAAGCTGCTTGATTCCATCCCACTGGGCTCAATGGGCATGGGACCGGAAGTGAGCAAACAGGGTTTCCTAGATAGCTGCCAGGACAGCTGATGGTATGTGAAGTTCATGAGGCAGATGGAGTTGTTTTGGCACTGGAAGAGCTGTGCTGCTGCTTCGGGCAGTTGCCATTCACCACCACACTAACTTCCCTAGGTGTCATAGCCACTTTCAGACATATGTGCTGCCAGAGCACTTGCTTTCCATGGCAGCGGGAAATGGCTTGGGCTGTGAACTTGTCTTTGGCTGTGGAATTTTGAGCGCCCTGAGTGAGGAGCTGCATGTTAGTTTTGTATGGGTGCTCAAGCTGCTTGATTCCATCCCACTGGGCTCAATGGGCATGGGACCGGAAGTGACCAAACAGGGTTTCCTAGATAGCGAGCAGGACAGCTGATGGTATGTGAAGTGCATGAGGCAGGTGGAGTTGTTTTGGCACTGGAAGAGCTGTGCTGCTTCGGGCAGTTGCCATTCACCACCACACTACCTTCCCTAGGTGTCATAGCCACTTTCAGACATATGTGCTGCCAGACCACTTGGTTTCCATGGCAGCGGGAAATGGCTTGGGCACTGAACTTGTCTTTGGATGTGGAGTTTTGAGCTCCATGAGTGAGGAGGTGCATGTGAGTTTTGTGTGGGTGCTGAAGCTGCTTGATTCCATCCCACTGGGCTCAATGGGCATGGGACCGGAAGTGACCAAACAGGGTTTCCTAGATAGCTGCCAGGACAGCTGATGGTATGTGAAGTTCATGACGCAGGTGGAGTTGTTTTGGCACTGGAAGAGCTGTGCTGCTGCTTCGGGCAGTTGCCATTCACCACCACACTACCTTCCCTAGGTGTCATAGCCACTTTCAGACATATGTGCTGCCAGAGCCCTTGGTTTCCATGGCAGCAGGAAATGGCTTTGGCTCTGAACTTGTCTTTGGCTGTGGAGTTTTGAGCGCCTTGAGTGAGGAGCTGCATGTTAGTTTTGTGTGGGTGCTGAAGCTGCTTGATTCCATCCCACTGGGCTCAATGGGCATGGGACCGGAAGTGACCAAACAGGGTTTCCTAGATAGCTGCCAGGACAGCTGATGGTATGTGAAGTTCATGAGGCAGGTGGAGTTGTTTTGGCACTGGAAGAGCTGTGCTGCTGCTTCGGGCAGTTGCCATTCACCACCACACTACCTTCCCTAGGTGTCATAGCCACTTGCAGACATATGTGCTGCCAGAGCACTTGGTTTCCATGGCAGCGGGAAATGGCTTGGGCGCTGAACTTGTCTTTGGCTGTGGAATTTTGAGCGCCTTGAGTGAGGAGCTCCATGTTAGTTTTGTGTGGGTGCTCAAGCTGCTTGATTCCATCCCACTGGGCTCAATGGGCATGGGACCGGAAGTGAGCAAACAGGGTTTCCTAGATAGCTGCCAGGACAGCTGATGGTATGTGAAGTTCATGAGGCAGGTGGAGTTGTTTTGGCACTGGAAGAGCTGTGCTGCTGCTTCGGGCAGTTTCCATTCACCACCACACTACCTTCCCTAGGTGTCATAGCCACTTTCAGACATATGTGCTGCCAGAGCCCTTGGTTTCCATGGCAGCAGGAAATGGCTTTGGCTCTGAACTTGTCTTTGGCTGTGGAGTTTTGAGCGCCTTGAGTGAGGAGCTGCATGTTAGTTTTGTGTGGGTGCTCAAGCTGCTTGATTCCATCCCACTGGGCTCAATGGGCATGGGACCGGAAGTGAGCAAACAGGGTTTCCTAGATAGCTGCCAGGACAGCTGATGGTATGTGAAGTTCATGAGGCAGGTGGAGTTGTTTTGGCACTGGAAGAGCTGTGCTGCTGCTTCGGGCAGTTGCCATTCACCACCACACTACCTTCCCTAGGTGTCATAGCCACTTGCAGACATATGTGCTGCCAGAGCACTTGGTTTCCATGGCAGCGGGAAATGGCTTGGGCGCTGAACTTGTCTTTGGCTGTGGAATTTTGAGCGCCTTGAGTGAGGAGCTCCATGTTAGTTTTGTGTGGGTGCTCAAGCTGCTTGATTCCATCCCACTGGGCTCAATGGGCATGGGACCGGAAGTGAGCAAACAGGGTTTCCTAGATAGCTGCCAGGACAGCTGATGGTATGTGAAGTTCATGAGGCAGGTGGAGTTGTTTTGGCACTGGAAGAGCTGTGCTGCTGCTTCGGGCAGTTGCCATTCACCACCACACTACCTTCCATAGGTGTCATAGCCACTTTCAGACATATGTGCTGCCAGAGCACTTGGTTTCCATGGCAGCAGGAAATGGCTTGGGCCCTGAACTTGTCTTTGGCTGTGCAGTTTTCAGCACCGTCACTGAGGAGCTCCATGTTAGTTTTGTGTGGGTGCTCAAGCTGCTTGATTCCATCCCACTGGGCTCAATGGGCATGGGACCGGAAGTGAGCAAACAGGGTTTCCTAGATAGCTGCCAGGACAGCTGATGGTTTGTGAAGTTCATGAGGCAGATGGAGTTGTTTTGGCACTGGAAGAGCTGTGCTGCTGCTTCGGGCAGTTGCCATTCACCACCACACTACCTTCCCTAGGTGTCATAGCCACTTTCAGACATATGTGCTGCCAGAGCCCTTGCTTTCCATGGCAGCAGGAAATGGCTTGGGCCCTGAAATTGCCTTTGGCTGTGGTGTTTTGAGCGCCTTGAGTGAGGAGCTGCAAGTTAGTTTTGTATGGGTGCTCAAGCTGCTTGATTCCATCCCACTGGGCTCAATGGGCATTGGATTGGAAGTGAGCAAACAGGGTTTCCTAGATAGCTGCCAGGACAGCTGATGGTATGTGAAGTGCGTGAGGCAGGTGGAGTTGTTTTGGCACTGGAAGAGCTGTGCTGCTGCTTCGGGCAGTTGCCATTCACCACCACACTACCTTCCCTAGGTGTCATAGCCACTTGCAGACATATGTGCTGCCAGAGCACTTGGTTTCCATGGCAGCGGGAAATGGCTTGGGCCCTGAACTTGTCTTTGGCTGTGGAGTTTTGAGCGCCTTGAGTGAGGAGCTCCATGTTAGTTTTGTGTGGGTGCTCAAGCTGCTTGATTCCATCCCACTGGGCTCAATGGGCATGGGACCGGAAGTGAGCAAACAGGGTTTCCTAGATAGCTGCCAGGACAGCTGATGGTATGTGAAGTTCATGAGGCAGGTGGAGTTGTTTTGGCACTGGAAGAGCTGTGCTGCTGCTTCGGGCAGTTGCCATTCACCACCACACTACCTTCCCTAGGTGTCATAGCCACTTTCAGACATATGTGCTGCCAGAGCCCTTGGTTTCCATGGCAGCAGGAAATGGCTTTGGCCCTGAACTTGTCTTTGGCTGTGGAGTTTTGAGCGCCTTCAGCGAGGAGCTGCATGTTAGTTTTGTGTGGGTGCTCAAGCTGCTTGATTCCATCCCACTGGGATCAATTGGCATGGGACCGGAAGTGACCAAACAGGGTTTCCTAGATAGCTGCCAGGACAGCTGATGGTATGTGAAGTTCATGAGGCAGGTGGAGTTGTTTTGGCACTGGAAGAGCTGTGCTGCTGCTTCGGGCAGTTGCCATTCACACCACACTACCTTCCCTAGGTGTCATAGCCACTTTCAGACATATCTGCTGCCAGAGCACTTGGTTTCCATGGCAGCGGGAAATGGCTTGGGCCCTGAACTTGTCTTTGGCTGTGGAGTTTTGAGCGCCTTGAGTGAGGAGCTCCATGTTAGTTTTGTGTGGGTGCTCAAGCTGCTTGATTCCATCCCACTGGGCTCAATGGGCATGGGACCGGAAGTGAGCAAACAGGGTTTCCTAGATAGCTGCCAGGACAGCTGATGGTATGTGAAGTTCATGAGGCAGGTGGAGTTGTTTTGGCACTGGAAGAGCTGTGCTGCTGCTTCGGGCAGTTGCCATTCACCACCACACTACCTTCTCTAGGTGTCATAGCCACTTTCAGACATATGTGCTGCCAGAGCCCTTGGTTTCCATGGCAGCAGGAAATGGCTTTGGCCCTGAACTTGTCTTTGGCTGTGGAGTTTTGAGCGCCTTCAGCGAGGAGCTGCATGTTAGTTTTGTGTGGGTGCTCAAGCTGCTTGATTCCATCCCACTGGGATCAATTGGCTTGCAACCGGAAGTGAGCAAACAGGGTTTCCTAGATAGCTGCCAGGACAGCTGATGGTATGTGAAGTTCATGAGGCAGGTGGAGTTGTTTTGGCACTGGAAGAGCTGTGCTGCTGCTTCGGGCAGTTGCCATTCACCACCACACTACCTTCCCTAGGTGTCATAGCCACTTGCAGACATATGTGCTGCCAGAGCACTTGGTTTCCATGGCAGCGGGAAATGGCTTGGGCCCTGAACTTGTCTTTGGCTGTGGAGTTTTGAGCGCCTTGAGTGAGGAGCTCCATGTTAGTTTTGTGTGGGTGCTCAAGCTGCTTGATTCCATCCCACTGGGCTCAATAGGCATGGGACCGGAAGTGAGCAAACATGGTTTCCTAGATAGCTGCCATGACAGCTGATGGTATGTGAAGTGCATGAGGCAGGTGGAGTTGTTTTGGCACTGGAAGAGCTGTGCTGCTGCTTCGGGCAGTTGCCATTCACCACCACACTACCTTCCCTAGGTGTCATAGCCACTTTCAGACATATGTGCTGCCAGAGCCTTTGGTTTCCATGGCAGCAGGAAATGGCTTGGTCGCGGAACTTGTGTTTGGCTGTGGAGTTTTGAGCGCCTTGAGTGAGGAGCTCCATGTTAGTTTTGTGTGGGTGGTCAAGCTGCTTGATTCCATCCCACTGGGCTCAATGGGCATGGGACCGGAAGTGACCAAACAGGGTTTCCTAGATAGCTGCCAGGACAGCTGATGGTTTGTGAAGTTCGTGAGGCAGATGGAGTTGTTTTGGCACTGGAAGAGCTGTGCTGCTGCTTCGGGCAGTTGCCATTCACCACCACACTACCTTCCCTAGGTGTCATAGCCACTTTCAGACATATGTGCTGCCAGAGCCCTTGCTTTCCATGGCAGCGGGAAATGGCTTTGGCCCTGAACTTGTCTTTGGCTGTGGAATTTTGAGCGCCTTGAGTGAGGAGCTGCAAGTTAGTTTTGTATGGGTGCTCAAGCTGCTTGATTAAATCCCACTGGGCTCAATGGGCATTGGATTGGAAGTGAGCAAACAGGGTTTCCTAGATAGCTGCCAGGACAGCTGATGGTATGTGAAGTGCGTGAGGCAGGTGGAGTTGTTTTGGCACTGGAAGAGCTGTGCTGCTGCTTCGGGCAGTTGCCATTCACCACCACACTACCTTCCCTAGGTGTCATAGCCACATTCAGACATATGTGCTGCCAGAGCTCTTGGTTTCCATGGCAGCGGGAAATGGCTTGGGCCCTGAACTTGTCTTTGGCTGTGGAGTTTTGAGCGCCTTGAGTGAGGAGCTCCATGTTAGTTTTGTGTGGGTGCTCAAGCTGCTTGATTCCATCCCACTGGGCTCAATGGGCATGGGACCGGAAGTGAGCAAACAGGGTTTCCTAGATAGCTGCCAGGACAGCTGATGGTATGTGAAGTTCATGAGGCAGGTGGAGTTGTTTTGGCACTGGAAGAGCTGTGCTGCTGCTTCGGGCAGTTGCCATTAACCACCACACTACCTTCCCTAGGTGTCATAGCCACTTCCAGACATATGTGCTGCCAGAGCAATTGGTTTCCATGGCAGCAGGAAATGGCTTGGGCCCTGAACTTGTCTTTGGCTGTGGAATTTTGAGCGCCTTGAGTGAGGAGGTGC
This sequence comes from Ochotona princeps, assembly GCF_030435755.1. Lineage (NCBI taxonomy): Eukaryota > Metazoa > Chordata > Mammalia > Lagomorpha > Ochotonidae > Ochotona > Ochotona princeps. The sequence continues at coordinate 136,581,641 of NC_080833.1, forward strand.
ATGTTAGTTTTGTGTGGGTGCTCAAGCTGCTTGATTCCATCCCACTGGGCTCAATGGGCATGGGACCGGAAGTGACCAAACAGGGTTTCCTAGATAGCTGCCATGACAGCTGATGGTATGTGAAGTTCATGAGGCAGGTGGAGTTGTTTTGGCACTGGAAGAGCTGTGCTGCTGCTTCGGGCAGTTGCCATTCACCACCACACTACCTTCCCTAGGTGTCATAGCCACTTGCAGACATATGTGCTGCCAGAGCACTTGGTTTCCATGGCAGCGGGAAATGGCTTGGGCCCTGAACTTGTCTTTGGCTGTGGAGTTTTGAGCGCCTTGAGTGAGGAGCTCCATGTTAGTTTTGTGTGGGTGCTGAAGCTGCTTGATTCCATCCCACTGGGCTCAATGGGCATGGGACCGGAAGTGAGCAAACAGGGTTTCCTAGATAGCTGCCACGACTGCTGATGGTTTGTGAAGTGCATGAGGCAGGTGGAGTTGTTTTGGCACTGGAAGAGCTGTGCTGCTGCTTCGGGCAGTTGCCATTCAACACCACACTACCTTCCCTAGGTGTCATAGCCACTTTCAGACATATGTGCTGCCAGAGCCCTTGGTTTCCATGGCAGCAGGAAATGGCTTTGGCTCTGAACTTGTCTTTGGCTGTGGAGTTTTGAGCGCCTTCAGCGAGGAGCTGCATGTTAGTTTTGTGTGGGTGCTGAAGCTGCTTGATTCCATCCCACTGGGCTCAATGGGCATGGGACCGGAAGTGACCAAACAGGGTTTCCTAGATAGCGGGCAGGACAGCTGATGGTATGTGAAGTGCATGAGGCAGGTGGAGTTGTTTTGGCACTGGAAGAGCTGTGCTGCTTCGGGCAGTTGCCATTCACCACCACACTACCTTCCCTAGGTGTCATAGCCACTTTCAGACATATGTGCTGCCAGACCACTTGGTTTCCATGGCAGCGGGAAATGGCTTGGGCACTGAACTTGTCTTTGGATGTGGAGTTTTGAGCTCCATGAGTGAGGTGCTGCATGTGAGTTTTGTGTGGGTGCTGAAGCTGCTTGATTCCATCCCACTGGGCTCAATGGGCATGGGACCGGAAGTGACCAAACAGGGTTTCCTAGATAGCTGCCAGGACAGCTGATGGTATGTGAAGTTCATGAGGCAGGTGGAGTTGTTTTGGCACTGGAAGAGCTGTGCTGCTGCTTCGGGCAGTTGCCATTCACCACCACACTACCTTCCCTAGGTGTCATAGCCACTTGCAGACATATGTGCTGCCAGAGCACTTGGTTTCCATGGCAGCGGGAAATGGCTTGGGCCCTGAACTTGTCTTTGGCTGTGGAGTTTTGAGTGCCTTGAGTGAGGAGCTCCATGTTAGTTTTGTGTGGGTGCTCAAGCTGCTTGATTCCATCCCACTGGGCTCAATGGGCATGGGACCGGAAGTGACCAAACAGGGTTTCCTAGATAGCTGCCAGGACAGCTGATGGTATGTGAAGTTCATGAGGCAGGTGGAGTTGTTTTGGCACTGGAAGAGCTGTGCTGCTGCTTCGGGCAGTTGCCATTCACCACCACACTACCTTCCCTAGGTGTCATAGCCACTTGCAGACATATGTGCTGCCAGAGCACTTGGTTTCCATGGCAGCGGGAAATGGCTTGGGCCCTGAACTTGTCTTTGGCTGTGGAGTTTTGAGCGCCTTGAGTGAGGAGCTCCATGTTAGTTTTGTGTGGGTGCTGAAGCTGCTTGATTCCATCCCACTGGGCTCAATGGGCAATGTACCGGAAGTGAGCAAACAGGGTTTCCTAGATAGCTGCCACGACTGCTGATGGTTTGTGAAGTGCATGAGGCAGGTGGAGTTGTTTTGGCACTGGAAGAGCTGTGCTGCTGCTTCGGTCAGTTGCCATTCACCACCACACTACCTTCTCTAGGTGTCATAGCCACTTTCAGACATATGTGCTGCCAGAGCCCTTGGTTTCCATGGCAGCAGGAAATGGCTTTGGCTCTGAACTTGTCTTTGGCTGTGGAGTTTTGAGCGCCTTCAGCGAGGAGCTGCATGTTAGTTTTGTGTGGGTGCTGAAGCTGCTTGATTCCATCCCACTGGGCTCAATGGGAATGGGACCGGAAGTGAGCAAACAGGGTTTCCTAGATAGCGGGCAGGACAGCTGATGGTATGTGAAGTGCATGAGGCAGGTGGAGTTGTTTTGGCACTGGAAGAGCTGTGCTGCTTCGGGCAGTTGCCATTTACCACCACACTACCTTCCCTAGGTGTCATAGCCACTTGCAGACATATGTGCTGCCAGAGCACTTGGTTTCCATGGCAGCGGGAAATGGCTTGGGCCCTGAACTTGTCTTTGGATGTGGAGTTTTGAGCTCCATGAGTGAGGTGCTGCATGTGAGTTTTGTGTGGGTGCTGAAGCTGCTTGATTCCATCCCACTGGGCTCAATGGGCATGGGACCGGAAGTGACCAAACAGGGTTTCCTAGATAGCTGCCAGGACAGCTGATGGTATGTGAAGTTCATGACGCAGGTGGAGTTGTTTTGGCACTGGAAGAGCTGTGCTGCTGCTTCGGGCAGTTGCCATTCACCACCACACTACCTTCCCTAGGTGTCATAGCCACTTTCAGACATATGTGCTGCCAGAGCCCTTGGTTTCCATGGCAGCAGGAAATGGCTTTGGCTCTGAACTTGTCTTTGGCTGTGGAGTTTTGAGCGCCTTCAGCGAGGAGCTGCATGTTAGTTTTGTGTGGGTGCTGAAGCTGCTTGATTCCATCCCACTGGGATCAATTGGCATGGGACCGGAAGTGACCAAACAGGGTTTCCTAGATAGCTGCCAGGACAGCTGATGGTATGTGAAGTTCATGAGGCAGGTGGAGTTGTTCTGGCACTGGAAGAGCTGTGCTGCTGCTTCGGGCAGTTGCCATTCACCACCACACTACCTTCCCTAGGTGTCATAGCCACTTGCAGACATATGTGCTGCCAGAGCACTTGGTTTCCATGGCAGCGGGAAATGGCTTTGGCCCTGAACTTGTCTTTGGCTGTGGAGTTTTGAGCGCCTTGAGTGAGGAGCTCCATGTTAGTTTTGTGTGGGTGCTCAAGCTGCTTGATTCCATCCCACTGGGCTCAATGGGCATGGGACCGGAAGTGAGCAAACAGGGTTTCCTAGATAGCTGCCAGGACAGCTGATGGTTTGTGAAGTTCGTGAGGCAGATGGAGTTGTTTTGGCACTGGAAGAGCTGTGCTGCTGCTTCGGGCAGTTGCCATTCACCACCACACTACCTTCCCTAGGTGTCATAGCCACTTTCAGACATATGTGCTGCCAGAGCCCTTGCTTTCCATGGCAGCGGGAAATGGCTTGGGCCCTGAAATTGCCTTTGGCTGTGGTGTTTTGAGCGCCTTGAGTGAGGAGCTGCAAGTTAGTTTTGTATGGGTGCTCAAGCTGCTTGATTCCATCCCACTGGGCTCAATGGGCATTGGATTGGAAGTGAGCAAACAGGGTTTCCTAGATAGCTGCCAGGACAGCTGATGGTATGTGAAGTGCGTTAGGCAGGTGGAGTTGTTTTGGCACTGGAAGAGCTGTGCTGCTGCTTCGGGCAGTTGCCATTCACCACCACACTACCTTCCCTAGGTGTCATAGCCACATTCAGACATATGTGCTGCCAGAGCACTTGGTTTCCATGGCAGCGGGAAATGGCTTGGGCCCTGAACTTGTCTTTGGCTATGGAGTTTTGAGCGCAGTTAGTGAGGAGCTCCATGTTAGTTTTGTGTGGGTGCTCAAGCTGCTTGATTCCATCCCACTGGGCTCAATGGGCATGGGACCGGAAGTGAGCAAACAGGGTTTCCTAGATAGCTGCCAGGAGAGCTGATGGTATGTGAAGTGCATGAGGCAGGTGGAGTTGTTTTGGCACTGGAAGAGCTGTGCTGCTGCTTCGGGCAGTTGCCATTCACCACCACACTACCTTCTCTAGGTGTCATAGCCACTTGCAGACATATGTGCTGCCAGAGCACTTGGTTTCCATGGCAGCGGGAAATGGCTTGGGCCCTGAACTTGTCTTTGGCTGTGGAGTTTTGAGCGCCTTGAGTGAGGAGCTCCATGTTAGTTTTGTGTGGGTGCTGAAGCTGCTTGATTCCATCCCACTGGGCTCAATGGGCACTGTACCGGAAGTGAGCAAACAGGGTTTCCTAGATAGCTGCCACGAATGCTGATGGTTTGTGAAGTGCATGAGGCAGGTGGAGTTGTTTTGGCACTGGAAGAGCTGTGCTGCTGCTTCGGGCAGTTGCCATTCACCACCACACTACCTTCTCTAGGTGTCATAGCCACTTTCAGACATATGTGCTGCCAGAGCCCTTGGTTTCCATGGCAGCAGGAAATGGCTTTGGCTCTGAACTTGTCTTTGGCTGTGGAGTTTTGAGCGCCTTCAGCGAGGAGCTGCATGTTAGTTTTGTGTGGGTGCTGAAGCTGCTTGATTCCATCCCACTGGGATCAATTGGCATGGGACCGGAAGTGACCAAACAGGGTTTCCTAGATAGCTGCCAGGACAGCTGATGGTATGTGAAGTTCATGAGGCAGGTGGAGTTGTTTTGGCACTGGAAGAGCTGTGCTGCTGCTTCGGGCAGTTGCCATTCACCACCACACTACCTTCCCTAGGTGTCATAGCCACTTGCAGACATATGTGCTGCCAGAGCACTTGGTTTCCATGGCAGCGGGAAATGGCTTGGGCCCTGAACTTGTCTTTGGCTGTGGAGTTTTGAGCGCCTTGAGTGAGGAGCTCCATGTTAGTTTTGTGTGGGTGCTCAAGCTGCTTGATTCCATCCCACTGGGCTCAATGGGCATGGGACCGGAAGTGAGCAAACAGGGTTTCCTAGATAGCTGCCAGGACAGCTGATGGTATGTGAAGTTCATGAGGCAGGTGGAGTTGTTTTGGCACTGGAAGAGCTGTGCTGCTGCTTCGGTCAGTTGCCATTCACCACCACACTACCTTCCCTAGGTGTCATAGCCACTTTCAGACATATGTGCTGCCAGAGCACTTGGTTTCCATGGCAGCAGGAAATGGCTTGGTCGCGGAACTTGTGTTTGGCTGTGGAGTTTTGAGCGCCTTGAGTGAGGAGCTCCATGTTAGTTTTGTGTGGGTGCTCAAGCTGCTTGATTCCATCCCACTGGGCTCAATGGGCATGGGACCGGAAGTGAGCAAACAGGGTTTCCTAGATAGCTGCCAGGACAGCTGATGGTTTGTGAAGTTCATGAGGCAGGTGGAGTTGTTTTGGCACTGGAAGAGCTGTGCTGCTGCTTCGGGCAGTTGCCATTCACCACCACACTACCTTCCCTAGGTGTCATAGCCACTTGCAGACATATGTGCTGCCAGAGCCCTTGGTTTCCATGGCAGCGGGAAATGGCTTGGGCCCTGAAATTGCCTTTGGCTGTGGTGTTTTGAGCGCCTTGAGTGAGGAGCTGCAACTTAGTTTTGTATGGGTGCTCAAGCTGCTTGATTCCATCCCACTGGGCTCAATGGGCATTGGATTGGAAGTGAGCAAACAGGGTTTCCTAGATAGCTGCCAGGACAGCTGATGGTATGTGAAGTGCGTGAGGCAGGTGGAGTTGTTTTGGCACTGGAAGAGCTGTGCTGCTGCTTCGGGCAGTTGCCATTCACCACCACACTACCTTCCCTAGGTGTCATAGCCACTTGCAGACATATGTGCTGCCAGACCACTTGGTTTCCATGGCAGCGGGAAATGGCTTGGGCACTGAACTTGCCTTTGGCTGTGGAGTTTTGAGCGCCGTCAGTGAGGTGCTGCATGTGAGTTTTGTGTGGGTGCTGAAGCTGCTTGATTCCATCCCACTGGGCTCAATGGGCATTGGATTGGAAGTGAGCAAACAGGGTTTCCTAGATAGCTGCCAGGACAGCTGATGGTATGTGAAGTGCGTGAGGCAGGTGGAGTTGTTTTGGCACTGGAAGAGCTGTGCTGCTGCTTCGGGCAGTTGCCATTCACCACCACACTACCTTCCCTAGGTGTCATAGCCACATTCAGACATATGTGCTGCCAGAGCACTTGGTTTCCATGGCAGCGGGAAATGGCTTGGGCCCTGAACTTGTCTTTGGCTGTGGAGTTTTGAGCGCCTTGAGTGAGGAGCTCCATGTTAGTTTTGTGTGGGTGCTCAAGCTGCTTGATTCCATCCCACTGGGCTCAATGGGCATGGGACCGGAAGTGAGCAAACAGGGTTTCCTAGATAGCTGCCAGGACAGCTGATGGTTTGTGAAGTGCATGAGGCAGGTGGAGTTGTTTTGGCACTGGAAGAGCTGTGCTGCTGCTTCGGGCAGTTGCCATTCACCACCACACTACCTTCCCTAGGTGTCATAGCCACATTCAGACATATGTGCTGCCAGAGCCCTTGGTTTCCATGGCAGCAGGAAATGGCTTGGGCCCTGAACTTGTCTTTGGCTGTGGAGTTTTGAGCGCCTTGAGTGAGGAGGTCCATGTTAGTTTTGTGTGGGTGCTCAAGCTGCTTGAATGTATCCCACTGGGCTCAATGGGCATGGGACCGGAAGTGACCAAACAGGGTTTCCTAGATAGCTGCCAGGACAGCTGATGGTATGTGAAGTGCATGAGGCATGTGGAGTTGTTTTGGCACTGGAAGAGCTGTGCTGCTGCTTCGGGCAGTTGCCATTCACCACCACACTACATTCCCTAGGTGTCAGAGCCACTTTCAGACATATGTGCTGCCAGAGCACTTGGTTTCCATGGCAGCGGGAAATGGCTTGGACGCTGGACTTGTCTTTGGCTGTGGAGTTTTGAGCGCCTTGAGTGAGGAGCTCCATGTTAGTTTTGTGTGGGTGCTCAAGCTGCTTGATTCCATCCCACTGGGCTCAAAGGGCATGGGACCGGAAGTGAGCAAACAGGGTTTCCTAGATAGTTGCCAGGACAGCTGATGGTATGTGAAGTGCATGAGGCAGGTGGAGTTGTTTTGGCACTGGAAGAGCTGTGCTGCTGCTTCGGGCAGTTGCCATTAACCACCACACTACCTTCCCTAGGTGTCATAGCCACTTTCAGACATATGTGCTGCCAGAGCACTTGGTTTCCATGGCAGTGGGAAATGGCTTGGTCGCGGAACTTGTGTTTGGCTGTGTAGTTTTGAGCGCCTTGAGTGAGGAGGTGCATGTTAGTTTTGTGTGGGTGCTGAAGCTGCTTGATTCCATCCCACTGGGCTCAATGCGCATGGGACCGGAAGTGACCAAACAGGGTTTCCTAGATAGCTGCCAGGACAGCTGATGGTTTGTGAAGTGCATGAGGCAGGTGGAGTTGTTTTGGCACTGGAAGAGCTGTGCTGCTGCTTCGGGCAGTTGCCATTCACCACCACACTACCTTCCCTAGGTGTCATAGCCACATTCAGACATATGTGCTGCCAGAGCACTTGGTTTCCATGGCAGCGGGAAATGGCTTGGGCTCTGAACTTGTCTTTGGCTGTGGAGTTTTGAGCGCCTTGAGTGAGGAGCTCCATGTTAGTTTTGTGTGGGTGCTCAAGCTGCTTGATTCCATCCCACTGGGCTCAATGGGCATGAGACCGGAAGAGAGCAAACAGGGTTTCCTAGATAGCTGCCAGGACAGCTGATGGTATGTGAAGTGCATGAGGCAGGTGGAGTTGTTTTGGCACTGGAAGAGCTGTGCTGCTGCTTCGGGCAGTTGCCATTCACCACCACACTACCTTCCCTAGGTGTCATAGCCACTTTCAGACATATGTGCTGCCAGAGTACTTGGTTTCCATGGCAGCAGGAAATGGCTTGGTCGCGGAACTTGTGTTTGGCTGTGGAGTTTTGAGCGCCTTGAGTGAGGAGCTCCATGTTAGTTTTGTGTGGGTGCTCAAGCTGCTTGATTCCATCCCACTGGGCTCAATGGGCATGGGACCGGAAGTGAGCAAACAGGGTTTCCTAGATAGCTGCCAGGACAGCTGATGGTTTGTGAAGTGCATGAGGCAGGTGGAGTTGTTTTGGCACTGGAAGAGCTGTGCTGCTGCTTCGGGCAGTTGCCATTCACCACCACACTACCTTCCCTAGGTGTCATAGCCACATTCAGACATATGTGCTGCCAGAGCCCTTGGTTTCCATGGCAGCGGGAAATGGCTTGGGCTCTGAACTTGTCTTTGGCTGTGGAGTTTTGAACGCCTTGAGTGAGGAGCTCCATGTTAGTTTTGTGTGGGTGCTCCAGCTGCTTGATTCTATCCCACTGGGTTCAATGGGCATGGGACCGGAAGTGACCAAACAGGGTTTCCTAGATAGCTGCCAGGACAGCTGATGGTATGTGAAGTGCGTGAGGCAGGTGGAGTTGTTTTGGCACTGGAAGAGCTGTGCTGCTGCTTCGGGCAGTTGCCATTCACCACCACACTACCTTCCCTAGGTGTTATAGCCACTTTCAGACATATGTGCTGCCAGAGCACTTGGTTTCCATGGCAGCGGGAAATGGCTTGGGCTCTGAACTTGTCTTTGGCTGTGGAGTTTTGAGCACCTTCAGTGAGGAGGTGCATATTAGTTTTGTGTGGGTGCTCAAGCTGCTTGATTCCATCCCACTGGGCTCAATTGGCATGGGACCGGATGTGAGCAAACAGGGTTTCCTAGATAGCTGCCAGGACAGCTGATGGTTTGTGAAGTGCATGAGGCAGGTGGAGTTGTTTTGGCACTGGAAGAGCTGTGCTGCTGCTTCGGGCAGTTGCCATTCACCACCACACTACCTTCCCTAGGTGTCATAGCCACATTCAGACATATGTGCTGCCAGAGCACTTGGTTTCCATGGCAGCGGGAAATGCCTTGGTCGCGGAACTTGTCTTTGGCTGTGGAGTTTTGAGCGCCTTGAGTGAGGAGCTCCATGTTAGTTTTGTGTGGGTGCTCAAGCTGCTTGATTCTATCCCACTGGGCTCAATGGGCATGGGACCGGAAGTGAGCAAACAGGGTTTCCTAGATAGCTGCCAGGACAGCTGATGGTATGTGAAGTGCATGAGGCAGGTGGAGTTGTTTTGGCACTGGAAGAGCTGTGCTGCTGCTTCGGGCAGTTGCCATTCACCACCACACTACCTTCCCTAGGTGTCATAGCCACTTGCAGACATATGTGCTGCCAGAGCCCTTGGTTTCCATGGCAGCGGGAAATGGCTTGGGCCCTGAACTTGTCTTTGGCTGTGGAGTTTTGAGCGCCTTGAGTGAGGAGCTCCATGTTAGTTTTGTGTGGGTGCTCAAGCTGCTTGATTCCATCCCACTGGGTTCAATGGGCATGGGACCGGAAGTGAGCAAACAGGGTTTCCTAGATAGCTGCCAGGACAGCTGATGGTATGTGAAGTGCATGAGGCAGGTGGAGTTGTTTTGGCACTGGAAGAGCTGTGCTGCTGCTTCGGGCAGTTGCCATTCACCACCACACTACCTTCCCTAGGTGTTATAGCCACTTTCAGACATATGTGCTGCCAGAGCCCTTGCTTTCCATGGCAGCGGGAAATGCCTTGGTCGCGGAACTTGTCTTTGGCTGTGGAGTTTTGAGCGCCTTGAGTGAGGAGCTCCATGTTAGTTTTGTGTGGGTGCTCAAGCTGCTTGATTCTATCCCACTGGGCTCAATGGGCATGGGACCGGAAGTGAGCAAACAGGGTTTCCTAGATAGCTGCCAGGACAGCTGATGGTATGTGAAGTTCATGAGGCAGGTGGAGTTGTTTTGGCACTGGAAGAGCTGTGCTGCTGCTTCGGGCAGTTGCCATTCACCACCACACTACCTTCCCTAGGTGTCATAGCCACTTTCAGACATATGTGCTGCCAGAGCACTTGGTTTCCATGGCAGCGGGAAATGGCTTGGGCGCTGGACTTGTCTTTGGCTGTGGAGTTTTGAGCGCCTTGAGTGAGGAGGTGCATGTTAGTTTTGTGTGGGTGCTCAAGCTGCTTGATTCCATCCCACCGGGCTCAATGGGCATGGGACCGGAAGTGAGCAAACAGGGTTTCCTAGATAGCTGCCACGACAGCTGATGGTTTGTGAAGTGCATGAGGCAGGTGGAGTTGTTTTGGCACTGGAAGAGCTGTGCTGCTGCTTCGGGCAGTTGCCATTCACCACCACACTACCTTCCCTAGGTGTCATAGCCACTTTCAGACATATGTGCTGCCAGAGCACTTGGTTTCCATGGCAGCGGGAAATGGCTTGGGCGCTGAACTTGTCTTTGGCTGTGGAATTTTGAATGCCTTGAGTGAGGAGCTGCATGTTAGTTTTGTGTGGGTGCTCAAGCTGCTTGATTCTATCCCACTGGGCTCAATGGGCATTGGATTGGAAGTGAGCAAACAGGGTTTCCTAGATAGCTGCCAGGACAGCTGATGGTATGTGAAGTGCGTGAGGCAGGTGGAGTTGTTTTGGCACTGGAAGAGCTGTGCTGCTGCTTCGGGCAGTTGCCATTCACCACCACACTACCTTCCCTAGGTGTCATAGCCACTTTCAGACGTATGTGCTGCCAGAGCACTTGGTTTCCATGGCAGCGGGAAATGGCTTGGGCGCTGAACTTGTCTTTGGCTGTGGAATTTTGAACGCCTTGAGTGAGGAGCTGCATGTTAGTTTTGTGTGGGTGCTCAAGCTGCTTGATTCTATCCCACTGGGCTCAATGGGCATTGGACCAGAAGTGAGCAAACAGGGTTTCCTAGATAGCTGCCATGACAGCTGATGGTATGTGAAGTGCATGAGGCAGGTGGAGTTGTTTTGGCACTGGAAGAGCTGTGCTGCTGCTTCGGGCAGTTGCCATTCACCACCACACTACCTTCCCTAGGTGTCATAGCCACTTTCAGACATATGTGCTGCCAGAGCCCTTGGTTTCCATGGCAGCGGGAAATGGCTTGGGCCCTGAACTTGTCTTTGGCTGTGGAGTTTTGAGCGCCTTGAGTGAGGAGGTGCATGTTAGTTTTGTGTGGGTGCTCAAGCTGCTTGATTCCATCCCACTGGGCTCAATGGGCATGGGACCAGAAGTGGGCAAACAGGGTTTCCTAGATAGCTGCCAGGACAGCTGATGGTATGTGAAGTTCATGAGGCAGGTGGAGTTGTTTTGGCACTGGAAGAGCTGTGCTGCTGCTTTGGGCAGTTGCCATTCACCACCACACTACCTTCCCTAGGTGTCATAGCCACTTGCAGACATATGTGCTGCCAGAGCACTTGGTTTCCATGGCAGCGGGAAATGGCTTTGTCCCTGAACTTGTCTTTGGCTGTGGAGTTTTGAGCGCCTTGAGTGAGGAGCTCCATGTTAGTTTTGTGTGGGTGCTCAAGCTGCTTGATTCCATCCCACTGGGCTCAATGGGCATGGGACCGGAAGTGACCAAACAGGGTTTCCTAGATAGCTGCCAGGACAGCTGATGGTATGTGAAGTGCATGAGGCAGGTGGAGTTCTTTTGGCACTGGAAGAGCTGTGCTGCTGCTTCGGGCAGTTGCCATTCACCACCACACTACCTTCCCTAGGTGTCATAGCCACTTGCAGACATATGTGCTGCCAGAGCACTTGGTTTCCATGGCAGCGGGAAATGGCTTGGGCGCTGAACTTGTCTTTGGCTGTGGAGTTTTGAGCGCCTTGAGTGAGGAGCTCCATGTTAGTTTTGTGTGGGTGCTCAAGCTGCTTGATTCCATCCCACTGGGCTCAATGGGCATTGGATTGGAAGTGAGCAAACAGGGTTTCCTAGATAGCTGCCAGGACAGCTGATGGTATGTGAAGTTCATGAGACAGGTGGAGTTGTTTTGGCACTGGAAGAGCTGTGCTGCTGCTTTGGGCAGTTGCCATTCACCACCACACTACCTTCCCTAGGTGTCATAGCCACTTGCAGACATATGTGCTGCCAGAGCACTTGGTTTCCATGGCAGCGGGAAATGGCTTTGTCCCTGAACTTGTCTTTGGCTGTGGAGTTTTGAGCGCCTTGAGTGAGGAGCTCCATGTTAGTTTTGTGTGGGTGCTCAAGCTGCTTGATTCCATCCCACTGGGCTCAATGGGCATGGGACCAGAAGTGACCAAACAGGGTTTCCTAGATAGCTGCCAGGACAGCTGATGGTATGTGAAGTGCATGAGGCAGGTGGAGTTGTTTTGGCACTGGAAGAGCTGTGCTGCTGCTTCGGGCAGTTGTTATTCACAACCACACTACCTTCCCTAGGTGTCATAGCCACTTTCAGACATATGTGCTGCCAGAGCACGTGGTTTCCATGGCAGTGGGAAATGGCTTGGGCCCTGAACTTGTCTTTGGCTGTGGAGTTTTGAGCGCCTTGAGTGAGGAGGTGCATGTTAGTTTTGTGTGAGTGCTCAAGCTTGCTTGATTCCATCCCACTGGGCTCAATGGGAATGGGACCGGAAGTGACCAAACAGGGTTTCCTAGATAGCTGCCAGGACAGCTGATGGTTTGTGAAGTTCATGAGGCAGGTGGAGTTGTTTTGGCACTGGAAGAGCTGTGCTGCTGCTTCGGGCAGTTGCCATTCACCACCACACTACCTTCCCTAGGTGTCATAGCCACTTTCAGACATATGTGCTGCCAGAGCACTTGGTTTCCATGGCAGCGGGAAATGGCTTGGGCTCTGAACTTGTCTTTGGCTGTGGAGTTTTGAACGCCTTGAGTGAGGAGCTCCATGTTAGTTTTGTGTGGGTGCTCAAGCTGCTTGATTCTATCCCACTGGGTTCAATGGGCATGGGACCGGAAGTGACCAAACAGGGTTTCCTAGATAGCTGCCAGGACAGCTGATGGTATGTGAAGTGCGTGAGGCAGGTGGAGTTGTTTTGGCACTGGAAGAGCTGTGCTGCTGCTTCGGGCAGTTGCCATTCACCACCACACTACCTTCCCTAGGTGTTATAGCCACTTTCAGACATATGTGCTGCCAGAGCCCTTGCTTTCCATGGCAGCGGGAAATGGCTTGGGCTCTGAACTTGTCTTTGGCTGTGGAGTTTTGAGCGCCTTGAGTGAGGAGGTGCATATTAGTTTTGTGTGGGTGCTCAAGCTGCTTGATTCCATCCCACTGGGCTCAATTGGCATGGGACCGGAAGTGAGCAAACAGGGTTTCCTAGATAGCTGCCAGGACAGCAGATGCTTTGTGAAGTGCATGAGGCAGTGGAGTTGTTTTGGCACTGGAAGAGCTGTGCTGCTGCTTCGGGCAGTTGCCATTCACCACCACACTACCTTCCCTAGGTGTCATAGCCACATTCAGACATATGTGCTGCCAGAGCACTTGGTTTCCATGGCAGCGGGAAATGCCTTGGTCGAGGAACTTGTCTTTGGCTGTAGAGTTTTGAGCGCCTTGAGTGAGGAGCTCCATGTTAGTTTTGTGTGGGTGCTCAAGCTGCTTGATTCTATCCCACTGGGCTCAATGGGCATGGGACCAGAAGTGAGCAAACAGGGTTTCCTAGATAGCTGCCAGGACAGCTGATGGTTTGTGAAGTGCATGAGGCAGGTGGAGTTGTTTTGGCACTGGAAGAGCTGTGCTGCTGCTTCGGGCAGTTGCCATTCACCACCACACTACCTTCCCTAGGTGTCATAGCCACTTGCAGACATATGTGCTGCCAGAGCACTTGGTTTCCATGGCAGCGGGAAATGGCTTTGTCCCTGAACTTGTCTTTGGCTGTGGAGTTTTGAGCGCAGTTAGTGAGGAGCTCCATGTTAGTTTTGTGTGGGTGCTCAAGCGGCTTGATTCCATCCCACTGGGCTCAATGGGCATGGGACCGGAAGTGACCAAACAGGGTTTCCTAGATAGCTGCCAGGACAGCTGATGGTATGTGAAGTGCATGAGGCAGGTGGAGTTGTTTTGGCACTGGAAGAGCTGTGCTGCTGCTTCGGGCAGTTGCCATTCACCACCACACTACCTTCCCTAGGGGTCATAGCCACTTTCAGACATATGTGCTGCCAGAGCACTTGGTTTCCATGGCAGCGGGAAATGGCTTGGGCGCTGGACTTGTCTTTGGCTGTGGAGTTTTGAGCGCCTTGAGTGAGGAGCTCCATGTTAGTTTTGTGTGGGTGCTCAAGCTGCTTGATTCCATCCCACCGGGCTCAATGGGCATGGGACCGGAAGTGAGCAAACAGGGTTTCCTAGATAGCTGCCACGACAGCTGATGGTTTGTGAAGTGCATGAGGCAGGTGGAGTTGTTTTGGCACTGGAAGAGCTGTGCTGCTGCTTCGGGCAGTTGCCATTCACCACCACACTACCTTCCCTAGGTGTCATAGCCACTTTCAGACATATGTGCTGCCAGAGCACTTGGTTTCCATGGCAGCGGGAAATGGCTTGGGCGCTGAACTTGTCTTTGGCTGTGGAATTTTGAATGCCTTGAGTGAGGAGCTGCATGTTAGTTTTGTGTGGGTGCTCAAGCTGCTTGATTCTATCCCACTGGGCTCAATGGGCATTGGACCAGAAGTGAGCAAACAGGGTTTCCTAGATAGCTGCCAGGACAGCTGATGGTATGTGAAGTGCATGAGGCAGGTGGAGTTGTTTTGGCACTGGAAGAGCTGTGCTGCTGCTTCGGGCAGTTGCCATTCACCACCACACTACCTTCCCTAGGTGTCATAGCCACTTTCAGACATATGTGCTGACAGAGCACTTGGTTTCCATGGCAGCGGGAAAAGGCTTGGGCGCTGAACTTGTCTTTGGCTGTGGAATTTTGAACGCCTTGAGTGAGGAGCTGCATGTTAGTTTTGTGTGGGTGCTCAAGCTGCTTGATTCTATCCCACTGGGCTCAATGGGCATGGGACCAGAAGTGAGCAAACAGGGTTTCCTAGATAGCTGCCAGGACAGCTGATGGTATGTGAAGTGCGTGAGGCAGGTGGAGTTGTTTTGGCACTGGAAGAGCTGTGCTGCTGCTTCGGGCAGTTGCCATTCACCACCACACTACCTTCCCTAGGTGTCATAGCCACTTTCAGACATATGTGCTGCCAGAATCCTTGGTTTCCATGGCAGCGGGAAATGGCTTGGGCCCTGAACTTGTCTTTGGCTGTGGAGTTTTGAGCGCCTTGAGTGAGGAGCTCCATGTTAGTTTTGTGTGGGTGCTCAAGCTGCTTGATTCCATCCCACTGGGCTCAATGGGCATGGGACCAGAAGTGGGCAAACAGGGTTTCCTAGATAGCTGCCAGGACAGCTGATGGTATGTGAAGTTCATGAGGCAGGTGGAGTTGTTTTGGCACTGGAAGAGCTGTGCTGCTGCTTCGGGCAGTTGCCATTCACCACCACACTACCTTCCCTAGGTGTCATAGCCACTTTCAGACATATGTGCTGCCAGAGCACTTGGTTTCCATGGCAGCGGGAAATGGCTTGGGCTCTGAACTTGTCTTTGGCTGTGGAGTTTTGAACGCCTTGAGTGAGGAGCTCCATGTTAGTTTTGTGTGGGTGCTCAAGCTGCTTGATTCTATCCCACTGGGTTCAATGGGCATGGGACCGGAAGTGAGCAAACAGGGTTTCCTAGATAGCTGCCAGGACAGCTGATGGTATGTGAAGTGCGTGAGGCAGGTGGAGTTGTTTTGGCACTGGAAGAGCTGTGCTGCTGCTTCGGGCAGTTGCCATTCACCACCACACTACCTTCCCTAGGTGTCATAGCCACTTTCAGACATATGTGCTGCCAGAGCACTTGGTTTCCATGGCAGCGGTAAATGGCTTTGGCCCTGAGCTTTTCTTTGGCTGTGGAGTTTTGAGCGCCTTGAGTGAGGAGCTCCATGTTAGTTTTGTGTGGGTGCTCAAGCTGCTTGATTCCATCCCACTGGGCTCAATGGGCATGGGACCAGAAGTGACCAAACAGGTTTTCCTAGATAACTGCCAGGACAGCTGATGGTATGTGAAGTGCATGAGGCAGGTGGAGTTGTTTTGGCACTGGAAGAGCTGTGCTGCTTCGGGCAGTTGCCATTCACCACCACACTACCTTCCCTAGGTGTCATAGCCACTTTCAGACATATGTGCTGCCAGAGCCCTTGGTTTCCATGGCAGCGGGAAATGGCTTTGGCCCTGAACTTGTCTTTGGCTGTGGAGTTTTGAGCGCCTTGAGTGAAGAGGTGCATGTTAGTTTTGTGTGGGTGCTCAAGCTGCTTGATTCCATCCCACTGGGCTCAATTGGCATGGGACCGGAAGTGACCGAACAGGGTTTCCTAGATAGCTGCCAGGACAGCTGATGGTATGTGAAGTGTGTGAGGCAGGTGGAGTTGTTTTGGCACTGGAAGAGCTGTGCTGCTGCTTCGGGCAGTTGCCATTCACCACCACACTACCTTCCCTAGGTGTCATAGCCACTTTCAGACATATGTGCTGCCAGAGCCCTTGGTTTCCATGGCAGCGGGAAATGGCTTGGGCTGTGAACGTGTCTTTGGCTGTGGAGTTTTGAGAGCCTTGAGTGAGGAGCTCCATGTTAGTTTTGTGTGGGTGCTCAAGCTACTTGATTCTATCCCACTGGGCTCAATGAGCATGGGACCGGAAGTGAGCAAACAGGGTTTCCTAGATAGCTGCCAGGACAGCTGATGGTATGTGAAGTGCATGAGGCAGGTGGAGTTGTTTTGGCACTGGAAGAGCTGTGCTGCTGCTTCGGGCAGTTGCCATTCACCACCACACTACCTTCCCTAGGTGTCATAGCCACTTTCAGACATATGTGCTGCCAGAGCACTTGGTTTCCATGGCAGCGGGAAATGGCTTGGGCGCTGAACTTGTCTTTGCCTGTGGAGTTTTGAGCGCCTTGAGTGAGGAGCTCCATGTTAGTTTTGTGTGGGTGCTCAAGCTGCTTGATTCCATCCCACTGGGCTTAAAGGGCATGGGACCAGAAGTGTCCAAACAGGGTTTCCTAGATAGCGGCCAGGACAGCTGATGGTATGTGAAGTTCAAGAGGCAGGTGGAGTTGTTTTTTCACAGGAAGAGCTGTGCTGCTGCTTCAGGCAGTTGCCATTCACCACAACACTTCCTTACCTAGGTGTCATAGCCACTTGCAGACATATGTGCTGCCAGAGCCCTTGGTTTCCATGGCAGCGGGAAATGGCTTTGGCCCTGAACTTGTCTTTGGCTGTGGAGTTTTGAGCGCCTTGAGTGAAGAGGTGCATGTTAGTTTTGTGTGGGTGCTCAAGCTGCTTGATTCCATCCCACTGGGCTCAATTGGCATGGGACCGGAAGTGACCAAACAGGGTTTCCTAGATAGTTGCCAGGACAGCTGATGGTATGTGAAGTGCATGAGGCAGATGGAGTTGTATTGGCACTGAAAGAGCTGTGCTGCTGCTTCGGGCAGTTGCCATTCACCACCACACTACCTTCCCTAGGTGTCATAGCCACTTTCAGACATATGTGCTGCCAGAGCCCTTGGTTTCCATGGCAGCGGGAAATGGCTTGGGCTCTGAACTTGTCTTTGGCTGTGGAATTTTGAGCTCCTTGAGTGAGGAGCTGCAAGATAGTTTTGTGTGGGTGCTGAAGCTGCTTGATTCCATCCCACTGGGTTCAATGGGCATGGGACCAGAAGTGAGCAAACAGGGTTTCCTAGATAGCTGCCAGGACAGCTGATGGTATGTGAAGTTCATGACGCAGGTGGAGTTGTTTTGGCACTGGAAGAGCTGTGCTGCTGCTTCGGGCAGTTGCCATTTACCACCACACTACCTTCCCTAGGGGTCATAGCCACTTTCAGACATATGTGCTGCCAGAGCACTTGGTTTCCATGGCAGCGGGAAATGGCTTGGGCGCTGGACTTGTCTTTGGCTGTGGAGTTTTGCGAGCCTTGAGTGAGGAGCTGCATGTTAGTTTTGTGTGGGTGCTCAAGCTGCTTGATTCCATCCCACTGGGCTCAATGGGCATGGGACCGGGAGTGAGCAAGCAGGGTTTCCTAGATAGCTGCCAGGACAGCTGATGGTTTGTGAAGTGCATGAGGCAGGTGGAGTTGTTTTGGCACTGGAAGAGCTGTGCTGCTGCTTCGGGCAGTTGCCATTCACCACCACACTACCTTCCCTAGGTGTCATAGCCACTTTCAGACATATGTGCTGCCAGAGCCCTTGGTTTCCATGGCAGCGGGAAATGGCCTGGGCGCTGAACTTGTCTTTGGCTGTGGAGTTTTGAACGCCTTGAGTGAGGAGCTCCATGTTAGTTTTGTGTGGGTGCTCAAGCTACTTGATTCTATCCCACTGGGCTCAATGGGCATGGGACCGGAAGTGAGCAAACAGGGTTTCCTAGATAGCTGCCAGGACAGCTGATGGTATGTGAAGTGCATGAGGCAGGTGGAGTTGTTTTGACACTGGAAGTGCTGTGCTGCTGCTTCGGACAGTTGCCATTCACCACCACACTACCTTCCCTAGGTGTCATAGCCACTTTCAGACATATGTGCTGCCAGAGCACTTGGTTTCCATGGCAGCGGGAAATGGCTTTGGCTCTGAACTTGTCTTTGGCTATGGAGTTTTGAGCGCCTTGAGTGAGGAGCTGCATGTTAGTTTTGTGTGGGTGCTGAAGCTGCTTGATTCCATCCCACTGGGCTCAATGGGCATGGGACCGGAAGTGAGCAAACAGGGTTTCCTAGATAGCTGCCACGACAGCTGATGGTTTGTGAAGTGCATGAGGCAGGTGGAGTTGTTTTGGCACTGGAAGAGCTGTGCTGCTGCTTCGGGCAGTTGCCATTCACCACCACACTACCTTCCCTAGGTGTCATAGCCACTTTCAGACATATGTGCTGCCAGAGCACTTGGTTTCCATGGCAGCGGGAAATGGCTTGGGCGCTGAACTTGTCTTTGCCTGTGGAGTTTTGAGCGCCTTGAGTGAGGAGCTCCATGTTAGTTTTGTGTGGGTGCTCAAGCTGCTTGATTCCATCCCACTGGGCTTAAAGGGCATGGGACCAGAAGTGTCCAAACAGGGTTTCCTAGATAGCGGCCAGGACAGCTGATGGTACGTGAAGTTCAAGAGGCAGGTGGAGTTGTTTTTTCACAGGAAGAGCTGTGCTGCTGCTTCAGGCAGTTGCCATTCACCACCACACTTCCTTACCTAGGTTTTATAGCCACTTGCAGACATATGTGCTGCCAGAGCCCTTGGTTTCCATGGCAGCGGGAAATGGCTTTGGCCCTGAACTTGTCTTTGGCTGTGGAGTTTTGAGCGCCTTGAGTGACTAGCTGCATGTTAGTTTTGTGTGGGTGCTGAAGCTGCTTGATTCCATCCCACTGGGCTCAATGGGCATGGGACCGGAAGTGAGCAAACAGGGTTTCCTAGATAGCTGCCAGGACAGCTGATGGTATGTGAAGTTTGTGAGGCAGGTGGAGTTGTTTTGGCACTGGAAGAGCTGTGCTGCTGCTTCGGGCAGTTGCCATTCACCACCACACTACCTTCCCTAGGTGTCATAGCCACTTTCAGACATATGTGCTGCCAGAGCCCTTGGTTTCCATGGCAGCGGGAAATGGCTTGGGCACTGAACTTGTCTTTGGCTGTGGAATTTTGAGCGCCTTGAGTGAGGAGCTGCAAGTTAGTTTTGTGTGGGTGCTCAAGCTGCTTGATTCCATCCCACTGGGCTCAATGGGCATGGGACCGGAAGTGAGCAAACAGGGTTTCCTAGATAGCGGCCAGGACAGCTGATGGTATGTGAAGTGCATGAGGCAGGTGGAGTTGTTTTGGCACTGGAAGAGCTGTGCTGCTGCTTCGGGCAGTTGCCATTCACCACCACACTCCCTTCCCTAGGTGTCATAGCCACTTTCAGACATATGTGCTGCCAGAGCCCTTGGTTTCCATGGCAGCGGGAAATGGCTTGGGCTCTGAACTTGTCTTTGGCTGTGGAGTTTTGAGCGCCTTGAGTGAGGAGGTCCATGTTAGTTTTGTGTGGGTGCTCAAGCTGCTTGATTCTATCCCACTGGGATCAATGGGCATGGGACCGGAAGTGACCAAACAGGGTTTCCTAGATAGCTGCCAGGACAGCTGATGGTATGTGAAGTTTGTGAGGCAGATGGAGTTGTTTTGGCACTGGAAGAGCTGTGCTGCTGCTTCGGGCAGTTGCCATTTACCACCACACTACCTTCCCTAGGTGTCATAGCCACTTTCAGACATATGTGCTGCCAGAGCCCTTGGTTTCCATGGCAGCGGGAAATGGCTTGGGCGCTGGACTTGTCTTTGGCTGTGGAGTTTTGAGAGCCTTGAGTGAGGAGCTCCATGTTAGTTTTGTGTGGGTGCTCAAGCTGCTTGATTCCATCCCACTGGGCTCAATGGGCATGGGACCGGAAGTGAGCAAGCAGGGTTTCCTAGATAGCTGCCAGGACAGCTGATGGTTTGTGAAGTGCATGAGGCAGGTGGAGTTGTTTTGGCACTGGAAGACCTGTGCTGCTGCTTCGGGCAGTTGCCATTCACCACCACACTCCCTTCCCTAGGTGTCATAGCCACTTTCAGACATATGTGCTGCCAGAGCCCTTGGTTTCCATGGCAGCGGGAAATGGCCTGGGCGCTGAACTTGTCTTTGGCTGTGGAGTTTTGAGAGCCTTGAGTGAGGAGCTCCATGTTAGTTTTGTGTGGGTGCTCAAGCTGCTTGATTCTATCCCCCTGGGCTCAATGGGCATGGGACCAGAAGTGACCAAACAGGGTTTCCTAGATAGCTGCCAGGACAGCTGATGGTATGTGAAGTGCATGAGGCAGGTGGAGTTGTTTTGGCACTGGAAGAGCTGTGCTGCTGCTTCGGGCAGTTGCCATTCACCACCACACTACCTTCCCTAGGTGTCATAGCCACTTGCAGACATATGTGCTGCCAGAGCCCTTGGTTTCCATGGCAGCGGGAAATGGCTTTGGCCCTGAACTTGTCTTTGGCTGTGGAGTTTTGAGCGCCTTGAGTGAAGAGGTGCATGTTAGTTTTGTGTGGGTGCTCAAGCTGCTTGATTCCATCCCACTGGGCTCAATTGGCATGGGACCGGAAGTGACCAAACAGGGTTTCCTAGATAGCTGCCAGGACAGATGAAGGTATCTGAATTTAGTGAGGCAGATGGAGTTGTATTGGCACTGGAAGAGCTGTGCTGCTGCTTCGGGCAGTTGCCATTCACCACCACACTACCTTGCCTAGGTGTCATAGCCACTTTCAGACATATGTGCTGCCAGAGCCCTTGGTTTCCATGGCAGCGGGAAATGGCTTTGGCTCTGAACTTGTCTTTGGCTGTGGAGTTTTGAGCGCCTTGAGTGAGGAGCTGCATGTTAGTTTTGTGTGGGTGCTGAAGCTGCTTGATTCCATCCCACTGGGTTCAATGGGCATGGGACCGGAAGTGAGCAAGCAGGGTTTCCTAGATAGCTGCCAGGACAGCTGATGGTATGTGAAGTTTGTGAGGCAGATGGTGTTGTTTTGGCACTGGAAGAGCTGTGCTGCTGCTTCGGGCAGTTGCCATTTACCACCACACTACCTTCCCTAGGGGTCATAGCCACTTTCAGACATATGTGCTGCCAGAGCACTTGGTTTCCATGGCAGCGGGAAATGGCTTGGGCGCTGGACTTGTCTTTGGCTGTGGAGTTTTTGCGCCTTCAGTGAGGAGCTGCATGTTAGTTTTGTGTGGGTGCTCAAGCTGCTTGATTCCATCCCACTGGGCTCAATGGGCATGGGACCAGAAGTGAGCAAACAGGGTTTCCTAGATAGCTGCCAGGACAGCTGATGGTATATGAAGTTCATGAGGCAGGTGGAGTTGTTTTGGCACTGGAAGTGCTGTGCTGCTGCTTCAGGCAGTTGCCATTCACCACCACACTACCTTCCCTAGGTGTTATAGCCACTTGCAGACATATGTGCTGCCAGAGCCCTTGGTTTCCATGGCAGCGGGAAATGGCTTTGGCCCTGAACTTGTCTTTGGCTGTGGAGTTTTGAGCGCCTTGAGTGAAGAGGTGCATGTTAGTTTTGTGTGGGTGCTCAAGCTGCTTGATTCCATCCCACTGGGCTCAATTGGCATGGGACCGGAAGTGAGCAAACAGGGTTTCCTAGATAGCTGCCAGGACAGCTGATGGTATGTGAAGTGCATGAGGCAGGTGGAGTTGTTTTGGCACTGGAAGAGCTGTGCTGCTGCTTCCGGCAGTTGCCATTCACCACCACACTACCTTCCCTAGGTGTCATAGCCACTTTCAGACATATGTGCTGCCAGAGCACTTGGTTTCCATGGCAGCGGGAAATGGCTTGGGCGCTGAACTTGTCTTTGGCTGTGGAGTTTTGAGAGCCTTGATTGAGGAGCTCCATGTTAGTTTTGTGTGGGTGCTCAAGCTACTTGATTCTATCCCACTGGGCTCAATGGGCATGGGACCGGAAGTGAGCAAACAGGGTTTCCTAGATAGCTGCCAGGACAGCTGATGGTATGTGAAGTGCATGAGGCAGGTGGAGTTGTTTTGACACTGGAAGTGCTGTGCTGCTGCTTCGGGAAGTTGCCATTCACCACCACACTACCTTCCCTAGGTGTCATAGCCACTTTCAGACATATGTGCTGCCAGAGCACTTGGTTTCCATGGCAGCGGGAAATGGCTTTGGCTCTGAACTTGTCTTTGGCTATGGAGTTTTGAGCGCCTTGAGTGAGGAGCTGCATGTTAGTTTTGTGTGGGTGCTGAAGCTGCTTGATTCCATCCCACTGGGCTCAATGGGCATGGGACCGGAAGTGAGCAAACAGGGTTTCCTAGATAGCTGCCACGACAGCTGATGGTTTGTGAAGTGCATGAGGCAGGTGGAGTTGTTTTGGCAGTGGAAGAGCTGTGCTGCTGCTTCGGGCAGTTGCCATTCACCACCACACTCCCTTCCCTAGGTGTCATAGCCACTTTCAGACATATGTGCTGCCAGAGCACTTGGTTTCCATGGCAGCGGGAAATGGCTTGGGCGCTGAACTTGTCTTTGCCTGTGGAGTTTTGAGCGCCTTGAGTGAGGAGCTCCATGTTAGTTTTGTGTGGGTGCTCAAGCTGCTTGATTCCATCCCACTGGGCTTAAAGGGCATGGGACCAGAAGTGTCCAAACAGGGTTTCCTAGATAGCGGCCAGGACAGCTGATGGTATGTGAAGTTCAAGAGGCAGGTGGAGTTGTTTTTTCACAGGAAGAGCTGTGCTGCTGCTTCAGGCAGTTGCCATTCACCATCACACTACCTTCCCTAGGTGTCATAGCCACTTGCAGACATATGTGCTGCCAGAGTCCTTGGTTTCCATGGCAGCGGGAAATGGCTTTGGCTCTGAACTTGTCTTTGGCTGTGGAGTTTTTTTGTTTTGTTTCGTTTTTTTTTAAATTTTATTTTAAATTCATTAATTACATTGTATTATGTGACACAGTTTCATAGGTACTGGGATTCTCCCCACCCCTCCCCAAACCCTCCCACCATGGTGGATTCCTCCACCTTGTTGCATAACCACAGTTCAAGTTCAGTTGAGATTCCCCCATTGCAAGCATATACCAAACATAGAGTCCAGCATCTTATTGTCTAGTCAAGTTCAACGGCTTCTTAGGTATACCCTCTCTGGTCTGAAGACAGAGCCAGCAGAGTATCATCCTGATCAATTAAAAGCTCCAACATACCATCAGCAAAAATTTACATCATTATGGAATTAATTGACATAGTAATGAGTAACCAATATGGTAAAAGTAAATGCGATTTCTTATCCACCTTCTGTGACCACCTCATTGACATTTCAATTTTGGTTTATACACAACATATAACATTCATAACATAACTTGTTATACATAACATCATATCAAATTAAGGCAAACATGTGGTATTTAACCTTTTGGGATTGGCTCATTTCCCTTAGCATTATGGTTTCCAGTTTGGCCCATTTGGCCACAAAGAACTGCATTTTGTTTTTTTTAATAGCTGAGTAGTATTCCATGGAGTAGATGAACCATAGCTTTCTTATCCAATCCTCTGTTGATGGGCATTTTGGCTGCTTCCATGTTTTTGCAATTACTGATTGTGCTGCTATGAACATAGGAGTGCATGTTGGTTTCTCATAAAACAAGTGTTCTGGATATATTCCTAGGAGTGCTATTGCTGGGTCATACGGTATGTTGTATTTGAGTTGTTTGAATGTTCTCCATACTGATTTCCATAGAGGCTGTACCAGCCTGCAGCCCCACCAGCAGTGGAGTAGGGTTCCCTTTTCCCCGCAACCTCGCCAACAAGTGTTGTTGGTGCTTTTATTCATGTGGGCCAGTCTTACTGGCGTTAGGTGGTACCTCATTGATGTTTTAATTTGGATTTCCCTTATTGCCAGGGAACTTGAGCATTTTTTCATATGTTTATTTGCCATTTGGGTTTGTTCCTTTGTGAAGTGTTTGCCCATTTCCCGTGCCCATTTCTTGAGTGGCTTGTTTGTTTTGACATTTTGGTTGTTTTGTAGCTCTTTGTATATTCTGGAGATCAGCCCTCTATCACCTAAGTCGTGTGCGAAGATCTTCTCCCATTCTGTGGGTTGCCTTTTTACTTTGTTGATTGTTTCTCTAGCTGTACAGAAGCTTCTTAGTTTGATGAGGTCCCACTTGTTTATTTTGGTCTTGATTTCTACTGCATTTGGAGTCTTTTTTAGGAAGTGAGGGCCTACCCCTAAGTGTTCCAGTGTGTTTCCAACATTTTCTTCCAAAAGTTTGAAGGTTTCTGGATGTAGGTTTAAATCTTTTATCCATTTGGATTTGATCTTAGTATATGGTGAGAGATGTGGGTCTATCTTTTTGTTTCTGCAGGCTATCAACCAGTTGTCCCAACAGCATTTATTGAACAGACCTTCCCATTTGCCTGGGTTGTCGTTTGTCTTTTTGTCAAAGATTATTTGGCTGTATTTGTGTGGGTTCCCATCTGGTGTTTCTATTCTGCTCCATTGATCTTCTTCTCTATTTTTTTGCCAGTACCAGGCTGTTTTGATAACCACTGCCCTATAGTATGTCCAGAGGTCTGGGACTGTGATTCCCCCTGCTAACTTCCTATTCTTGAGAATGGTTCTAGCTATTCGTGGTTTTTTGTGTTTCCAGATGAACCTTTGAATCATTGTTTCCAGATCTGTGAAGAATGTTTTGGGCAATTTGATTGGGATTGCGTTGAATGTATATATTGCCTTTGGCAGTATAGACATTTTAATGATATTGATTTTACCTATCCAGGAGCATGGGATGTTACTCCATCTTTCTAGATCTTGTTCAATTTCTTTTTTAAGTAGTTTGTAGTTTTCCTCAAATAGGTCTCCAACATTTTTGGTTAGGTTAATTCCCAGATACTTCATGCTTTCCTTTGTTACTTTGAATGGTATCTTGCTGGTTAGATCTTTTTCCAACTTGGGGCTGTTAGCATACACTATGGCTGTTGATTTTTGTTCATTAATTTTTTACCCTGCCACTCTACCGAACTCTCGTATAAGTTCTAGTAGTCTCTGTGTTGAGCCTTTTGGCTCTTCCATATAAAGAATCATGTCATCTGCATATAGTGAAAGCTTGACTTCTTCATTTCCCATTTGGATTCCTTTGATTTCTTTTTCTTGTCTTATGGCCTCAGCGAGTACCTCTAGAACTATGTTGAATAGCAGCGGAGAAAGCGGACATCCCTGTCTTGTTCCAGATCTCAGTGGGAAGGGTTCCAGTTTTTCTCCATTCAGTATGATGCTGGCATTGGGTTTTTCATATATTGCTTTGATTATGTTGTGGGTTTTTCCATCTATGCCTACCTTGGTTAGGGTCTTTAGCAGGAAGTTGTGCTGGATTTTGTCGAAAGCTTTTTCTGCATCTATTGATACTATCATGTGATTCTTGTTTTTCAGTTTTTGGATGTGGTGTATCACATTTATGGATTTGCGAATGTTGAACCATCCCTGCATTCCAGGGATGAATCCTACTTGATCTGGATGAATGATCTGTCTGATGTGTTTTTGAATTCTGTTGGCTAGAATTTTGTTGAGAATCTTAGCATCAATGTTCATCAAAGAGATAGGTCTGTAGTTTTCCTTCTCTGTAGGATCTCTGCCCAGTTTTGGGATTAAGGTAATGTTGGCTTCATAGAATGAGTTTGGAAGGGTTGCTTCCTTTTCTATTGTTTTGAAGAGTTTGTAGAGGATTGGGGTTAGTTCTGTTCGGAATGTTTTGTAGAATTCTGGAGTGAAGCCGTCTGGGCCTGGGCTTTTCTTTGTTGGGAGGTCTTTAATCACTGATTCAATCTCTGCTTCAGTTATGGGTTTGTTCAGGTTGATTGTTGCCTCTGGGCTAAGTTTTGGCAGGTTGTGTGAGTCTAAGAACTTTTCCATTTCTTGGTGGTCTTCTGATTTGTTGGAGTACAGTGCTTTGTAGTAATTTCTGATTATGTTCTTAATGGTTGTAATGTCTGTTGTTATGTTGCCTTTTTCATCTTTGATGCTGTTAATTCTTGCCTTCTCTTGTTTTTTCTTTGTCAGTCGGGCCAGCGGGGTGTCTATTTTGTTTATCTTTTCAAAAAACCAGCTTTTTGATTTGTTGATTTTGTGTATGGTTTTTTTTATTTCTATCTGGTTGATTTCCTCCCTTGTTTTGATGATTCCTTGTTTCCTGTTGTGTGTGGGGCTCATCTGCTGCTGCTTTTCCAATTCCTGGAGGTGTGTGGTTAGTTCCTGTATTTGGCGCCTCTCTTGGGCCTTGACATGAGCTCCAATTGTGATGAGTTTACCCCGTAGCACTGCTTTGGCAGTGTTCCACAAGTTTTGGAATGTTGTATCAGAGTTTTCATTGGTTTCCATAAATTTTTTGATCTCATCTTTAATTTCTTCCCTGACCCATTGTTCGTTCAATAGCATATTGTTCAACCTCCAAGAGTTTCTATATTTCCTTGGGCATTTTGAATTGCTGATTTCCAGTTTCATTCCATGGTGGTCTGAGAGGGTACATGGTATGATTTCTATCTTTTTGAAGTTATTTAGATTTGCTTTGTGTCCTATCATGTGGTCGATCCTGGAGAAGGTGCCATGTACTGCTGAAAAAAATGTATAATCTGTGGTCTTAGGATAAAAAATTCTATAAATGTCTACCAAGTCCAGTTGTTCTAATGTTTGTACGAGCTCTGTTGTTTCTTTGTTGAGTTTTTGTTTTGTTGATCTGTCTATAGTTGTTAGCGGGGTGTTAAGATCGCCCACTATTATTGTGTGTGTATCTATGTCTCCCCTTAAGTCTGTAAGTAGTTGCTTCACGAAGCTAGGCGCATTGGAATTAGGTGCATATATGTTCACGATTGTAATTACTTCTTGATGGATCAGTCCCTTCACCAATATATAATGTCCTTCTCTGTCCTTTTTGATGTCTGTCAGCTTGAAGTCTAGGTCATCTGAGATTAGAACAGCTACGCCAGCCTTTTTTTCTCGTCCATTGGCATGAAATGTCTTTTTCCATCCTTTCACTTTAAATTTCTTACAGGATTTTCTGGTTAGATGTGTCTCTTGTAGGCAACATATAGTTGGGTGCTGTTTGATGATCCATTCCGTTAATCTATGCCTTTTGATTGGTGAGTTTAAGCCATTTGTGTTTAGAGATAATATTGAGAGGAATTGGTTTTGGGCTGCCATGAGTGTAAGTGTGCAAGTGTGTATTTGCGACTATTGGAGTTTTTGATTGGTTGACTTTTCTTGTATGGATTTTAGTGGGGAGGTCTTCCCATTTGCCATCTTTGATTTTGGTTTGTATTTTTTCTTTCTGGGTTTAGCACCTTCCTGAGGAGATTTTCCAGAGCTGGTTTCGTGTTGATGTATTCTTCGAGTTTCTCTTTACTGTTGAAGTATTTGATTTCATTCTCAAATATAAATGAGAGCTTTGCTGGGTACATTATTCTTGGTTGGCAGTTGTTTTGTTTCAGGATTTGATAGGTTTTACCCCATTCTCTCCTTGCTTGGAGCGTTTCTTCTGATAGGTCGGCTGTGATCCTGATTTCCCTTCCCCTGAAAGTAATCTTATCCTTTTTTCTTACTTGTCTTAGAATGGTTTCCTTGTATTCACTTGAAGGTAGCTTGAGGACCACATGTCTGGGAGACAATTTGTTTGGGTCGTATCTACTGGGGGTTCTTTGTCCTTCCTGGATTTGTGCTAGATTTATATTTCCAGTATTCTGGAAGTTCTCCTGTATTATCTCATTGAGCACTCGTTGCAAGCCTGTCTCCTTTTCCACTCCTTCGGGAAGGCCTATTATTCTAATATTTGATTTTTTGAGGTTGTCTTTCATTTCCTGTATGGACCTATTGGCTTTCTCTAGATTTGTCTCCAACTGTTTGATGAGCTGCTGCCTTTCATTCTGATTGTCTTCCAATTCTGATATTCTGTCTTCTGCTGTGTTCATTCTGTTGGTTAGGCTTTCAATTTTGTTCTCTATATCAAGGATTCCCTTTTTGACTTGATTTATTTCTGCAGTGATATGGTTTTCGAATGCCTTAGACTCTTCCCAGCGCTTTTCACTCTCTCTGACGAATTTCATCATTAGCTTCTTAAAGTCCTTATCTGATAGTTCCTCTATGTCTTCATCTTGCATCTCAGATATTGGGATTAGTTTTTGGTTGTATTGGGAGGGAGTGCTTGATCTTTCCTCTGGGTCATTGCTTTTTCTGATACTTCTCCTCATTGTGTTTTTACTTCTTGTTGTTTTGAGATTTTAGCGGTGATTCAGCTGAGCCGGCTCTGGTTTGGGGTCTCCGGCTGAGCCCAGCAGGGCTTACTGCCTGAGTCACCAGCTGCTTTCAGGGTCTGTAGATCACAGCCCCGAGTTGGGTCAGGAGGCTTTGTGGGCCAGCCCTAGTGCCAGGTCCCTTCCCCTGTGGCTCCCTCTCAAAGGCAGTTCCCTACAGATTCACTCTGCCGAGCCGCGCCTGGGCTTTGGGTCACAAGGCTAATACAGCGGGGGTCTCTGCCTCAGTGCTGAGCCGAGACTCTCCTTCAGGGCTTGAGGTTAGCACAGCAAGGGCTCCTGCTGCTCGGAGCCTAAAATCCCCAACCCCGGCCTGTGCTGGGCTGGAGATCTCCGCGGCCCCAGTGCCAAACTCGGAAGCGCTGCTCCGCCGAGGGCTGCAACACCACAGGCAGGTCTTTCTGAGTGGGCTCCTGCTGGGAAAACCTGTCCGGCCAGTTCAGCTGAGCCCGCTCCGGTCTGGCCTCTCTAGCTGAGCCCAGCTGGGGACTCCACCCTGAAGAAGTCACTTCCTCAGCTGCACTCTCTCAAGGATGGAAGCGGATCTCTGAGAGGCACAGAGCCCTTTAGGTGAGACGTGCCCCCACTAGTCTGCTCCTCTGCCCAGGACGTGAGGCCCTGTCGAGCGTTGCCCAGCCTCTGGGGCTCAGGGCGAGTCCAGCAACAGGATCCACTGACTCTCCCGCAGCCAGTCCACAGCTCGGAGCCGATATGGGGATCTCTGAGCCCCAGTCCCACAGTGCTGCTCCTGTTCCCTCTGCACTCTCCCAGAGCCGCTGAGCAGCGGGTAGGCAAGCCTCTGGGAAATCTCCCCAGCTTTTCCTCCACTTCTGCAGGGATAATGCACCCAATGATCAGTCCAGTAGCCTCCTCTGGGGGCTCCTGCCTTCCAGGGGACTGGTGCCCCTGTCGGTGTGGGCGCCTATCCTTCCAGCCACCTCTGTTTTCCCTGGGGCGGTTGAGCCTCTGCCGCCTTCCCCCTGCCTGGGATCGTGACTCACCAGGTTTCTCGCGGCGTGCTGTATTTTCTTTCCTACTTTTTGCGGCTGTTCCTTCACGCTGTGTAGATCTTCTTGCTTTAGTGAACTCCAGTGACCTTCTCGCTCTTCTCCCTACAGTTTCGCGCCTCCTGGCCTGTTTCTCTGCTGGATCGGCTCCCCTCCTTCCCTACTCCACACTACACCAGTTCTCTGCAGTCGGCCATCTTTTTCAGTCTCCTTTGGCTGTGGAGTTTTGAGCGCCTTGAGTGAGGAGCTGCATGTTAGTTTTGTGTGGGTGCTCAAGCTGCTTGATTCCATCCCACTGGGCTCAATGGGCATGGGACCGGAAGTGAGCAAACAGGGTTTCCTAGATAGCTGCCAGGACAGCTGATGGTATGTGAAGTGCATGAGGCAGGTGGAGTTGTTTTGACACTGGAAGTGCTGTGCTGCTGCTTCGGACAGTTGCCATTCACCACCACACTACCTTCCCTAGGTGTCATAGCCACTTTCAGACATATGTGCTGCCAGAGCACTTGGTTTCCATGGCAGCGGGAAATGGCTTTGGCTCTGAACTTGTCTTTGGCTATGGAGTTTTGAGCGCCTTGAGTGAGGAGCTGCATGTTAGTTTTGTGTGGGTGCTGAAGCTGCTTGATTCCATCCCACTGGGCTCAATGGGCATGGGACCGGAAGTGAGCAAACAGGGTTTCCTAGATAGCTGCCACGACAGCTGATGGTTTGTGAAGTGCATGAGGCAGGTGGAGTTGTTTTGGCACTGGAAGAGCTGTGCTGCTGCTTCGGGCAGTTGCCATTCACCACCACACTACCTTCCCTAGGTGTCATAGCCACTTGCAGACATATGTGCTGCCAGAGCACTTGGTTTCCATGGCAGCGGGAAATGGCTTGGGCGCTGAACTTGTCTTTGCCTGTGGAGTTTTGAGCGCCTTGAGTGAGGAGCTCCATGTTAGTTTTGTGTGGGTGCTCAACCTGCTTGATTCCATCCCACTGGGCTTAAAGGGCATGGGACCAGAAGTGTCCAAACAGGGTTTCCTAGATAGCGGCCAGGACAGCTGATCGTACGTGAAGTTCAAGAGGCAGGTGGAGTTGTTTTTTCACAGGAAGAGCTGTGCTGCTGCTTCAGGCAGTTGCCATTCACCACCACACTTCCTTACCTAGGTTTTATAGCCACTTGCAGACATATGTGCTGCCAGAGCCCTTGGTTTCCATGGCAGCGGGAAATGGCTTTGGCCCTGAACTTGTCTTTGCCTGTGGAGTTTTGAGCGCCTTGAGTAAAGAGGTGCATGTTAGTTTTGTGTGGGTGCTCAAGCTGCTTGATTCCATCCCACTGGGCTCAATTGGCATGGGACCGGAAGTGACCAAACAGGGTTTCCTAGATAGCTGCCAGGACAGCTGATGGTATGTGAAGTGTGTGAGGCAGATGGAGTTGTATTGGCACTGAAAGAGCTGTGCTGCTGCTTCGGGCAGTTGCCATTCACCACCACACTACCTTCCCTAGGTGTCATAGCCACTTTCAGACATATGTGCTGCCAGAGTCCTTGGTTTCCATGGCAGCGGGAAATGGCTTTGGCCCTGAACTTGTCTTTGGCTATGGAGTTTTGAGCGCCTTGAGTGAGGAGCTGCATGTTAGTTTTGTGTGGGTGCTGAAGCTGCTTGATTCCATCCCACTGGGCTCAATGGGCATGGGACCGGAAGTGAGCAAACAGGGTTTCCTAGATAGCTGCCACGACAGCTGATGGTTTGTGAAGTGCATGAGGCAGGTGGAGTTGTTTTGGCACTGGAAGAGCTGTGCTGCTGCTTCGGGCAGTTGCCATTCACCACCACACTACCTTCCCTAGGTGTCATAGCCACTTTCAGACATATGTGCTGCCAGAGCACTTGGTTTCCATGGCAGCGGGAAATGGCTTGGGCGCTGAACTTGTCTTTGCCTGTGGAGTTTTGAGCGCCTTGAGTGAGGAGCTCCATGTTAGTTTTGTGTGGGTGCTCAAGCTGCTTGATTCCATCCCACTGGGCTTAAAGGGCATGGGACCAGAAGTGTCCAAACAGGGTTTCCTAGATAGCAGCCAGGACAGCTGATCGTACGTGAAGTTCAAGAGGCAGGTGGAGTTGTTTTTTCACAGGAAGAGCTGTGCTGCTGCTTCAGGCAGTTGCCATTCACCACCACACTTCCTTACCTAGGTTTTATAGCCACTTGCAGACATATGTGCTGCCAGAGCCCTTGGTTTCCATGGCAGCGGGAAATGGCTTTGGCCCTGAACTTGTCTTTTGCTGTGGAGTTTTGAGCGCCTTGAGTAAAGAGGTGCATGTTAGTTTTGTGTGGGTGCTCAAGCTGCTTGATTCCATCCCACTGGGCTCAATTGGCATGGGACCGGAAGTGACCAAACAGGGTTTCCTAGATAGCTGCCAGGACAGCTGATGGTATGTGAAGTGTGTGAGGCAGATGGAGTTGTATTGGCACTGAAAGAGCTGTGCTGCTGCTTCGGGCAGTTGCCATTCACCACCACACTACCTTCCCTAGGTGTCATAGCCACTTTCAGACATATGTGCTGCCAGAGTCCTTGGTTTCCATGGCAGCGGGAAATGGCTTTGGCCCTGAACTTGTCTTTGGCTGTGGAGTTTTGAGCGCCTTGAGTGAGGAGCTGCATGTTAGTTTTGTGTGGGTGCTGAAGCTGCTTGATTCCATCCCACTGGGCTCAATGGGCATGGGACCGGAAGTGAGCAAACAGGGTTTCCTAGATAGCTGCCAGGACAGCTGATGGTATGTGAAGTTTGTGAGGCAGGTGGAGTTGTTTTGGCACTGGAAGAGCTGTGCTGCTGCTTCGGGCAGTTGCCATTCACCACCACACTCCCTTCCCTAGGTGTCATAGCCACTTTCAGACATATGTGCTGCCAGAGCCCTTGGTTTCCATGGCAGCGGGAAATGGCTTGGGCTCTGAACTTGTCTTTGGCTGTGGAGCTTTGAGCGCCTTGAGTGAGGAGGTCCATGTTAGTTTTGTGTGGGTGCTCAAGCTGCTTGATTCTATCCCACTGGGCTCATGGGCATGGGACCGGAAGTGACCGAACAGGGTTTCCTAGATAGCTGCCAGGACAGCTGATGGTATGTGAAGTTTGTGAGGCAGATGGAGTTGTTTTGGCACTGGAAGAGCTGTGCTGCTGCTTCGGGCAGTTGCCATTTACCACCACACTACCTTCCCTAGGTGTCATAGCCACTTTCAGACATATGTGCTGCCAGAACCCTTGGTTTCCATGGCAGCGGGAAATGGCTTGGGCGCTGGACTTGTCTTTGGCTGTGGAGTTTTGAGAGCCTTGAGTGAGGAGCTCCATGTTAGTTTTGTGTGGGTGCTCAAGCTGCTTGATTCCATCCCACTGGGCTCAATGGGCATGGGACCGGAAGTGAGCAAGCAGGGTTTCCTAGATAGCTGCCAGGACAGCTGATGGTTTGTGAAGTGCTTGAGGCAGGTGGAGTTGTTTTGGCACTGGAAGACCTGTGCTGCTGCTTCGGGCAGTTGCCATTCACCACCACACTACCTTCCCTAGGTGTCATAGCCACTTTCAGACATATGTGCTGCCAGAGCACTTGGTTTCCATGGCAGCGGGAAATGGCCTGCGCGCTGAACTTGTCTTTGGCTGTGGAGTTTTGAGCGCCTTGAGTGAGGAGCTCCATGTTAGTTTTGTGTGGGTGCTCAAGCTGCTTGATTCTATCCCACTGGGCTCAATGGGCATGGGACCAGAAGTGACCAAACAGGGTTTCCTAGATAGCGGGCAGGACAGCTGATGGTAGGTAAAGTTCATGAGGCAGGTGGAGTTGTTTTGGCACTGGAAGAGCTGTGCTGCTGCTTCGGGCAGTTGCCATTCACCACCACACTACCTTCCCTAGGTGTCATAGCCACTTTCAGACATATGTGCTGCCAGAGCCCTTGGTTTCCATGGCAGCGGGAAATGGCTTGGGCGCTGAACTTGTCTTTGGCTGTGGAGTTTTGAGCTCCATGTGTGAGGAGCTGCATGTGAGTTTTGTGTGGGTGCTCAAGCTGCTTGATTCCATCCCACTGGGCTCAATGGGCATGGGACCGGAAGTGACCAAACAGGGTTTCCTAGATAGCTGCCAGGACAGCTGATGGTATGTGAAGTGCATGAGGCAGGTGGAGTTGTTTTGGCACTGGATGAGCTGTGCTGCTGCTTCGGGCAGTTGCCATTCACCACAACACTACCTTCCCTAGGTGTCATAGCCACTTGCAGACATATGTGCTGCCAGAGCACTTGGTTTCCATGGCAGCGGGAAATGGCTTGGGCGCGGAACTTGTGTTTGGCTGTGGAGTTTTGCGTGCCTTGAGTGAGGAGCTCCATGTGAGTTTTGTATGGGTGCTGAAGCTGCTTGATTCCATCCCACTGGGCTCAATGGGCATGGGATTGGAAGTGAGCAAACAGGGTTTCCTAGATAGCTGCCAGGACAGCTGATGGTAGGTAAAGTTCATGAGGCAGGTGGAGTTGTTTTGGCACTGGAAGAGCTGTGCTGCTGCTTCGGGCAGTTGCCATTCACCACCACACTACCTTCCCTAGGTGTCATAGCCACTTTCAGACATATGTGCTGCCAGAGCCCTTGGTTTCCATGGCAGCGGGAAATGGCTTGGGCTCTGAACTTGTCTTTGGCTGTGGAGTTTTGAACGCCTTGAGTGAGGAGCTCCATGTTAGTTTTGTGTGGGTGCTCAAGCTACTTGATTCTAACCCACTGGGCTCAATGGGCATGGGACCGGAAGTGACCAAACAGGGTTTCCTAGATAGCTGCCAGGATAGCTGATGGTATGTGAAGTGCATGAGGCAGGTGGAGTTGTTTTGACACTGGAAGTGCTGTGCTGCTGCTTCGGACAGTTGCCATTCACCACCACACTACCTTCCCTAGGTGTCATAGCCACTTTCAGACATATGTGCTGCCAGAGCACTTGGTTTCCATGGCAGCGGGAAATCGCTTTGGCTCTGAACTTGTCTTTGGCTGTGGAGTTTTGAGCGCCTTGAGTGAGGAGCTCCATGTTAGTTTTGTGTGGGTGCTCAAGCTGCTTGATTCCATCCCCCTTGGATCAATGGGCATGGGACCGGAAGTGAGCAAACAGGGTTTCCTAGATAGCTGCCACGACAGCTGATGGTTTGTGAAGTGCATGAGGCAGGTGGAGTTGTTTTGGCACTGGAAGAGCTGTGCTGCTGCTTCGGGCAGTTGCCATTCACCACCACACTACCTTCCCTAGGTGTCATAGCCACTTTCAGACATATGTGCTGCCAGAGCACTTGGTTTCCATGGCAGCGGGAAATGGCTTGGGCACTGAACTTGTCTTTGGCTGTGGAGTTTGAGCTCCATGTGTGAGGAGCTGCATGTTAGTTTTGTGTGGGTGCTGAAGCTGCTTTATTCCATCCCGCTGGGCTCAATGGGCATGGGACCGGAAGTGACCAAACAGGGTTTCCTAGATAGCTGCCAGGACAGCTGATGGTATGTGAAGTGCATGAGGCAGGTGGAGTTGTTTTGGCACTGGAAGAGCTGTGCTCCTGCTTCGGGCAGTTGCCATTCACCACCACACTACCTTCCCTAGGTGTCATAGCCACTTTCAGACATATGTGCTGCCAGAGCCCTTGGTTTCCATGGCAGCGGGAAATGGCTTGGGCTCTGAACTTGTCTTTGGCTGTGAAGTTTTGAGCGCCTTGAGTGAGGAGCTGCATGTTAGTTTTGTGTGAGTGCTCAAGCTGCTTGATTCCATCCCACTGGGCTCAATGGGCATGGGACCGGAAGTGAGCAAACAGGGTTTCCTAGATAGCTGCCAGGACAGCTGATGGTATGTGAAGTGCATGAGGCAAGTGGAGTTGTTTTGGTACTGGAAGAGCTGTGCTGCTACTTCGGGCAGTTGCCATTCACCACCACACTACCTTCCCTAGGTGTCATAGCCACTTTCAGACATATGTGCTGCCAGAGCACTTGGTTTAAATGTCAGCGGGAAATGGCTTATGCTGTGAACTTGTCTTTGGCTGTGGAATTTTGAGCGCCTTGAGTGAGGAGCTGCAAGTTAGTTTTGTGTGGGTGCTCAAGCTGCTTGATTCCATCCCACTGGGCTCAATGGGCATGGGACCGGAAGTGAGCAAACAGGGTTTCCTAGATAGCTGCCAGGACAGCTGATTGTATGTGAAGTTCATGAGGCAGGTGGAGTTGTTTTGGCACTGGAAGAGCTGTGCTGCTGCTTCGGGCAGTTGCCATTCACCACCACACTACCTTCCCTAGGTGTCATAGCCACTTTCAGACATATGTGCTGCCAGAGCCCTTGGTTTCCATGGCAGCGGGAAATGGCTTGGACTCTGAACTTGTCTTTGGCTGTGGAGTTTTGAGCGCCTTGAATGAGGAGCTGCATGTTAGTTTTGTGTGAGTGCTCAAGCTGTTTGACTCCTTCCCACTGGGCTCAATTGGCATTGGATTGGAAGTGAGCAAACAGGGTTTCCTAGATAGCTGCCAGGACAGCTGATTGTATGTGAAGTTCATGAGGCAGGTGGAGTTGTTTTTTCACTGGAAGAGCTGTGCTGCTGCTTCGGGCAGTTGCCATTCACCACCACACTCCCTTCCCTAGGTGTCATAGCCACTTTCAGACATATGTGCTGCCAGAGCCCTTGCTTTCCATGGCAGCGGGAAATGGCTTGGGCTGTGAACTTGTCTTTGGCTGTGGAATTTTGAGCTCCTTGAGTGAGGAGCTGCATGTTAGTTTTGTGTGGGTGCTGAAGCTGCTTGATTCCATCCCACTGGGCTCAATGGGCATGGGACCGGAAGTGAGCAAACAGGGTTTCCTAGATAGCTGCCAGGACAGCTGATGGTATGTGAAGTTCAAGAGGCAGCAGGAGTTGTTTTGGCACAGGAAGAGCTGTGCTGCTGCTTCGGGCAGTTGCCATTCACCACCACACTACCTTCCCTAGGTGTCATAGCCACTTTCAGACATATGTGCTGCCAGAGCACTTGGTTTCCATGGCAGCGGGAAATGGCTTGGGCCCTGAACTTGTCTTTGGCTGTGGAGTTTTGAGCGCCTTGAGTGAGGAGCTGCATGTTAGTTTTGTGTGGGTGCTGAAGCTGCTTGATTCCATCCCACTGGGCTCAATGGGCATGGGACTGGAAGTGAGCAAACAGGGTTTCCTAGATAGCTGCCAGGACAGCTGATGGTATGTGAAGTGCATGAGGCAGGTGGAGTTGTTTTGGCACTGGAAGAGCTGTGCTGCTGCTTCGGGCAGTTGCCATTCACCACCACACTACCTTCCCTAGGTGTCATAGCCACTTTCAGACATATGTGCTGCCAGAGCCCTTGGTTTCCATGGCAGCGGGAAATGGCTTTGGCCCTGAACTTGTCTTTGGCTGTGGAGTTTTGAGCGCCTTCAGCTAGGAGGTGCATGTTAGTTTTGTGTGGGTGCTCAAGCTGCTTGATTCTATCCCACTGGGCTCAATGGGCATGGGACCGGAAGTGACCAAACAGTGTTTCCTAGATAGCTGCCAGGACAGCTGATGGTATGTGAAGTGCATGAGGCAGGTGGAGTTGTTTTGGCACTGGAAGAGCTGTGCTGCTTCGGGCAGTTGCCATTCACCACCACACTACCTTCCCTAGGTGTCATAGCCACGTTCAGACATATGTGCTGCCAGAGCACTTGGTTTCCATGGCAGCGGGAAATGGCTTGGGCGCTGGACTTGTCTTTGGCTGTGGAGTTTTGCGAGCCTTGAGTGAGGAGCTCCATGTTAGTTTTGTGTGGGTGCTCAAGCTGCTTGATTCCATCCCACTGGGCTCAATGGGCATGGGACCGAAAGTGACCAAACAGGGTTTCCTAGATAGCTGCCAGGACAGCTGATGGTATGTGAAGTGCATGAGGCAGGTGGAGTTGTTTTGGCACTGGAAGAGCTGCGCTGCTGCTTCAGGCAGTTGCCATTCACCACAACAATACCTTCCCTTGGTGTCATAGCCACTTTCAGACATATGTGCTGCCAGAGCCCTTGCTTTCCATGGCAGCGGGAAATGGCTTGGACGCTGAACTTGTCTTTGGCTGTGGAGTTTTGAGCGCCTTGAGTGAGGAGCTGCATGTTAGTTTTGTGTGGGTGCTCAAGCTGCTTGATTCCATCCGACTGGGCTCAATGTGCATGGGACCGGAAGTGAGCAAACAGGGTTTCCTAGATAGCTGCCAGGACAGCTGATGGTATGTGAAGTGCATGAGGCAGGTGGAGTTGTTTTGGCACTGGAAGAGCTGTGCTGCTGCTTCGGGCAGTTGCCATTCACCACCACACGACCTTCCCTAGGTGTCATAGCCACTTTCAGACATATGTGCTGCCAGAGCCCTGGGTTTCCATGGCAGCGGGAAATGGCTTGGGCGCTGAACTTGCCTTTGGCTGTGGAGTTTTGAGCGCCTTGAATGAGGAGCTGCATGTTAGGTTTGTGTGAGTTCTCAAGCTGCTTGATTCCTTCCCACTGGGCTCAATGGGCATTGGATTGGAAGTTAGCAAACAGGGTTTCCTAGATAGCTGCCAGGACAGCTGATTGTATGTGAAGTTCATGAGGCAGGTGGAGTTGTTTTGGCATTGAAAGAGCTGTGCTGCTGCTTCGGGCAGTTGCCATTCACCACCACACTACCTTCCCTAGGTGTCATAGCCACTTTCAGACATATGTGCTGCCAGAGCTCTTGGTTTCCATGGCAGCGGGAAATGGCTTGGGCCCTGAAATTGTCTTTGGCTGTGGAGTTTTGAGCGCCTTGAGTGAGGGGCTCCATGTTAATTTTGTGTGAGTGCTCAAGCTGATTGATTCTATCCCACTGGGCTCAATTGGCATTGGCCCGGAAGTGAGCAAACAGGGTTTCCTATCTAGCTGCCAGGACAGCTGATGGTATGTGAAGTGCGTGAGGCAGCTGGAGTTGTTTTGGCACTGGAAGAGCTGTGCTGCTGCTTCGGGCAGTTGCCATTCACCACCACACTACCTTCCCTAGGTGTCATAGCCCCTTGCAGACATATGTGCTGCCAGAGCGCTTGGTTTCCATGGCAGCGGGAAATGGCTTGGGCCCTGAACTTGTCTTTGGCTGTGGAGTTTTGAGCGCCTTCAGTGAGGAGCTGCATATTAGTTTTGTGTGGGTGCTCAAGCTGCTTGATTCCATCCCACTGGGCTCATGGGCATTTGAAAGGAAGTGAGCTTCTAATTGATCGAGGTGACGCTCTGCTCTCTCTGCCTACAAACCTGAGAGGGCCTCCCTAAGAGGCGGTTGAACTTGAACTGGACAAGTGGGATGCTGGACTCTGTATGGTGTAAACTTTTAATTAGGGAATCTCAACGGAACTTGAGCTGTGGTTATGAATCAAGGTGAAGGAATTCATGATGGGGGAAGGGTTTGGGGTGAAGGGGGGGGAATCCTAGTACCTAAGAAATTGTGTCATGTAATGCAATGTAATTAATGAATAAATGAATATTTAAAAAAAAAAAAAAAGAAAGGAAGTGAGCAAACAGGGTTTCCTAGATAGCGGCCAGGACAGCTGATGGTATGTGAAGTTCAAGAGTAAGGTGGAGTTGTTTTGGCACTGGAAGAGCTGTGCTGCTGCTTCGGGCAGTTGCCATTCACCACCACACGACCTTCCCTAGGTGTCATAGCCACGTTCAGACATATGTGCTGCCAGAGCACTTGGTTTCCATGGCAGCAGGAAATGGCTTGGACTCTGAACTTGTCTTTGGCTGTGGAGTTTTGAGCGCCTTGAGTGAGGAGCTCCATGTTAGTTTTGTGTGGGTGCTCAAGCTGCTTGATTCCATCCCACTGGGCTCAATGGGCATGGGACCGGAAGTGAGCAAACAGGGTTTCCTAGATAGCTGCCAGGACAGCTGATGGTATGTGAAGTGCATGAGGCAAGTGGAGTTGTTTTGGCACTGGAAGAGCTGTGCTGCTGCTTCAGGCAGTTGCCATTCACCACCACACGACCTTCCCTAGGTGTCATAGCCACTTTCAGACATATGTGCTGCCAGAGCCCTTGGTTTCCATGGCAGCGGGAAATGGTGTTGGCTCTGAACTTGTCTTTGGCTGTGGAGTTTTGAGCGCCTTGAGTGAGGAGCTCCATGTTAGTTTTGTTTGGGTGCTCAAGCTGCTTGATTCCATCCCACTGGGCTCAATGGGCATTGGACCGGAAGTGAGCAAACAGGGTTTCCTATCTAGCTGCCAGGACAGCTGATGGTTTGTGAAGTGCATGAGGCAGGTGGAGTTGTTTTGGCACTGGAAGAGCTGTGCTGCTGCTTCGGGCAGTTGCCATTCACCACCACACTACCTTCCCTAGGTGTCATAGCCACTTTCAGACATATGTGCTGCCAGAGCACTTGGTTTCCATGGCAGCGGGAAATGGCTTGGGCTCTGAACTTGTCTTTGCCTGTGGAGTTTTGAGCGCCTTGAGTGAGGAGCTCCATGTTAGTTTTGTGTGGGTGCTCAAGCTGCTTGATTCCATCCCACTGGGCTCAATGGGCATGGGATCGGAAGTGAGCAAACAGGGTTTCCTAGATAGCTGCCAGGACAGCTGATGGTTTGTGAAGTGCATGATGCAGGTGGAGTTGTTTTGGCACTGGAAGAGCTGTGCTGCTGCTTCGGGCAGTTGCCATTCACCACCACACTACCTTCCCTAGGTGTCATAGCCACTTTCAGACATATGTGCTGCCAGAGCCCTTGGTTTCCATGGCAGCGGGAAATGGCTTGGGCCCTGAACTTGTCTTTGGCTGTGGAGTTTTGAGCGCCTTGATTGAGGAGCTGCATGTTAGTTTTGTGTGGGTGCTCAAGCTGCTTGATTTAATTCCACTGGGCTCAATGGGCATTGGACCGGAAGTGAGCAAACAGGGTTTCCTAGATAGCTGCCAGGACAGCTGATGGTGTGTGAAGTGCATGAGGCAGGTGGAGTTGTATTGGCACTGGAAGAGCTGTGCTGCTGCTTCGGGCAGTTGCCATTCACCACCACACTACCTTCCCTAGGTGTCATAGCCACTTTCAGACATATGTGCTGCCAGAGCCCTTGGTTTCCATGGCAGCGGGAAATGGCGTTGGCTCTGAACTTGTCTTTGGCTGTGGAGTTTTGAGCGCCTTGAGTGAGGAGCTCCATGTTAGTTTTGTTTGGGTGCTCAAGCTGCTTGGTTTCATCCCACTGGGCTCAATGGGCATTGGACCGGAAGTGAGCAAACAGGGTTTCCTAGATAGCTGCCAGGACAGCTGATGGTTTGTGAAGTGCATGAGGCAGGTGGAGTTGTTTTGGCACTGGAAGAGCTGTGCTGCTGCTTCGGGCAGTTGCCATTCACCACCACACTACCTTCCCTAGGTGTCATAGCCACTTTCAGACATATGTGCTGCCAGAGCACTTGGTTTCCATGGCAGCGGGAAAAGGCTTGGGCGCTGAACTTGTCTTTGGCTGTGGAGTTTTGAGTGCCTTCAGTGAGGAGCTGCAAGTTAGTTTTGTGTGGGTGCTCAAGCTGCATGATTCTATCCCACTGGGCTCAAGGGGCATTGGACCGGAAGTGAGCAAACAGGGTTTCCTAGATAGCTGCCAGGACAGCTGATGGTTTGTGAAGTGCATGAGGCAGGTGGAGTTGTTTTGGCACTGGAAGAGCTGTGCTGCTGCTTCGGGCAGTTGCCATTCACCACCACACTACCTTCCCTAGGTGTCATAGCCACTTTCAGACATATGTGCTGCCAGAGCACTTGGTTTCCATGGCAGCGGGAAAAGGCTTGGGCGCTGAACTTGTCTTTGGCTGTGGAGTTTTGAGCGCCTTCAGTGAGGAGCTCCATGTTAGTTTTGTGTGGGTGCTCAAGCTGCATGATTCTATCCCACTGGGCTCAAGGGGCATTGGACCGGAAGTGAGCAAACAGGGTTTCCTAGATAGCTGCCAGGACAGCTGATGGTATGTGAAGTGCATGAGGCAGGTGGAGTTGTTTTGGCACTGGAAGTGCTGTGCTGCTGCTTCGGGCAGTTGCCATTCACCACCACACGACCTTCCCTAGGTGTCATAGCCACTTTCAGACATATGTGCTGCAAGAGCCCTTGGTTTCCATGGCAGCGGGAAATGGCTTTTGCTCTGAACTTGTCTTTGGCTGTGGAGTTTTGAGCGCCTTGAGTGAGGAGCTCCATGATAGTTTTGTTTGGGTGCTCAAGCTGCTTGGTTCCATCCCACTGGGCTCAATGGGCATGGGACCGGAAGTGAGCAAACAGGGTTTCCTAGATAGCTGCTAGGACAGCTTATGGTTTGTGAATTGCATGTGGCAGGTGGAGTTGTTTTGGCACTGGAAGAGCTGTGCTGCTGCTTCGGGCAGTTGCCATTCACCACCACACTACCTTCCCTAGGTGTCATAGCCACTTTCAGACATATGTGCTGCCAGAGCACTTGGTTTCCATGGCAGCGGGAAATGGCTTGGGCGCTGAACTTGTCCTTGGCTGTGGAGCTTTGAGCGCCTTGAGTGAGGAGCTCCATGTTAGTTTCGTGTGGGTGCTCAAGCTGCATGATTCTATCCCACTGGGCTCAATGGGCATTGGACCGGAAGTGAGCAAACAGGGTTTCCTAGATAGCTGCCAGGACAGCTGATGGTTTGTGAAGTGCATGAGGCAGGTGGAGTTGTTTTGGCACTGGAAGAGCTGTGCTGCTGCTTCGGGCAGTTGCCATTCACCACCACACTACCTTCCCTAGGTGTCATAGCCACTTTCAGACATATGTGCTGCCAGAGCCCTTGGTTTCCATGGCAGCGGGAAATTTCTTTTGCTGTGAACTTGTCTTTGGCTGTGGAATTTTGAGCTCCTTGAGTGAGGAGCTGCAAGTTAGTTTTGTGTGGGTGCTCAAGCTGCTTGATTCCATCCCCCTTGGATCAATGGGCATGGGACCGGAAGTGAGCAAACAGGGTTTCCTAGATAGCTGCCAGGACAGCTGATGGTATGTGAAGTGCATGAGGCAGGTGGAGTTGTTTTGGCACTGGAAGAGCTGTGCTGCTGCTTCGGGCAGTTGCCATTCACCACCACACTACCTTCCCTAGGTGTCATAGCCACTTGCAGACATATGTGCTGCCAGAGCACTTGGTTTCCATGGCAGCGGGAAATGGCTTGGGCGCTGAACTTGTCTTTGGCTGTGGAGTTTTTGCGCCTTCAGTGAGGAGCTCCATGTTAGTTTTGTGTGGGTGCTCAAGCTGGTAGATTCTATCCCACTGGGCTCAATGGGCATGGGACCAGAAGTGAGCAAACAGGGTTTCCTAGATAGCTGCCAGGACAGCTGATGGTATGTGAAGTTCATGAGGCAGGTGGAGTTGTTTTGGCACTGGAAGTGCTGTGCTGCTGCTTCGGGCAGTTGCCATTCACCACCACACTACCTTCCCTAGGTGTCATAGCCACTTTCAGACATATGTGCTGCCAGAGCACTTGGTTTCCATGGCAGCGGGAAATGGCTTTTGCGCTGAACTTGTCTTTGCCTGTGGAGTTTTGAGCGGCTTGAGTGAGGAGCTCCATGTTAGTTTTGTGTGGGTGCTCAAGCTGCTTGATTCCATCCCACTGGGCTCATGGGCATTTGAAAGGAAGTGAGCAAACAGGGTTTCCTAGATAGCTGCCAGGACAGCTGATGGTTTGTGAAGTGCATGAGGCAGGTGGAGTTGTTTTGGCACTGGAAGAGCTGTGCTGCTGCTTCGGGCAGTTGCCATTCACCACCACACTACCTTCCCTAGGTGTCATAGCCACTTTCAGACATATGTGCTGCCAGAGCCCTTGGTTTCCATGGCAGCGGGAAATGGCTTTGGCCCTGAACTTGTCTTTGGCTGTGGAGTTTTGAGCGCCTTCAGCGAGGAGGTGCATGTTAGTTTTGTGTGGGTGCTCAAGCTGCTTGATTCTATCCCACTGGGCTCAATGGGCATGGGACCGGAAGTGAGCAAACAGGGTTTCCTAGATAGCTGCCAGGACAGCTGATGGTATGTGAAGTGCATGAGGCAGGTGGAGTTGTTTTGGCACTGGAAGAGCTGTGCTGCTTCGGGCAGTTGCCATTCACCACCACACTACCTTCCCTAGGTGTCATAGCCACGTTCAGACATATGTGCTGCCAGAGCACTTGGTTTCCATGGCAGCGGGAAATGGCTTGGGCTCTGAACTTGTCTTTGGATGTGGAGTTTTGAGCTCCATGTGTGAGGAGCTGCATGTGAGTTTTGTGTGGGTGCTCAAGCTGCTTGATTCCATCCCACTGGGCTCAATGGGCATGGGACCGAAAGTGACCAAACAGGGTTTCCTAGATAGCTGCCAGGACAGCTGATGGTATGTGAAGTGCATGAGGCAGGTGGAGTTGTTTTGGCACTGGAAGAGCTGTGCTGCTGCTTCGGGCAGTTGCCATTCACCACAACACTACCTTCCCTTGGTGTCATAGCCACTTTCAGACATATGTGCTGCCAGAGCCCTTGCTTTCCATGGCAGCGGGAAATGGCTTGGACTCTGAACTTGTCTTTGGCTGTGGAGTTTTGAGCGCCTTGAGTGAGGAGCTGCATGTTCATTTTGTGTGGGTGCTCAAACTGCTTGATTCCATCCCACTGGGCTCAATGGGCATGGGAGCAGAAGTGAGCAAACAGGGTTTCCTATCTAGCTGCCAGGACAGCTGATGGTATGTGAAGTTCATGAGGCAGGTGGAGTTGTTTTGGTACTGGAAGAGCTGTGCTGCTGCTTCGGGCAGTTGCCATTCACCACCACACTACCTTCCCTAGGTGTCATAGCCCCTTGCAGACATATGTGCTGCCAGAGCGCTTGGTTTCCATGGCAGCGGGAAATGGCTTGGGCCCTGAACTTGTCTTTGGCTGTGGAGTTTTGAGCGCCTTCAGTGAGGAGCTGCATATTAGTTTTGTGTGGGTGCTCAAGCTGCTTGATTCCATCCCACTGGGCACATGGGCATTTGAAAGGAAGTGAGCTTCTAATTGATCGAGGTGACGCTCTGCTCTCTCTGCCTAAAAACCTGAGAGGGCCTCCCTAAGAGGCG
Organism: Ochotona princeps; assembly: GCF_030435755.1. Lineage (NCBI taxonomy): Eukaryota > Metazoa > Chordata > Mammalia > Lagomorpha > Ochotonidae > Ochotona > Ochotona princeps. Next base: position 136,626,112 of record NC_080833.1, read on the forward strand.
GTTGAACTTGAACTGGACAAGTGGGATGCTGGACTCTGTATGGTGTAAACTTTTAATTAGGGAATCTCAACGGAACTTGAGCTGTGGTTATGAATCAAGGTGAAGGAATTCATGATGGGGGAAGGGTTTGGGGTGAAGGGGGGGGAATCCTAGTACCTAAGAAATTGTGTCATGTAATGCAATGTAATTAATGAATAAATGAATATTTAAAAAAAAAAAAAAAAGAAAGGAAGTGAGCAAACAGGGTTTCCTAGATAGCGGCCAGGACAGCTGATGGTATGTGAAGTTCAAGAGGAAGGTGGAGTTGTTTTGGCACTGGAAGAGCTGTGCTGCTGCTTCGGGCAGTTGCCATTCACCACCACACGACCTTCCCTAGGTGTCATAGCCACGTTCAGACATATGTGCTGCCAGAGCACTTGGTTTCCATGGCAGCAGGAAATGGCTTGGACTCTGAACTTGTCTTTGGCTGTGGAGTTTTGAGCGCCTTGAGTGAGGAGCTCCATGTTAGTTTTGTGTGGGTGCTCAAGCTGCTTGATTCCATCCCACTGGGCTCAATGGGCATGGGACCGGAAGTGAGCAAACAGGGTTTCCTAGATAGCTGCCAGGACAGCTGATGGTATGTGAAGTGCATGAGGCAAGTGGAGTTGTTTTGGCACTGGAAGAGCTGTGCTGCTGCTTCGGGCAGTTGCCATTCACCACCACACGACCTTCCCTAGGTGTCATAGCCACTTTCAGACATATGTGCTGCCAGAGCCCTTGGTTTCCATGGCAGCGGGAAATGGTGTTGGCTCTGAACTTGTCTTTGGCTGTGGAGTTTTGAGCGCCTTGAGTGAGGAGCTCCATGTTAGTTTTGTTTGGGTGCTCAAGCTGCTTGATTCCATCCCACTGGGCTCAATGGGCATGGGACCGGAAGTGAGCAAACAGGGTTTCCTAGATAGCTGCCAGGACAGCTGATGGTTTGTGAAGTGCATGAGGCAGGTGGAGTTGTTTTGGCACTGGAAGAGCTGTGCTGCTGCTTCGGGCAGTTGCCATTCACCACCACACTACCTTCCCTAGGTGTCATAGCCACTTTCAGACATATGTGCTGCCAGAGCACTTGGTTTCCATGGCAGCGGGAAATGGCTTGGGCTCTGAACTTGTCTTTGCCTGTGGAGTTTTGAGCGCCTTGAGTGAGGAGCTCCATGTTAGTTTTGTGTGGGTGCTCAAGCTGCTTGATTCCATCCCACTGGGCTCAATGGGCATGGGATCGGAAGTGAGCAAACAGGGTTTCCTAGATAGCTGCCAGGACAGCTGATGGTATGTGAAGTGCATGATGCAGGTGGAGTTGTTTTGGCACTGGAAGAGCTGTGCTGCTGCTTCGGGCAGTTGCCATTCACCACCACACTACCTTCCCTAGGTGTCATAGCCACTTTCAGACATATGTGCTGCCAGAGCCCTTGGTTTCCATGGCAGCGGGAAATGGCTTTGGCTCTGAACTTGTCTTTGGCTGTGGAGTTTTGAGCGCAGTCAGTGAGGAGCTCCATGTTAGTTTTGTGTGGGTGCTCAAGCTGCTTGATTCCATCCCACTGGGCTCAATGGGCATGGGACCGGAAGTGAGCAAACAGGGTTTCCTAGATAGCTGCCAGGACAGCTGATGGTATGTGAAGTGCATGAGGCAGGTGGAGTTGTTTTGGCACTGGAAGAGCTGTGCTGCTGCTTCGGGCAGTTGCCATTCACCACCACACTACCTTCCCTAGGTGTCATAGCCACTTTCAGACATATGTGCTGCCAGAGCCCTTGGTTTCCATGGCAGCGGGAAATGGCTTGGGCTGTGAACTTGTCTTTGGCTGTGGAATTTTGAGCTCCTTGAGTGAGGAACTGCAAGTTAGTTTTGTGTGGGTGCTCAAGCTGCTTGATTCCATCCCCCTTGGATCAATGGGCATGGGACCGGAAGTGAGCAAACAGGGTTTCCTAGATAGCTGCCAGGACAGCTGATGGTATGTGAAGTTCATGAGGCAGGTGGAGTTGTTTTGGCACTGGAAGAGCTGTGCTGCTGCTTCGGGCAGTTGCCATTCACCACCACACTACCTTCCCTAAGTGTCATAGCCACTTTCAGACATATGTGCTGCAAGAGCCCTTGGTTTCCATGGCAGCGGGAAATGGCTTGGGCCCTGAACTTGTCTTTGGCTGTGGAGTTTTGAGCGCCTTGATTGAGGAGCTCCATGTTAGTTTTGTGTGGGTGCTCAAGCTGCTTGATTCCATCCCACTGGGCTCAATGGGCATGGGACCGGAAGTGAGCAAACAGGGTTTCCTAGATAGCTGCCAGGACAGCTGATGGTGTGTGAAGTGCATGAGGCAGGTGGAGTTGTATTGGCACTGGAAGAGCTGTGCTGCTGCTTCGGGCAGTTGCCATTCACCACCACACTACCTTCCCTAGGTGTCATAGCCACTTTCAGACATATGTGCTGCCAGAGCCCTTGGTTTCCATGGCAGCGGGAAATGGCGTTGGCTCTGAACTTGTCTTTGGCTGTGGAGTTTTGAGCGCCTTGAGTGAGGAGCTCCATGTTAGTTTTGTTTGGGTGCTCAAGCTGCTTGGTTTCATCCCACTGGGCTCAATGGGCATTGGACCGGAAGTGAGCAAACAGGGTTTCCTAGATAGCTGCCAGGACAGCTGATGGTTTGTGAAGTGCATGAGGCAGGTGGAGTTGTTTTGGCACTGGAAGAGCTGTGCTGCTGCTTCGGGCAGTTGCCATTCACCACCACACTACCTTCCCTAGGTGTCATAGCCACTTTCAGACATATGTGCTGCCAGAGCACTTGGTTTCCATGGCAGCGGGAAAAGGCTTGGGCGCTGAACTTGTCTTTGGCTGTGGAGTTTTGAGTGCCTTCAGTGATGAGCTGCAAGTTAGTTTTGTGTGGGTGCTCAAGCTGCATGATTCTATCCCACTGGGCTCAAGGGGCATTGGACCGGAAGTGAGCAAACAGGGTTTCCTAGATAGCTGCCAGGACAGCTGATGGTTTGTGAAGTGCATGAGGCAGGTGGAGTTGTTTTGGCACTGGAAGAGCTGTGCTGCTGCTTCGGGCAGTTGCCATTCACCACCACACTACCTTCCCTAGGTGTCATAGCCACTTTCAGACATATGTGCTGCCAGAGCACTTGGTTTCCATGGCAGCGGGAAAAGGCTTGGGCGCTGAACTTGTCTTTGGCTGTGGAGTTTTGAGCGCCTTCAGTGAGGAGCTCCATGTTAGTTTTGTGTGGGTGCTCAAGCTGCATGATTCTATCCCACTGGGCTCAAGGGGCATTGGACCGGAAGTGAGCAAACAGGGTTTCCTAGATAGCTGCCAGGACAGCTGATGGTATGTGAAGTGCATGAGGCAGGTGGAGTTGTTTTGGCACTGGAAGTGCTGTGCTGCTGCTTCGGGCAGTTGCCATTCACCACCACACGACCTTCCCTAGGTGTCATAGCCACTTTCAGACATATGTGCTGCAAGAGCCCTTGGTTTCCATGGCAGCGGGAAATGGCTTTTGCTCTGAACTTGTCTTTGGCTGTGGAGTTTTGAGCGCCTTGAGTGAGGAGCTCCATGATAGTTTTGTTTGGGTGCTCAAGCTGCTTGGTTCCATCCCACTGGGCTCAATGGGCATGGGACCGGAAGTGAGCAAACAGGGTTTCCTAGATAGCTGCTAGGACAGCTTATGGTTTGTGAATTGCATGTGGCAGGTGGAGTTGTTTTGGCACTGGAAGAGCTGTGCTGCTGCTTCGGGCAGTTGCCATTCACCACCACACTACCTTCCCTAGGTGTCATAGCCACTTTCAGACATATGTGCTGCCAGAGCACTTGGTTTCCATGGCAGCGGGAAATGGCTTGGGCTCTGAACTTGTCTTTGGCTGTGGAGTTTTGAACGCCTTGAGTGAGGAGCTCCATGTTAGTTTCGTGTGGGTGCTCAAGCTGCATGATTCTATCCCACTGGGCTCAATGGGCATTGGACCGGAAGTGAGCAAACAGGGTTTCCTAGATAGCTGCCAGGACAGCTGATGGTTTGTGAAGTGCATGAGGCAGGTGGAGTTGTTTTGGCACTGGAAGAGCTGTGCTGCTGCTTCGGGCAGTTGCCATTCACCACCACACTACCTTCCCTAGGTGTCATAGCCACTTTCAGACATATGTGCTGCCAGAGCCCTTGGTTTCCATGGCAGCGGGAAATGGCTTTTGCTGTGAACTTGTCTTTGGCTGTGGAATTTTGAGCTCCTTGAGTGAGGAGCTCCATGTTAGTTTTGTGTGGGTGCTCAAGCTGCTTGATTCCATCCCCCTTGGATCAATGGGCATGGGACCGGAAGTGAGCAAACAGGGTTTCCTAGATAGCTGCCAGGACAGCTGATGGTATGTGAAGTGCATGAGGCAGGTGGAGTTGTTTTGGCACTGGAAGAGCTGTGCTGCTGCTTCGGGCAGTTGCCATTCACCACCACACTACCTTCCCTAGGTGTCATAGCCACTTGCAGACATATGTGCTGCCAGAGCACTTGGTTTCCATGGCAGCGGGAAATGGCTTTTGCTCTGAACTTGTCTTTGGCTGTGGAGTTTTTGCGCCTTCAGTGAGGAGCTCCATGTTAGTTTTGTGTGGGTGCTCAAGCTGGTAGATTCTATCCCACTGGGCTCAATGGGCATGGGACCAGAAGTGAGCAAACAGGGTTTCCTAGATAGCTGCCAGGACAGCTGATGGTTTGTGAAGTTCATGAGGCAGGTGGAGTTGTTTTGGCACTGGAAGTGCTGTGCTGCTGCTTCGGGCAGTTGCCATTCACCAGCACACTACCTTCCCTAGGTGTCATAGCCACTTTCAGACATATGTGCTGCCAGAGCACTTGGTTTCCATGGCAGCGGGAAATGGCTTGGGCGCTGAACTTGTCTTTGCCTGTGGAGTTTTGAGCGGCTTGAGTGAGGAGCTCCATGTTAGTTTTGTGTGGGTGCTCAAGCTGCTTGATTCCATCCCACTGGGCTCATGGGCATTTGAAAGGAAGTGAGCAAACAGGGTTTCCTAGATAGCTGCCAGGACAGCTGATGGTTTGTGAAGTGCATGAGGCAGGTGGAGTTGTTTTGGCACTGGAAGAGCTGTGCTGCTGTTTCGGGCAGTTGCCATTCACCACCACACTACCTTCCCTAGGTGTCATAGCCACTTTCAGACATATGTGCTGCCAGAGCCCTTGGTTTCCATGGCAGCGGGAAATGGCTTTGGCCCTGAACTTGTCTTTGGCTGTGGAGTTTTGAGCGCCTTCAGCGAGGAGGTGCATGTTAGTTTTGTGTGGGTGCTCAAGCTGCTTGATTCTATCCCACTGGGCTCAATGGGCATGGGACCGGAAGTGACCAAACAGGGTTTCCTAGATAGCGGCCAGGACAGCTGATGGTATGTGAAGTGCATGAGGCAGGTGGAGTTGTTTTGGCACTGGAAGAGCTGTGCTGCTTCGGGCAGTTGCCATTCACCACCACACTACCTTCCCTAGGTGTCATAGCCACTTTCAGACATATGTGCTGCCAGAGCACTTGGTTTCCATGGCAGCGGGAAATGGCTTGGGCTCTGAACTTGTCTTTGGATGTGGAGTTTTGAGCTCCATGTGTGAGGAGCTGCATGTGAGTTTTGTGTGGGTGCTCAAGCTGCCTGATTCCATCCCACTGGGCTCAATGGGCATGGGACCGAAAGTGACCAAACAGGGTTTCCTAGATAGCTGCCAGGACAGCTGATGGTATGTGAAGTGCATGAGGCAGGTGGAGTTGTTTTGGCACTGGAAGAGCTGTGCTGCTGCTTCGGGCAGTTGCCATTCACCACAACACTACCTTCCCTTGGTGTCATAGCCACTTTCAGACATATGTGCTGCCAGAGCCCTTGCTTTCCATGGCAGCGGGAAATGGCTTGGACTCTGAACTTGTCTTTGGCTGTGGAGTTTTGAGCGCCTTGAGTGAGGAGCTGCATGTTCATTTTGTGTGGGTGCTCAAACTGCTTGATTCCATCCCACTGGGCTCAATGGGCATGGGACCAGAAGTGAGCAAACAGGGTTTCCTATCTAGCTGCCAGGACAGCTGATGGTATGTGAAGTTCATGAGGCAGGTGGAGTTGTTTTGGTACTGGAAGAGCTGTGCTGCTGCTTCGGGCAGTTGCCATTCACCACCACACTACCTTCCCTAGGTGTCATAGCCCCTTGCAGACATATGTGCTGCCAGAGCGCTTGGTTTCCATGGCAGCGGGAAATGGCTTGGGCCCTGAACTTGTCTTTGGCTGTGGAGTTTTGAGCGCCTTCAGTGAGGAGCTGCATATTAGTTTTGTGTGGGTGCTCAAGCTGCTTGATTCCATCCCACTGGGCACATGGGCATTTGAAAGGAAGTGAGCTTCTAATTGATCGAGGTGACGCTCTGCTCTCTCTGCCTAAAAACCTGAGAGGGCCTCCCTAAGAGGCGGTTGAACTTGAACTGGACAAGTGGGATGCTGGACTCTGTATGGTGTAAACTTTTAATTAGGGAATCTCAACGGAACTTGAGCTGTGGTTATGAATCAAGGTGAAGGAATTCATGATGGGGGAAGGGTTTGGGGTGAAGGGGGGGGAATCCTAGTACCTAAGAAATTGTGTCATGTAATGCAATGTAATTAATGAATAAATGAATATTTAAAAAAAAAAAAAAAAAGAAAGGAAGTGAGCAAACAGGGTTTCCTAGATAGCGGCCAGGACAGCTGATGGTATGTGAAGTTCAAGAGGAAGGTGGAGTTGTTTTGGCACTGGAAGAGCTGTGCTGCTGCTTCGGGCAGTTGCCATTCACCACCACACGACCTTCCCTAGGTGTCATAGCCACTTTCAGACATATGTGCTGCCAGAGCACTTGGTTTCCATGGCAGCGGGAAATGGCTTGGGCCCTGAACTTGTCTTTGGCTGTGGAGTTTTGAGCGCCTTGATTGAGGAGCTCCATGTTAGTTTTGTGTGGGTGCTCAAGCTGCTTGATTCCATCCCACTGGGCTCAATGGGCATGGGACCGGAAGTGAGCAAACAGGGTTTCCTAGATAGCTGCCAGGACAGCTGATGGTGTGTGAAGTGCATGAGGCAGGTGGAGTTGTATTGGCACTGGAAGAGCTGTGCTGCTGCTTCGGGCAGTTGCCATTCACCACCACACTACCTTCCCTAGGTGTCATAGCCACTTTCAGACATATGTGCTGCCAGAGCCCTTGGTTTCCATGGCAGCGGGAAATGGCGTTGGCTCTGAACTTGTCTTTGGCTGTGGAGTTTTGAGCGCCTTGAGTGAGGAGCTCCATGTTAGTTTTGTTTGGGTGCTCAAGCTGCTTGGTTTCATCCCACTGGGCTCAATGGGCATTGGACCGGAAGTGAGCAAACAGGGTTTCCTAGATAGCTGCCAGGACAGCTGATGGTTTGTGAAGTGCATGAGGCAGGTGGAGTTGTTTTGGCACTGGAAGAGCTGTGCTGCTGCTTCGGGCAGTTGCCATTCACCACCACACTACCTTCCCTAGGTGTCATAGCCACTTTCAGACATATGTGCTGCCAGAGCACTTGGTTTCCATGGCAGCGGGAAAAGGCTTGGGCGCTGAACTTGTCTTTGGCTGTGGAGTTTTGAGTGCCTTCAGTGATGAGCTGCAAGTTAGTTTTGTGTGGGTGCTCAAGCTGCATGATTCTATCCCACTGGGCTCAAGGGGCATTGGACCGGAAGTGAGCAAACAGGGTTTCCTAGATAGCTGCCAGGACAGCTGATGGTTTGTGAAGTGCATGAGGCAGGTGGAGTTGTTTTGGCACTGGAAGAGCTGTGCTGCTGCTTCGGGCAGTTGCCATTCACCACCACACTACCTTCCCTAGGTGTCATAGCCACTTTCAGACATATGTGCTGCCAGAGCACTTGGTTTCCATGGCAGCGGGAAAAGGCTTGGGCGCTGAACTTGTCTTTGGCTGTGGAGTTTTGAGCGCCTTCAGTGAGGAGCTCCATGTTAGTTTTGTGTGGGTGCTCAAGCTGCATGATTCTATCCCACTGGGCTCAAGGGGCATTGGACCGGAAGTGAGCAAACAGGGTTTCCTAGATAGCTGCCAGGACAGCTGATGGTATGTGAAGTGCATGAGGCAGGTGGAGTTGTTTTGGCACTGGAAGTGCTGTGCTGCTGCTTCGGGCAGTTGCCATTCACCACCACACGACCTTCCCTAGGTGTCATAGCCACTTTCAGACATATGTGCTGCAAGAGCCCTTGGTTTCCATGGCAGCGGGAAATGGCTTTTGCTCTGAACTTGTCTTTGGCTGTGGAGTTTTGAGCGCCTTGAGTGAGGAGCTCCATGATAGTTTTGTTTGGGTGCTCAAGCTGCTTGGTTCCATCCCACTGGGCTCAATGGGCATGGGACCGGAAGTGAGCAAACAGGGTTTCCTAGATAGCTGCTAGGACAGCTTATGGTTTGTGAATTGCATGTGGCCGGTGGAGTTGTTTTGGCACTGGAAGAGCTGTGCTGCTGCTTCGGGCAGTTGCCATTCACCACCACACTACCTTCCCTAGGTGTCATAGCCACTTTCAGACATATGTGCTGCCAGAGCACTTGGTTTCCATGGCAGCGGGAAATGGCTTGGGCTCTGAACTTGTCTTTGGCTGTGGAGTTTTGAACGCCTTGAGTGAGGAGCTCCATGTTAGTTTCGTGTGGGTGCTCAAGCTGCATGATTCTATCCCACTGGGCTCAATGGGCATTGGACCGGAAGTGAGCAAACAGGGTTTCCTAGATAGCTGCCAGGACAGCTGATGGTTTGTGAAGTGCATGAGGCAGGTGGAGTTGTTTTGGCACTGGAAGAGCTGTGCTGCTGCTTCGGGCAGTTGCCATTCACCACCACACTACCTTCCCTAGGTGTCATAGCCACTTTCAGACATATGTGCTGCCAGAGCCCTTGGTTTCCATGGCAGCGGGAAATGGCTTTTGCTGTGAACTTGTCTTTGGCTGTGGAATTTTGAGCTCCTTGAGTGAGGAGCTCCATGTTAGTTTTGTGTGGGTGCTCAAGCTGCTTGATTCCATCCCCCTTGGATCAATGGGCATGGGACCGGAAGTGAGCAAACAGGGTTTCCTAGATAGCTGCCAGGACAGCTGATGGTATGTGAAGTGCATGAGGCAGGTGGAGTTGTTTTGGCACTGGAAGAGCTGTGCTGCTGCTTCGGGCAGTTGCCATTCACCACCACACTACCTTCCCTAGGTGTCATAGCCACTTGCAGACATATGTGCTGCCAGAGCACTTGGTTTCCATGGCAGCGGGAAATGGCTTTTGCTCTGAACTTGTCTTTGGCTGTGGAGTTTTTGCGCCTTCAGTGAGGAGCTCCATGTTAGTTTTGTGTGGGTGCTCAAGCTGGTAGATTCTATCCCACTGGGCTCAATGGGCATGGGACCAGAAGTGAGCAAACAGGGTTTCCTAGATAGCTGCCAGGACAGCTGATGGTTTGTGAAGTTCATGAGGCAGGTGGAGTTGTTTTGGCACTGGAAGTGCTGTGCTGCTGCTTCGGGCAGTTGCCATTCACCAGCACACTACCTTCCCTAGGTGTCATAGCCACTTTCAGACATATGTGCTGCCAGAGCACTTGGTTTCCATGGCAGCGGGAAATCGCTTGGGCGCTGAACTTGTCTTTGCCTGTGGAGTTTTGAGCGGCTTGAGTGAGGAGCTCCATGTTAGTTTTGTGTGGGTGCTCAAGCTGCTTGATTCCATCCCACTGGGCTCATGGGCATTTGAAAGGAAGTGAGCAAACAGGGTTTCCTAGATAGCTGCCAGGACAGCTGATGGTTTGTGAAGTGCATGAGGCAGGTGGAGTTGTTTTGGCACTGGAAGAGCTGTGCTGCTGTTTCGGGCAGTTGCCATTCACCACCACACTACCTTCCCTAGGTGTCATAGCCACTTTCAGACATATGTGCTGCCAGAGCCCTTGGTTTCCATGGCAGCGGGAAATGGCTTTGGCCCTGAACTTGTCTTTGGCTGTGGAGTTTTGAGCGCCTTCAGCGAGGAGGTGCATGTTAGTTTTGTGTGGGTGCTCAAGCTGCTTGATTCTATCCCACTGGGCTCAATGGGCATGGGACCGGAAGTGACCAAACAGGGTTTCCTAGATAGCGGCCAGGACAGCTGATGGTATGTGAAGTGCATGAGGCAGGTGGAGTTGTTTTGGCACTGGAAGAGCTGTGCTGCTTCGGGCAGTTGCCATTCACCACCACACTACCTTCCCTAGGTGTCATAGCCACTTTCAGACATATGTGCTGCCAGAGCACTTGGTTTCCATGGCAGCGGGAAATGGCTTGGGCTCTGAACTTGTCTTTGGATGTGGAGTTTTGAGCTCCATGTGTGAGGAGCTGCATGTGAGTTTTGTGTGGGTGCTCAAGCTGCTTGATTCCATCCCACTGGGCTCAATGGGCATGGGACCGAAAGTGACCAAACAGGGTTTCCTAGATAGCTGCCAGGACAGCTGATGGTATGTGAAGTGCATGAGGCAGGTGGAGTTGTTTTGGCACTGGAAGAGCTGTGCTGCTGCTTCGGGCAGTTGCCATTCACCACAACACTACCTTCCCTTGGTGTCATAGCCACTTTCAGACATATGTGCTGCCAGAGCCCTTGCTTTCCATGGCAGCGGGAAATGGCTTGGACTCTGAACTTGTCTTTGGCTGTGGAGTTTTGAGCGCCTTGAGTGAGGAGCTGCATGTTCATTTTGTGTGGGTGCTCAAACTGCTTGATTCCATCCCACTGGGCTCAATGGGCATGGGACCAGAAGTGAGCAAACAGGGTTTCCTATCTAGCTGCCAGGACAGCTGATGGTATGTGAAGTTCATGAGGCAGGTGGAGTTGTTTTGGTACTGGAAGAGCTGTGCTGCTGCTTCGGGCAGTTGCCATTCACCACCACACTACCTTCCCTAGGTGTCATAGCCCCTTGCAGACATATGTGCTGCCAGAGCGCTTGGTTTCCATGGCAGCGGGAAATGGCTTGGGCCCTGAACTTGTCTTTGGCTGTGGAGTTTTGAGCGCCTTCAGTGAGGAGCTGCATATTAGTTTTGTGTGGGTGCTCAAGCTGCTTGATTCCATCCCACTGGGCACATGGGCATTTGAAAGGAAGTGAGCTTCTAATTGATCGAGGTGACGCTCTGCTCTCTCTGCCTAAAAACCTGAGAGGGCCTCCCTAAGAGGCGGTTGAACTTGAACTGGACAAGTGGGATGCTGGACTCTGTATGGTGTAAACTTTTAATTAGGGAATCTCAACGGAACTTGAGCTGTGGTTATGAATCAAGGTGAAGGAATTCATGATGGGGGAAGGGTTTGGGGTGAAGGGGGGGGAATCCTAGTACCTAAGAAATTGTGTCATGTAATGCAATGTAATTAATGAATAAATGAATATTTAAAAAAAAAAAAAAAAAGAAAGGAAGTGAGCAAACAGGGTTTCCTAGATAGCGGCCAGGACAGCTGATGGTATGTGAAGTTCAAGAGGAAGGTGGAGTTGTTTTGGCACTGGAAGAGCTGTGCTGCTGCTTCGGGCAGTTGCCATTCACCACCACACGACCTTCCCTAGGTGTCATAGCCACTTTCAGACATATGTGCTGCCAGAGCACTTGGTTTCCATGGCAGCGGGAAATGGCTTGGACTCTGAACTTGTCTTTGGCTGTGGAGTTTTGAGCGCCTTGAGTGAGGAGCTGCATGTTAGGTTTGTGTGGGTGCTCAAGCTGCTTGATTCCATCCCACTGGGCTCAATGGGCATGGGACCGGAAGTGAGCAAACAGGGTTTCCTAGATAGCTGCCAAGACAGCTGATGGTTTGTGAAGTGCATGAGGCAGGTGGAGTTGTTTTGGCACTGGAAGAGCTGTGCTGCTGCTTTGGGCAGTTGCCATTCACCACCACACTACCTTCCCTAGGTGTCATAGCCACTTTCAGACAAATGTGCTGCCAGAGCCCTGGGTTTCCATGGCTGCGGGAAATGGCTTTAACCCTGAACTTGTCTTTGGCTGTGGAGTTTTGAGCGCAGTTAGTGAGGAGCTGCATGTTAGTTTTGTGTGGGTGCTCAAGCTGCTTGATTCCATCCCACTGGGCTTAATGGGCATGGGACCGGAAGTGAGCAAACAGGGTTTCCTAGATAGCTGCCAGGACAGCTGATGGTATGTGAAGTGCGTGAGGCAGGTGGAGTTGTATTGGCACTGGAAGAGCTGTGCTGCTGCTTTGGGCAGTTGCCATTCACCACCACACTACCTTCCCTAGGTGTCATAGCCACTTTCAGACATATGTGCTGCCAGAGCACTTGGTTTCCATGGCAGCGGGAAATGGCTTGGGCTCTGAACTTGTGTTTGGCTGTGGAGTTTTGAGCGCCTTGAGTGAGGAGCTGCATGTTAGTTTTGTGTGGGTGCTCAAGCTGCTTGATTCCATCCCACTGGGCTCAATGGACATGGGACCAGAAGTGAGCAAACAGGGTTTCCTAGATAGCTGCCAGGACAGCTGATGGTATGTGAAGTGCATGAGGCAAGTGGAGTTGTTTTGGCACTGGAAGAGCTGTGCTGCTGCTTCGGGCAGTTGCCATTCACCACCACACGACCTTCCCTAGGTGTCATAGCCACTTTCAGACATATGTGCTGCCAGAGCCCTTGGTTTCCATGGCAGCGGGAAATGGTGTTGGCTCTGAACTTGTCTTTGGCTGTGGAGTTTTGAGCGCCTTGAGTGAGGAGCTCCATGTTAGTTTTGTTTGGGTGCTCAAGCTGCTTGTTTCCATCCCACTGGGCTCAATGGGCATGGGACCGGAAGTGAGCAAACAGGGTTTCCTAGATAGCTGCCAGGACAGCTGATGGTATGTGAAGTGCATGATGCAGGTGGAGTTGTTTTGGCACTGGAAGAGCTGTGCTGCTGCTTCGGGCAGTTGCCATTCACCACCACACTACCTTCCCTAGGTGTCATAGCCACTTTCAGACATATGTGCTGCCAGAGCCCTTGGTTTCCATGGCAGCGGGAAATGGCTTTGGCTCTGAACTTGTCTTTGGCTGTGGAGTTTTGAGCGCAGTCAGTGAGGAGCTCCATGTTAGTTTTGTGTGGGTGCTCAAGCTGCTTGATTCCATCCCACTGGGCTCAATGGGCATGGGACCGGAAGTGAGCAAACAGGGTTTCCTAGATAGCTGCCAGGACAGCTGATGGTATGTGAAGTGCATGAGGCAGGTGGAGTTGTTTTGGCACTGGAAGAGCTGTGCTGCTGCTTCGGGCAGTTGCCATTCACCACCACACTACCTTCCCTTGGTGTCATAGCCACTTTCAGACATATGTGCTGCCAGAGCCCTTGGTTTCCATGGCAGCGGGAAATGGCTTGGGCTGTGAACTTGTCTTTGGCTGTGGAATTTTGAGCTCCTTGAGTGAGGAGCTGCAAGTTAGTTTTGTGTGGGTGCTCAAGCTGCTTGATTCCATCCCCCTTGGATCAATGGGCATGGGACCGGAAGTGAGCAAACAGGGTTTCCTAGATAGCTGCCAGGACAGCTGATGGTATGTGAAGTTCATGAGGCAGGTGGAGTTGTTTTGGCACTGGAAGAGCTGTGCTGCTGCTTCGGGCAGTTGCCATTCACCACCACACTACCTTCCCTAAGTGTCATAGCCACTTTCAGACATATGTGCTGCAAGAGCCCTTGGTTTCCATGGCAGCGGGAAATGGCTTGGGCCCTGAACTTGTCTTTGGCTGTGGAGTTTTGAGCGCCTTGATTGAGGAGCTCCATGTTAGTTTTGTGTGGGTGCTCAAGCTGCTTGATTCCATCCCACTGGGCTCAATGGGCATGGGACCGGAAGTGAGCAAACAGGGTTTCCTAGATAGCTGCCAGGACAGCTGATGGTGTGTGAAGTGCATGAGGCAGGTGGAGTTGTATTGGCACTGGAAGAGCTGTGCTGCTGCTTCGGGCAGTTGCCATTCACCACCACACTACCTTCCCTAGGTGTCATAGTCACTTTCAGACATATGTGCTGCCAGAGCCCTTGGTTTCCATGGCAGCGGGAAATGGCGTTGGCTCTGAACTTGTCTTTGGCTGTGGAGTTTTGAGCGCCTTGAGTGAGGAGCTCCATGTTAGTTTTGTTTGGGTGCTCAAGCTGCTTGGTTCCATCTCACTGGGCTCAATGGGCATTGGACCGGAAGTGAGCAAACAGGGTTTCCTAGATAGCTGCCAGGACAGCTGATGGTTTGTGAAGTGCATGAGGCAGGTGGAGTTGTTTTGGCACTGGAAGAGCTGTGCTGCTGCTTCGGGCAGTTGCCATTCACCACCACACGACCTTCCCTAGGTGTCATAGCCACTTTCAGACATATGTGCTGCCAGAGCACTTGGTTTCCATGGCAGCGGGAAATGGCTTGGGCCCTGAACTTGTCTTTGGCTGTGGAGTTTTGAGCGCCTTCAGTGAGGAGCTCCATGTTAGTTTTGTGTGGGTGCTCAAGCTGCATGATTCTATCCCACTGGGCTCAATGGGCATTGGACCGGAAGTGAGCAAACAGGGTTTCCTAGATAGCTGCCAGGACAGCTGATGGTATGTGAAGTGCATGAGGCAGGTGGAGTTGTTTTGGCACTGGAAGAGCTGTGCTGCTGCTTCGGGCAGTTGCCATTCACCACCACACGACCTTCCCTAGGTGTCATAGCCACTTTCAGACATATGTGCTGCAAGAGCCCTTGGTTTCCATGGCAGCGGGAAATGGCTTTGGCTCTGAACTTGTCTTTGGCTGTGGAGTTTTGAGCGCCTTGAGTGAGGAGCTCCATGATAGTTTTGTTTGGGTGCTCAAGCTGCTTGGTTCCATCCCACTGGGCTCAATGGGCATGGGACCGGAAGTGAGCAAACAGGGTTTCCTAGATAGCTGCTAGGACAGCTGATGGTTTGTGAATTGCATGTGGCAGGTGGAGTTGTTTTGGCACTGGAAGAGCTGTGCTGCTGCTTCGGGCAGTTGCCATTCACCACCACACTACCTTCCCTAGGTGTCATAGCCACTTTCAGACATATGTGCTGCCAGAGCACTTGGTTTCCATGGCAGCGGGAAATGGCTTGGGCGCTGAACTTGTCTTTGGCTGTGGAGCTTTGAGCGCCTTGAGTGAGGAGCTCCATGTTAGTTTCGTGTGGGTGCTCAAGCTGCATGATTCTATCCCACTGGGCTCAATGGGCATTGGACCGGAAGTGAGCAAACAGGGTTTCCTAGATAGCTGCCAGGACAGCTGATGGTATGTGAAGTGCATGAGGCAGGTGGAGTTGTTTTGGCACTGGAAGAGCTGTGCTGCTGCTTTGGGCAGTTGCCATTCACCACCACACTACCTTCCCTAGGTGTCATAGCCACTTTCAGACATATGTGCTGCCAGAGCCCTTGGTTTCCATGGCAGCGGGAAATGGCTTGGCCATGAAGTTGTCTTTGGCTGTGGAGTTTTGAGTGCCTTGAGTGAGGAGCTCCATGTTAGTTTTGTGTGGGTGCTCAAGCTGCTTGATTCCATCCCACTGGGCTCAATGGACATGGGACCGGAAGTGAGCAAACAGGGTTTCCTAGATAGCTGCCGGGACAGCTGATGGTATGTGAAGTGCATGAGGCAGGTGGAGTTGTTTTGGCACTGGAAGAGCTGTGCTGCTGCTTCGGGCAGTTGCCATTCACCACCACACTACCTTCCCTAGGTGTCATAGCCACTTTCAGACATATGTGCTGCCAGAGCCCTTGGTTTCCATGGCAGCGGGAAATGGCTTTGGCCCTGAACTTGTCTTTGGTTGTGGAGTTTTGAGCGCCTTGAGTGAGGAGCTGCATGTTAGTTTTGTGTGAGTGCTCAAGCTGCTTGATTCCATCCCACTGGGCTCAATGGGCATGGGACCGGAAGTGAGCAAACAGGGTTTCCTAGATAGCTGCCAGGACAGCTGATGGTATGTGAAGTGCATGAGGCAGGTGGAGTTGTTTTGGCACTGGAAGAGCTGTGCTGCTGCTTCGGGCAGTTGCCATTCACCACCACACTACCTTCCCTAGGTGTCATAGCCACTTTCAGACATATGTGCTGCCAGAGCCCTTGGTTTCCATGGCAGCGGGAAATGGCTTTGGCCCTGAACTTGTCTTTGGTTGTGGAGTTTTGAGCGCCTTGAGTGAGGAGCTGCATGTTAGTTTTGTGTGAGTGCTCAAGCTGCTTGATTCCATCCCACTGGGCTCAATGGGCATGGGACCGGAAGTGAGCAAACAGGGTTTCCTAGATAGCTGCCAGGACAGCTGATGGTATGTGAAGTGCATGAGGCAGGTGGAGTTGTTTTGGCACTGGAAGAGCTGTGCTGCTGCTTCGGGCAGTTGCCATTCACCACCACACTACCTTCCCTAGGTGTCATAGCCACTTTCAGACATATGTGCTGCCAGAGCCCTTGGTTTCCATGGCAGCGGGAAATGGCTTTGGCTCTGAACTTGTCTTAGGCTGTGGAGTTTTGAGTGCCTTCAGTGAGGAGCTGCATGTTAGTTTTGTGTGGGTGTTCAAGCTGCTTGATTCCATCCCACTGGGCTCAATGGGCATGGGACAGGAATTGAGCAAACAGGGTTTCCTAGATATCTACCAGGACAGCTGATAGTATGTGAAGTTCATGGGGCAGGTGGAGTTGTTTTGGCACTGGAAGAGCTGTGCTGCTGCTTCGGGCAGTTGCCATTCACCACCACACTACCTTCCCTAGGTGTCATAGCCACTTTCAGACATATGTGCTGCCAGAGCACTTGGTTTCCATGGCAGCGGGAAATGGCTTTAACCCTGAACTTGTCTTTGGCTGTGGAGTTTTGAGCGCCTTGAGTGAGGAGCTCCATGTTAGTTTTGTGTGGGTGCTCAAGCTGCTTGATTCCATCCCACTGGGCTCAATGGGCATGGGACCGGAAGTGAGCAAACAGGGTTTCCTAGATAGCTGCTAGGACAGCTGATGGTATGTGAAGTGCATGAGGCAGGTGGAGTTGTTTTGGCACTGGAAGAGCTGTGCTGCTGCTTCGGGCAGTTGCCATTCACCACCACACTACCTTCCCTAGGTGTCATAGGGACTTTCTGACATATGTGCTGCCAGAGCCCTTGGTTTCCATGGCAGCGGGAAATGGCTTGGGCCCTGAACTTGTCTTTGGCTGTGGAGTTTTGAACGCCTTTAAGGAGGAGCTCCATGTTAGTTTTGTGTGGGTGCTCAAGCTGCTTGATTCTATCCCACTGGGCTCAATGGGCATTGGACCGGAAGTGAGCAAACAGGGTTTCCTAGATAGCTGCCAGGACAGCTGATGGTATGTGAAGTTCATGAGGCAGGTGGAGTTGTATTGGCACTGGAAGAGCTGTGCTGCTGCTTCGGGCAGTTGCCATTCACCACCACACTACCTTCCCTAGGTGTCATAGCCACTTGCAGACATATGTGCTGCCAGAGCCCTTGGTTTCCATGGCAGCGGGAAATGGCTTGGGCTCTGAACTTGTCTTTGGCTGTGGAGTTTTGAACGCCTTGAGTGAGGAGCTCCATGTTAGTTTTGTGTGGGTGCTCAAGCTGCTTGATTCTATCCCACTGGGTTCAATGGGCATGGGACCGGAAGTGAGCAAACAGGGTTTCCTAGATAGCTGCCAGGACAGCTGATGGTATGTGAAGTGCGTGAGGCAGGTGGAGTTGTTTTGTCACTGGAAGAGCTGTGCTGCTGCTTCGGGCAGTTGCCATTCACCACCACACTACCTTCCCTAGGTGTCATAGCCACTTTCAGACATATGTGCTGCCAGAGCACTTGGTTTCCATGGCAGCGGGAAATGGCTTGGGCTGTGAACTTGTCTTTGGCTGTGGAGTTTTGAGCGCCTTGAGTGAGGAGGTCCATGTTAGTTTTGTGTGGGTGCTCAAGCTACTTGATTCCATCCCACTGGGCTCAAAGGGCATGGGACCGGAAGTGAGCAAACAGGGTTTCCTAGATAGCTGCCAGGACAGCTGATGGTAGGTAAAGTTCATGAGGCAGGTGGAGTTGTTTTGGCAATGGTAGAGCTATGCTCCTGCTTCGGGCAGTTGCCATTCACCACCACACTACCTTCCCTAGGTGTCATAGCCACTTTCAGACATATGTGCTGCCAGAGCCCTTGGTTTCCATGGCAGCGGGAAATGGCTTGGGCTCTGATCTTGTCTTTGGCTGTGGAGTTTTGAACGCCTTGAGTGAGGAGCTCCATGTTAGTTTTGTGTGGGTGCTCAAGCTACTTGATTCTATCCCACTGGGCTCAATGGGCATGGGACCGGAAGTGAGCAAACAGGGTTTCCTAGATAGCTGCCAGGACAGCTGATGGTATGTGAAGTGCATGAGGCAGGTGGAGTTGTTTTGACACTGGAAGTGCTGTGCTGCTGCTTCGGACAGTTGCCATTCACCACCACACTACCTTCCCTAGGTGTCATAGCCACTTTCAGACATATGTGCTGCCAGAGCCCTTGGTTTCCATGGCAGCGGGAAATGGCTTTGGCTCTGAACATGTCTTTGGCTATGGAGTTTTGAGCGCCTTGAGTGAGGAGCTGCATGTTAGTTTTGTGTGGGTGCTGAAGCTGCTTGATTCCATCCCACTGGGCTCAATGGGTATGGGACCGGAAGTGAGCAAACAGGGTTTCCTAGATAGCTGCCACGACAGCTGATGGTTTGTGAAGTGCATGAGGCAGGTGGAGTTGTTTTGGCACTGGAAGAGCTGTGCTGCTGCTTCGGGCAGTTGCCATTCACCACCACACTACCTTCCCTAGGTGTCATAGCCACTTTCAGACATATGTGCTGCCAGAGCCCTTGCTTTCCATGGCAGCGGGAAATGGCTTGGGCTGTGAACTTGTCTTTGGCTGTGGAGTTTTGAGCGCCTTGAGTGAGGAGGTCCATGTTAGTTTTGTGTGGGTGCTCAAGCTGCTTGATTCTATCCCACTGGGCTCAATGGGCATGGGACCGGAAGTGACCAAACAGGGTTTCCTAGATAGCTGCCAGGACAGCTGATGGTATGTGAAGTTTGTGAGGCAGATGGAGTTGTTTTGGCACTGGAAGAGCTGTGCTGCTGCTTCGGGCAGTTGCCATTCACCACCACACTACCTTCCCTAGGTGTCATAGCCACTTTCAGACATATGTGCTGCCAGAGCACTTGGTTTCCATGGCAGCGGGAAATGGCTTGGGCGCTGAACTTGTCTTTGGCTGTGGAGTTTTGAGAGCCTTGAGTGAGGAGCTCCATGTTAGTTTTGTGTGGGTGCTCAAGCTGCTTGATTCCATCCCACTGGGCTCAATGGGCATGGGACCGGAAGTGAGCAAGCAGGGTTTCCTAGATAGCTGCCAGGACAGCTGATGGTTTGTGAAGTGCATGAGGCAGGTGGAGTTGTTTTGGCACTGGAAGAGCTGTGCTGCTGCTTCGGGCAGTTGCCATTCACCACCACACTACCTTCCCTAGGTGTCATAGCCACTTTCAGACATATGTGCTGCCAGAGCCCTTGGTTTCCATGGCAGCGGGAAATGGCCTGGGCGCTGAACTTGTCTTTGCCTGTGGAGTTTTGAGAGCCTTGAGTGAGGAGCTCCATGTTAGTTTTGTGTGGGTGCTCAAGCTACTTGATTCCATCCCACTGGGCTCAATGGACATGGGACCGGAAGTGAGCAAACAGGGTTTCCTAGATAGCTGCCAGGACAGCTGATGGTTTGTGAAGTGCATGAGGCAGGTGGAGTTGTATTGGCACTGGAAGAGCTGTGCTGCTGCTTCGGGCAGTTGCCATTCACCACCACACTACCTTCCCTAGGTGTCATAGCCACTTGCAGACATATGTGCTGCCAGAGCCCTTGGTTTCCATGGCAGCGGGAAATGGCTTGGGCTCTGAACTTGTCTTTGGCTGTGGAGTTTTGAACGCCTTGAGTGAGGAGCTCCATGTTAGTTTTGTGTGGGTGCTCAAGCTGCTTGATTCTATCCCACTGGGTTCAATGGGCATGGGACCGGAAGTGAGCAAACAGGGTTTCCTAGATAGCTGCCAGGACAGCTGATGGTATGTGAAGTGCGTGAGGCAGGTGGAGTTGTTTTGTCACTGGAAGAGCTGTGCTGCTGCTTCGGGCAGTTGCCATTCACCACCACACTACCTTCCCTAGGTGTCATAGCCACTTTCAGACATATGTGCTGCCAGAGCACTTGGTTTCCATGGCAGCGGGAAATGACTTGGGCTGTGAACTTGTCTTTGGCTGTGGAGTTTTGAGCGCCTTGAGTGAGGAGGTCCATGTTAGTTTTGTGTGGGTGCTCAAGCTGCTTGATTCCATCCCACTGGGCTCAAAGGGCATGGGACCGGAAGTGAGCAAACAGGGTTTCCTAGATAGCTGCCAGGACAGCTGATGGTAGGTAAAGTTCATGAGGCAGGTGGAGTTGTTTTGGCAATGGTAGAGCTATGCTCCTGCTTCGGGCAGTTGCCATTCACCACCACACTACCTTCCCTAGGTGTCATAGCCACTTTCAGACATATGTGCTGCCAGAGCCCTTGGTTTCCATGGCAGCGGGAAATGGCTTGGGCTCTGATCTTGTCTTTGGCTGTGGAGTTTTGAACGCCTTGAGTGAGGAGCTCCATGTTAGTTTTGTGTGGGTGCTCAAGCTACTTGATTCTATCCCACTGGGCTCAATGGGCATGGGACCGGAAGTGAGCAAACAGGGTTTCCTAGATAGCTGCCAGGACAGCTGATGGTATGTGAAGTGCATGAGGCAGGTGGAGTTGTTTTGACACTGGAAGTGCTGTGCTGCTGCTTCGGACAGTTGCCATTCACCACCACACTACCTTCCCTAGGTGTCATAGCCACTTTCAGACATATGTGCTGCCAGAGCACTTGGTTTCCATGGCAGCGGGAAATGGCTTTGGCTCTGAACATGTCTTTGGCTATGGAGTTTTGAGCGCCTTGAGTGAGGAGCTGCATGTTAGTTTTGTGTGGGTGCTGAAGCTGCTTGATTCCATCCCACTGGGCTCAATGGGTATGGGACCGGAAGTGAGCAAACAGGGTTTCCTAGATAGCTGCCACGACAGCTGATGGTTTGTGAAGTGCATGAGGCAGGTGGAGTTGTTTTGGCACTGGAAGAGCTGTGCTGCTGCTTCGGGCAGTTGCCATTCACCACCACACTACCTTCCCTAGGTGTCATAGCCACTTTCAGACATATGTGCTGCCAGAGCCCTTGCTTTCCATGGCAGCGGGAAATGGCTTGGGCTGTGAACTTGTCTTTGGCTGTGGAGTTTTGAGCGCCTTGAGTGAGGAGGTCCATGTTAGTTTTGTGTGGGTGCTCAAGCTGCTTGATTCTATCCCACTGGGCTCAATGGGCATGGGACCGGAAGTGACCAAACAGGGTTTCCTAGATAGCTGCCAGGACAGCTGATGGTATGTGAAGTTTGTGAGGCAAATGGAGTTGTTTTGGCACTGGAAGAGCTGTGCTGCTGCTTCGGGCAGTTGCCATTCACCACCACACTACCTTCCCTAGGTGTCATAGCCACTTTCAGACATATGTGCTGCCAGAGCACTTGGTTTCCATGGCAGCGGGAAATGGCTTGGGCGCTGAACTTGTCTTTGGCTGTGGAGTTTTGAGAGCCTTGAGTGAGGAGCTCCATGTTAGTTTTGTGTGGGTGCTCAAGCTGCTTGATTCCATCCCACTGGGCTCAATGGGCATGGGACCGGAAGTGAGCAAGCAGGGTTTCCTAGATAGCTGCCAGGACAGCTGATGGTTTGTGAAGTGCATGAGGCAGGTGGAGTTGTTTTGGCACTGGAAGAGCTGTGCTGCTGCTTCGGGCAGTTGCCATTCACCACCACACTACCTTCCCTAGGTGTCATAGCCACTTTCAGACATATGTGCTGCCAGAGCCCTTGGTTTCCATGGCAGCGGGAAATGGCCTGGGCGCTGAACTTGTCTTTGGCTGTGGAGTTTTGAGAGCCTTGAGTGAGGAGCTCCATGTTAGTTTTGTGTGGGTGCTCAAGCTGCTTGATTCTATCCCACTGGGCTCAATGGGCATGGGACCGGAAGTGAGCAAACAGGGTTTCCTAGATAGCTGCCAGGACAGCTGATGGTATGTGAAGTGCATGAGGCAGGTGGAGTTGTTTTGACACTGGAAGTGCTGTGCTGCTGCTTCGGACAGTTGCCATTCACCACCACACTACCTTCCCTAAGTGTCATAGCCACTTTCAGACATATGTGCTGCCAGAGCACTTGGTTTCCATGGCAGCGGGAAATGGCTTTGGCTCTGAACTTGTCTTTGGCTGTGGAGTTTTGAGCGCCTTGAGTGAGGAGCTGCATGTTAGTTTTGTGTGGGTGCTGAAGCTGCTTGATTCCATCCCACTGGTCTCAATGGGCATGGGACCGGAAGTGAGCAAACAGGGTTTCCTAGATACCTGCCACGACAGCTGATGGTTTGTGAAGTGCATGAGGCAGGTGGAGTTGTTTTGGCACTGGAAGAGCTGTGCTGCTGCTTCGGGCAGTTGCCATTCACCACCACACTACCTTCCCTAGGTGTCATAGCCACTTTCAGACAT
Source organism: Ochotona princeps (assembly GCF_030435755.1). Classification (NCBI taxonomy): domain Eukaryota; kingdom Metazoa; phylum Chordata; class Mammalia; order Lagomorpha; family Ochotonidae; genus Ochotona; species Ochotona princeps. The sequence goes on from NC_080833.1 coordinate 136,648,532, forward strand.
ATGTGCTGCCAGAGCCCTTGGTTTCCATGGCAGCGGGAAATGGCTTGGGCGCTGAACTTGTCTTTGCCTGTGGAGTTTTGAGCGCCTTGAGTGAGGAGCTCCATGTTAGTTTTGTGTGGGTGCTCAAGCTGCTTGATTCCATCCCACTGGGCTTAAAGGGCATGGGACCAGAAGTGTCCAAACAGGGTTTCCTAGATAGCGGCCAGGACAGCTGATGGTATGTGAAGTTCAAGAGGCAGGTGGAGTTGTTTTTTCACAGGAAGAGCTGTGCTGCTGCTTCAGGCAGTTGCCATTCACCACCACACTTCCTTACCTAGGTGTTATAGCCACTTTCAGACATATGTGCTGCCAGAGCCCTTGGTTTCCATGGCAGCGGGAAATGGCTTGGGCGCTGGACTTGTCTTTGGCTGTGGAGTTTTGAGCGCCTTGAGTGAAGAGGTGCATGTTAGTTTTGTGTGGGTGCTCAAGCTGCTTGATTCCATCCCACTGGGCTCAATTGGCATGGGACCGGAAGTGACCAAACAGGGTTTCCTAGATAGCTGCCAGGACAGCTGATGGTATGTGAAGTGTGTGAGGCAGATGGAGTTGTATTGGCACTGGAAGAGCTGTGCTGCTGCTTCGGGCAGTTGCCATTCACCACCACACTACCTTCCCTAGGTGTCATAGCCACTTGCAGACATATGTGCTGCCAGAGTCCTTGGTTTCCATGGCAGCGGGAAATGGCTTTGGCTCTGAACTTGTCTTTGGCTGTGGAGTTTTGAGCGCCTTGAGTGAGGAGCTGCATGTTAGTTTTGTGTGGGTGCTGAAGCTGCTTGATTCCATCCCACTGGGCTCAATGGGCATGGGACCGGAAGTGAGCAAACAGGGTTTCCTAGATAGCTGCCAGGACAGCTGATGGTATGTGAAGTGCGTGAGGCAGGTGGAGTTGTTTTGGCACTGGAAGAGCTGTGCTGCTGCTTCGGGCAGTTGCCATTCACCACCACACTACCTTCCCTAGGTGTCATAGCCACTTTCAGACATATGTGCTGCCAGAGCCCTTTGTTTCCATGGCAGCGGGAAATGGCTTGGGCCCTGAACTTGTCTTTGGCTGTGGAGTTTTGAGCGCCTTGAGTGAGGAGGTCCATGTTAGTTTTGTGTGAGTGCTCAAGCTGCTTGATTCCATCCCACTGGGCTCAATGGGCATGGGACCAGAAGTGGGCAAACAGGGTTTCCTAGATAGCTGCCAGGACAGCTGATGGTATGTGAAGTTCATGAGGCAGGTGGAGTTGTTTTGGCACTGGAAGAGCTGTGCTGCTGCTTCGGGCAGTTGCCATTCACCACCACACTACCTTCCCTAGGTGTCATAGCCACTTGCAGACATATGTGCTGCCAGAGCACTTGGTTTCCATGGCAGCGGGAAATGGCTTTGGCTCTGAACTTGTCTTTGGCTGTGGAGTTTTGAACGCCTTGAGTGAGGAGCTCCATGTTAGTTTTGTGTGGGTGCTCAAGCTGCTTGATTCTATCCCACTGGGTTCAATGGGCATGGGACCGGAAGTGAGCAAACAGGGTTTCCTAGATAGCTGCCAGGACAGCTGATGGTATGTGAAGTGCGTGAGGCAGGTGGAGTTCTTTTGGCACTGGAAGAGCTGTGCTGCTGCTTCGGGCAGTTGCCATTCACCACCACACTACCTTCCCTAGGTGTCATAGCCACTTTCAGACATATGTGCTGCCAGAGCACTTGGTTTCCATGGCAGCGGGAAATGGCTTTGGCCCTGAACTTGTCTTTGGCTGTGGAGTTTTGAGCGCCTTGAGTGAGGAGCTCCATGTTAGTTTTGTGTGGGTGCTCAAGCTGCTTGATTCCATCCCACTGGGCTCAATGGGCACTGTACCGGAAGTGAGCAAACAGGGTTTCCTAGATAGCTGCCAGGACAGCTGATGGTATGTGAAGTGCATGAGGCAGGTGGAGTTGTTTTGGCACTGGAAGAGCTGTGCTGCTTCGGGCAGTTGCCATTCACCACCACACTACCTTCCCTAGGTGTCATAGCCACTTTCAGACATATGTGCTGCCAGAGCCCTTGGTTTTCATGGCAGCGGGAAATGGCTTGGGCTGTGAACTTGTCTTTGCCTGTGGAGTTTTGAGCTACATGTGTGAGGTGCTGCATGTGAGTTTTGTGTGGGTGTTGAAGCTGCTTGATTCCATCCCACTGGGCTCAATGGGCATGGGACCGGAAGTGAGCAAACAGGGTTTCCTAGATAGCTGCCAGGACAGCTGATGGTATGTGAAGTGCATGAGGCAGGTGGAGTTGTTTTGGCACTGGAAGAGCTGTGCTGCTGCTTCGGGCAGTTGCCATTTACCACCACACTACCTTCCCTAGGTGTCATAGCCACTTGCAAACATATGTGCTGCCAAAGCACTTGGTTTCCATGGCAGCGGGAAATGGCTTGGGCGCTGGACTTGTCTTTGGCTGTGGAGTTTTGAGAGCCTTGAGTGAGGAGCTCCATGTTAGTTTTGTGTGGGTGCTCAAGCTGCTTGATTCCATCCCACTGGGCTCAATGGGCATGGGACCGGAAGTGAGCAAGCAGGGTTTCCTAGATAGCTGCCAGGACAGCTGATGGTTTGTGAAGTGCATGAGGCAGGTGGAGTTGTTTTGGCACTGGAAGAGCTGTGCTGCTGCTTCGGGCAGTTGCCATTCACCACCACACTACCTTCCCTAGGTGTCATAGCCACTTTCAGACATATGTGCTGCCAGAGCCCTTGGTTTCCATGGCAGCGGGAAATGGCCTGGGCGCTGAACTTGTCTTTGGCTGTGGAGTTTTGAGAGCCTTGAGTGAGGAGGTCCATGTTAGTTTTGTGTGGGTGCTCAAGCTACTTGATTCTATCCCACTGGGCTCAATGGGCATGGGACCGGAAGTGAGCAAACAGGGTTTCCTAGATAGCTGCCAGGACAGCTGATGGTATGTGAAGTGCATGAGGCAGGTGGAGTTGTTTTGACACTGGAAGTGCTGTGCTGCTGCTTCGGACAGTTGCCATTCACCACCACACTACCTTCCCTAGGTGTCATAGCCACTTTCAGACATATGTGCTGCCAGAGCACTTGGTTTCCATGGCAGCGGGAAATGGCTTTGGCTCTGAACTTGTCTTTGGCTATGGAGTTTCGAGCGCCTTGAGTTAGGAGCTGCATGTTAGTTTTGTGTGGGTGCTGAAGCTGCTTGATTCCATCCCACTGGGCTCAATGGGCATGGGACCGGAAGTGAGCCAACAGGGTTTCCTAGATAGGTGCAACGACAGCTGATGGTTTGTGAAGTGCATGAGGCAGGTGGAGTTGTTTTGGCACTGGAAGAGCTGTGCTGCTGCTTCGGGCAGTTGCCATTCACCACCACACTACCTTCCCTAGGTGTCATAGCCACTTTCAGACATATGTGCTGCCAGAGCACTTGGTTTCCATGGCAGCGGGAAATGGCTTGGGCGCTGAACTTGTCTTTGCCTGTGGAGTTTTGAGCGCCTTGAGTGAGGAGCTCCATGTTAGTTTTGTGTGGGTGCTCAAGCTGCTTGATTCCATCCCACTGGGCTTAAAGGGCATGGGACCAGAAGAGTCCAAACAGGGTTTCCTAGATAGCGGCCAGGACAGCTGATGGTACATGAAGTTCAAGAGTCAGGTGGAGTTGTTTTTTCACAGGAAGAGCTGTGCTGCTGCTTCAGGCAGTTGCCATTCACCACCACACTTCCTTACCTAGGTTTTATAGCCACTTGCAGACATATGTGCTGCCAGAGTCATTGGTTTCCATGGCAGCGGGAAATGGCTTTGGCCCTGAACTTGTCTTTGGCTGTGGAGTTTTGAGCGCCTTGAGTGAGGAGCTGCATGTTAGTTTTGTGTGGGTGCTCAAGCTGCTTGATTCTATCCCACTGGGCTCAATGGGCATGGGACCGGAAGTGACCGAACAGGGTTTCCTAGATAGCTGCCAGGACAGCTGATGGTATGTGAAGTTTGTGAGGCAGATGGAGTTGTTTTGGCACTGGAAGAGCTGTGCTGCTGCTTCGGGCAGTTGCCATTTACCACCACACTACCTTCCCTAGGGGTCATAGCCACTTTCAGACATATGTGCTGCCAGAGCACTTGGTTTCCATGGCAGCGGGAAACGGCTTGGGCGCTGGACTTGTCTTTGGCTGTGGAGTTTTGAGAGCCTTGAGTGAGGAGCTGCATGTTAGTTTTGTGTGGGTGCTCAAGCTGCTTGATTCCATCCCACTGGGCTCAATGGGCATGGGACCAGAAGTGAGCAAGCAGGGTTTCCTAGATAGCTGCCAGGACAGCTGATGGTTTGTGAAGTGCATGAGGCAGGTGGAGTTGTTTTGGCACTGGAAGAGCTGTGCTGCTGCTTCGGGCAGTTGCCATTCACCACCACACTACCTTCCCTAGGTGTCATAGCCACTTTCAGACATATGTGCTGCCAGAGCCCTTGGTTTCCATGGCAGCGGGAAATGGCCTGGGCGCTAAACTTGTCTTTGGCTGTGGAGTTTTGAACGCCTTGAGTGAGGAGGTGCATGTTTGTTTTGTGTGGGTGCTCAAGCTACTTGATTCTATCCCACTGGGCTCAATGGGCATGGGACCGGAAGTGAGCAAACAGGGTTTCCTAGATAGCTGCCAGGACAGCTGATGGTATGTGAAGTGCATGAGGCAGGTGGAGTTGTTTTGACACTGGAAGTGCTGTGCTGCTGCTTCGGACAGTTGCCATTCACCACCACACTACCTTCCCTAGGTGTCATAGCCACTTTCAGACATATGTGCTGCCAGAGCACTTGGTTTCCATGGCAGCGGGAAATGGCCTGGGCGCTGAAATTGTCTTTGGCTGTGGAGTTTTGAGCGCCTTGAGTAGGGGCTCCATGTTAGTTTTGTGTGGGTGCTCAAGCTTCTTGATTCCATCCCACTGGGTCTAATTTGCTTTGGACCGAAAGTTACCAAACAGGGTTTCCTAGATAGTTGCCAGGACAGCTGATGGTATGTGAAGTTCATGAGGCAGGTGGAGATGTTTTGGCACTGGAAGAGCTGTGCTGTTGCTTCGGGCAGTTGCCATTCACCACCACACTACCTTCCCTAGGTGTCATAGCCACTTTCAGACATATGTGCTGCCAGAGCACTTGGTTTCCATGGCAGCGGGAAATGGCTTGGGCACTGAACTTGTGTTTGGGTGTGGAGTTTTGAGCGCCTTGAGTGAGGAGCTCCATGTTAGTTTTGTGTGGATGCTCAAGCTGCTTGATTCCATCCCACTGGGCTCAATGGGCATGGGACCAGAAGTGAGCAAACAGGGTTTCCTAGATAGCTGCCAGGACAGCTGATGGTATCTGAATTTTGTGAGGCAGGTGGAGTTGTTTTGGCACTGGAAGAGCTGTGCTGCTGCTTCAGGCTGTTGCCATTCACCACCATACTACCTTCCCTAGGTGTCATAGCCACTTTCAGACATATGTGCTGCCAGAGCACTTGGTTTCCATGGCAGTGGGAAATGGCTTGGTCGCTGAACTTGTCTTTGGCTGTGGAGTTTTGAGCGCCATGAGTGAGGACCTCCATGTTAGTTTTGTGTGTGTGCTAAAGCTGCTTATTTAAATACCACTGGGCTCAATGCACATTGGACCGGAAGTGACAAAACAGGGTTTCCTAGATAGCTGCCAGGACAGCTGATGGTATCTGAATTTTGTGAGGCAGGTGGAGATGTTTTGGCGCTGGAAGAGCTGTGCTGCTGCTTCGGGCAGTTGCCATTCACCACCACACTACCTTCCATAGGTGTCATAGCCACTTTCAGACATATGTGCTGCCAGAGCACTTGGTTTCCATGGCAGCGGGAAATGGCTTGGGCTCTGAATGTGTCTTTGGCTGTGGAGTTTTGAGCGCCTTGAGTGAGGAGCTGCATGTTAGTTTTGTGTGGGTGCTCAAGCTCCTTGATTCCATCCCACTGGGTCTAATTTGCTTGGGACCGAACGTGACCAAACAGGGTTTCCTAGATAGCTGCCAGGACAGCTGATGGTATCTGAATTTTGTGAGGCAGGTGGAGATGTTTTGGCACTGGAAGAGCTGTGCTGCTGCTTCGGGCAGTTGCCATTCACCACCACACTACCTTCCCTAGGTGTCATAGCCACTTTCAGACATATGTGCTGCCAGAGCACTTGGTTTCCATGGCAGCGGGAAATGGCTTGGGCGCTGAACTTGTCTTTGGCTGTGGAGTTTTGAGCGCCATGAGTGAGGAGCTCCATGTTAGTTTTGTGTGGGTGCTCAAGCTGCTTGATTCCATCCCACTGGGCTCAATGGGCATTGGCCCTGAAGTGAGCAAACAGGGTTTCCTATCTAGCTGCCAGGACAGCTGATGGTATCTGAATTCTGTGAGGCAGGTGGAGTTGTTTTGGCACTGGAAGAGCTGTGCTGCTGCTTCGGGCAGTTGCCATTCACCACCACACTACCTTCCCTAGGTGTCATAGCCACTTTCAGACATATGTGCTGCCAGAGCCCTTGGTTTCCATGGCAGCGGGAAATGGCTTGGGCGCTTAAATTGTCTTTGCCTGTGGAGTTTTGAGCGCCTTGAGTAGGGGCTCCATGTTAGTTTTGTGTGGGTGCTCAAGCTGCTTGATTCCATCCCACTGGGCTCAATGGGCATGGGACCAGAAATGAGCAAACAGGGTTTCCTAGATAGCTGCCAGGACAGCTGATGGTATCTGAATTTTTTTTAATGCAGGTGGAGATGTTTTTGCACTGGAAGAGCTGTGCTGCTGCTTCGGGCAGTTGCCATTCACCACCACACTACCTTCCCTAGGTGTCATAGCCACTTTCAGACATATGTGCTGCCAGAGCACTTGGTTTCCCTGGCAGCGGGAAATGGCTTTAATGGCTCCGAACTTGTGTTTCGCTGTGGAGTTTTTAGCGCCTTGAGTGAGGAGCTGCATGTTAGTTTTGTGTGAGTGCTCAAGCTGCTTGATTCCATCCCACTGGGCTCAATGGGCATTGGACAGGAAGTGAACAAACAGGGTTTCCTAGATAGCTGCCAGGACAGCTGATGGTGTCTGACGTTTTTGAGGCAGGTGGAGTTGTTTCGGCAGTGGAAGAGCTGTGCTGCTGCTTTGGGCAGTTGCCATTCATCACCACACTACCTTCCCTAGGTGTCATAGCCACTTTCAGACATATGTGCTGCCAGAGCACTTGGTTTCCATGGCAGCAGGAAATGACTTGGGCGCTGAACTTGTCTTTAGCTGTGAAGTATTGAGTGCCTTGAGTGAGGAGCTCCATGTAAGTTTTGTGTGGGTGCTCAAGCTGCTTGATTCCATCCCCCTGGGCTCAATGGACATTGGACCGGAAGTGAGCAAACAGGGTTTCCTAGATAGCTGCCAGGACAGCTGATGGTTTGTGAAGTGCATGAGGCAGGTGTAGTTGTTTTGCAGTGGAGGAGCTGTGCTGCTGCTTCGGGCAGTTGCCATTCACCACCACACTACCTTCCCTAGGTGTCATAGCCACTTTCAGACATATGTGCTGCCAGAGCCCTTGGTTTCCATGGCAGCGGGAAATGGCTTGGGCTCTGAAATTGTCTTTGGCTGTGGAGTTTTGAGCGCCCTGAGTAGGGGCTCCATGTTAGTTTTGTGTGGGTGCTCAAGCTTCTTGATTCCATCCCACTGGGTCTAATTTGCTTGGGACCGAAAGTGACCAAACAGGGTTTCCTAGATAGCTGCCAGGACAGCTGATGGTATCTGAATTTTGTGAGGCAGGTGGAGATGTTTTGGCACTGGAAGAGCTGTGCTGCTGCTTCGGGCAGTTGCCATTCACCACCACACTACCTTCCCTAGGTGTCATCGCCACTTTCAGACATATGTGCTGCCAGAGCCCTTGGTTTCCATGGCCGCGGGAAATGGCTTGGGCGCTGAACTTGTCTTTGGCTGTGGAGTTTTGAGCGCCTTGAGTGAGGAGCTCCATGTTAGTTTTGTGTGGGTGCTCAAGCTGCCTGATTCCATCCCACTGGGCTCAATGGGCATTGGCCCTGAAGTGAGCAAACAGGGTTTCCTATCTAGCTGCCAGGACAGCTGATGGTATCTGAATTCTGTGAGGCAGGTGGAGTTGTTTTGGCTCTGGAAGAGCTGTGCTGCTGCTTCGGGCTGTTGCCATTCACCACCACACTACCTTCCCTAGGTGTCATAGCCACTTTCAGACATATGTGCTGCCAGAGCACTTGGTTTCCATGGCAGCGGGAAATGGCTTGGGCGCTTAAATTGTCTTTGGGTGTGGAGTTTTGAGCGCCTTGAGTAGGGGCTCCATGTTAGTTTTGTGTGGGTGCTCAAGCTGCTTGATTCCATCCCACTGGGCTCAATGGGCATGGGACCGGAAGTGAGCAAACAGGGTTTCCTAGATAGCTTGCACCACAGCTGATGGTATGTGAAGTGCATGAGGCAGGTCGAGTTGTTTTGGCACTGGAAGAGCTGTGCTGCTTCTTCGGGCTGTTGCCATTCACCACCACACTACCTTCCCTAGGTTTCATTGCCACTTTCAGGCATATGTGCTGCCAGAGCACTTGGTTTCCATGGCAGTGGGAAATGGCTTGGTTGCTGAACTTGTCTTTGGCTGTGGAGTTTTGAGCGCCATGAGTGAGAAGCTCCATGTTAGTTTTGTGTGGGTGCTCAAGCTTCTTGATTCCATCCCACTGGGTCGAATTTGCTTTGGACCGAAAGTGACCAAACAGGGTTTCCTAGATAGCTGCCAGGACAGCTGATGGTATCTGAATTTTGTGATGCAGGTGGAGATGTTTTGGCACTGGAAGAGTTGTTTTGTTGCTTCGGGCAGTTGCCATTCACCACCACACTACCTTCCCTAGGTGTCATAGCCACTTTCAGACATATGTGCTGCCCGAGCACTTGGTTTCCATGACAGCGGGAAATGGCTTGGGCGCTGAAATTGTCTTTGGCTGTGGAGTTTTGAGCGCCTTGAGTAGGGGCTCCATCTTAGTTTTGTTTGGGTGCTCAAGCTTCTTGATTCCATCCCACTGGGTCTAATTTGCTTTGGACTGAAAGTGACCAAACAGGGTTTCCTAGATAGTTGCCAGGACAGCTGATGGTATGTGAAGTTCATGAGGCAGGTGGAGATGTTTTGGCACTGGAAGAGCTGTGCTGTTGCTTCGGGCAGTTGCCATTCACCACCACACTACCTTCCATAGGTGTCATAGCCACTTTCAGACATATGTGCTGCCAGAGCACTTGGTTTCCATGGCAGCGGGAAATGGCTTGGGCACTGAACTTGTGTTTGGGTGTGGAGTTTTGAGCGCCTTGAGTGAGGAGCTCCATGTTAGTTTTGTGTGGATGCTCAAGCTGCTTGATTCCATCCCACTGGGCTCAATGGGCATGGGACCAGAAGTGAGCAAACAGGGTTTCCTAGATAGCTGCCAGGACAGCTGATGGTATCTGAATTTTGTGAGGCAGGTGGAGTTGTTTTGGCACTGGAAGAGCTGTGCTGCTGCTTCAGGCTGTTGCCATTCACCACCACACTATCTTCCCTAGGTGTCATAGCCACTTTCAGACATATGTGCTGCCAGAGCACTTGGTTTCCATGGCAGTGGGAAATGGCTTGGTCGCTGAACTTGTCTTTGGCTGTGGAGTTTTGAGCGCCATGAGTGAGGAGCTGCATGTTAGTTTTGTGTATGTGCTAAAGCTGCTTATTTAAATACCACTGGGCTCAATGGACATTGGACCGGAAGTGAGCAAACAGGGTTTCCTAGATAGCTGCCAGGACAGCTGATGGTATCTGAATTTTGTGAGGCAGGTGGAGATGTTTTGGCGCTGGAAGAGCTGTGCTGCTGCTTCGGGCAGTTGCCATTCACCACCACACTACCTTCCATAGGTGTCATAGCCACTTTCAGACATATGTGCTGCCAGAGCACTTGGTTTCCATGGCAGCGGGAAATGGCTTGGGCTCTGAATGTGTCTTTGGCTGTGGAGTTTTGAGCGCCTTGAGTGAGGAGCTGCATGTTAGTTTTGTGTGGGTGCTCAAGCTCCTTGATTCCATCCCACTGGGTCTAATTTGCTTGGGACCGAAAGTGACCAAACAGGGTTTCCTAGATAGCTGCCAGGACAGCTGATGGTATCTGAATTTTGTGAGGCAGGTGGAGATGTTTTGGCACTGGAAGAGCTGTGCTGCTGCTTCGGGCAGTTGCCATTCACCACCACACTACCTTCCCTAGGTGTCATAGCCACTTTCAGACATATGTGCTGCCAGAGCCCTTGGTTTCCATGGCAGCGGGAAATGGCTTGGGCTCTGAAGTTGTCTTTGGTTGTGGAGTTTTGAGCGCCTTCAGTGAGGAGCTGCATGTTAGTTTTGTGTGAGTACTCAAGCTGCTTGATTCCATCCCACTGGGCTCAATGGGCATTGAACCAGAAGTGAGCTACAGGGTTTCCTAGATAGCTGCCAGGACAGCTGATGGTATGTGAAGTGCATGAGGCAGGTGGAGTTGTTTTGGCACTGGAAGAGCTGTGCTGCTGCTTCGGGCAGTTGCCATTCACCACCACACTACCTTCCCTAGGTGTCATAGCCACTTTCAGACATATGTGCTGCCAGAGCACTTGGTTTCCATGGCAGCGGGAAATGGCTTGGGCGCTGAACTTGTCTTTGGCTGTGGAGTTTTGAGAGACTTGAGTGAGGAGCTCCATGTTAGTTTTGTGTGGGTGCTCAAGCTGCCTGATTCCATCCCACTGGACTCAATGGGCATTGGCCCTGAAGTGAGCAAACAGGGTTTCCTATCTAGCTGCCAGGACAGCTGATGGTATCTGAATTCTGTGAGGCAGGAGGAGTTGTTTTGGCACTGGAAGAGCTGTGCTGCTGCTTCGGGCTGTTGCCATTCACCACCACACTACCTTCCCTAGGTGTCATAGCCACTTTCAGACATATGTGCTGCCAGAGCCCTTGGTTTCCATGGCAGCGGGAAATGGCTTGGGCGCTTAAATTGTCTTTGCCTGTGGAGTTTTGAGCGCCTTGAGTGAGGAGCTGCATGTTAGTTTTGTGTGGGTGCTGAATCTGCTTGATTCCATCCCACTGGGCTCAATGGGCATGGGACCAGAAGTGAGCAAACAGGGTTTCCTAGATAGCTGCCAGGACAGCTGATGGTATCTGAATTTTTTGATGCAGGTGGAGATGTTTTGGCACTGGAAGAGCTGTGCTGCTGCTTCGGGCAGTTGCCATTCACCACCAAACTACCTTCCCTAGGTGTCATAGCCACTTTCAGACATATGTGCTGCCAGAGCACTTGGTTTCCATGGCAGCGGGAAATGGCTTGGGATCTGAACTTGTGTTTGGGTGTGGAGTTTTGAGCGCCTTGAGTGAGGAGCTCCATGTTAGTTTTGTGTGGGTGCTCAAGCAGCTTGATTCCATCCCACTGGGCTCAATGGGCATGGGACCGGAAGTGACCAAACAGGGTTTCCTAGATAGCTTCCACGACAGCTGATGGTATGTGAAGTGCATGAGGCAGGTCGAGTTGTTTTGGCACTGGAAGAGCTGGCTGCTGCTTCGGGCTGTTGCCATTCACCACCACACTACCTTCCCTAGGTGTCATAGCCACTTTCAGACATATGTGCTGCCAGAGCACTTGGTTTCCATGGCAGCGGGAAATGGCTTGGGCTCTGAACTTGTCTTTGGCTGTGGAGGTTTGTGGTCTGTGAGTGACGAGCTCCATGTTAGTTTTGTGTGGGTGCTCAAGCTGCTTGATTCCATCCCACTGGGCTCACTGGGCATTGGACCGGAAGTGACCAAACAGGGTTTCCTACATAGCTGCCAGGACAGCTGATGGTATGTGAAGTGCATGAGACAGGTGGAGTTGTTTTGGCACTGGAAGAGCTGTGCTGCTTCGGGCAGTTGCCATTCACCACCACACTACCTTCAATAGGTGTCATAGCCACTTTCAGACATATGTGCTGCCAGAGCACTTGGTTTCCATGGCAGTGGGAAATGGCTTGGGCTGAACTTGTCTTTGGCTGTGGAGTTTTGAGCGCCTTGAGTGAGGAGCTCCATGTTAGTTTTGTGTGGGTGCTCAAGCTGCTTGATTCCATCCCACTGGGCTCAATGGACATTGGACCGGAAGTGACCAAACAGGGTTTCCTAGATAGCTGCCAGGACAGCTGATGGTGTCTGAATTTTGTGAGGCAGGTGGAGTTGTTTCGGCACTGGAAGAGCTGTGCTGCTGCTTCGGGCAGTTGCCATTCACCACCACACTACCATGCCTAGGTGTCATAGCCACTTTCAGACATATGTGCTGCCAGAGCACTTGGCTTCCATGGCAGTGGGAAATGGCTTGATCTCTTAACCTGTCTTTGGCTGTGGAGTTTTGAGCGCCATGAGTGAGAAGCTCCATGTTAGTTTTGTGTGGGTGCTCAAGCTGCTTGATTCCATCCCACTGGGCTCAATTTGCATGGGACCGTAAGTGAGCAAACAGGGTTTCCTAGATAACAGCCAGAATAGCTGATGGTATGTGAAGTTCATGAGGCAGGTGGAGTTGTTTTGGCACTGGAAGAGCTGTGCTGCTGCTTCGGGCAGTTGCCATTCACCACCACACTACCTTCCCTAGGTGTCATAGCCACTTTCAGACATATGTGCTGCCAGAGACTTGGCTTCCATGGCAGCGGGAAATGGCTTGGGCACTGAACTTGTCTTTGGGTGTGGTGTTTCAGCGCCTTGAGTGAGGAGCTGCATGTTAGTTTTGTGTGGATGCTCAAGCTGCTTGATTCCATCCCACTGGGCTCAATGGGCATGGGACCGGAAGTCAGCAAACAGGGTTTCCTAGATAGCTGCCAGGACAGCTGATGGTATCTGAATTTTGTGAGGCAGGTGGAGATGTTTTGGTACTGGAAGAGCTGTGCTGCTGCTTCGGGCAGTTGCCATTCACCACCACACTACCATGCCTAGGTGTCATAGCCACTTTCAGACATATGTGCTGCCAGAGCACTTGGTTTCCATGGCAGCGGGAAATGGCTTGGGATCTGAACTTGTGTTTGGGTGTGGAGTTTTGAGCGCCTTGAGTGAGGAGCTCCATGTTAGTTTTGTGTGGGTGCTCAAGCTGCTTGATTCCATCCCACTGGGCTCAATGGACATTGGACCGGAAGTGACCAAACAGGGTTTCCTAGATAGCTGCCAGGACAGCTGATGGTGTCTGAATTTTGTGAGGCAGGTGGAGTTGTTTCGGCACTGGAAGAGCTGTGCTGCTGCTTCGGGCAATTGCCATTCACCACCACACTACCTTCCCTAGGTGTCATAGCCACTTTCAGACATATGTGCTGCCAGAGCACTTGGCTTCCATGGCAGTGGGAAATGGCTTGAGCTCTTAACCTGTCTTTGGGTGTGGAGTTTTGAGCGCCATGACTGAGAAGCTCCATGTTAGTTTTGTGTGGGTGCTCAAGCTGCTTGATTCCATCCCACTGGGCTCAATTTGCATGGGACCGGAAGTGAGCAAACAGGGTTTCCTAGATAACAGCCAGAATAGCTGATGGTATGTGAAGTTCATGAGGCAGGTGGAGTTGTTTTGGCACTGGAAGAGCTGTGCTGCTGCTTCGGGCAGTTGCCATTCACCACCACACTACCTTCCCTAGGTGTCATAGCCACTTTCAGACATATGTGCTGCCAGAGACTTGGCTTCCATGGCAGCGGGAAATGGCTTGGGCACTGAACTTGTCTTTGGGTGTAGAGTTTCAGCGCCTTGAGTGAGGAGCTGCATGTTAGTTTTGTGTGGATGCTCAAGCTGCTTGATTCCATCCCACTGGGCTCAATGGGCATGGGACCGGAAGTGAACAAACAGGGTTTCCTAGATAGCTGCCAGGACAGCTGATGGTATGTGAAGTGCATGAGGCAGGTGGAGTTGTTTTGGCACTGGAAGAGCTGTGCTGCTGCTTCGGGCAGTTGCCATTCACCACCACACTACCTTCCCTAGGTGTCATAGCCACTTTCAGACATATGTCCTGCCAGAGCACTTGGTTTCCATGGCAGCGGGAAATGGCTAGGGCCGTGAAGTTGTCTTTGGCTGTAGCGTTTTGAGCGCCTTGAGTGAGGAGCTCCATGTTAGTATTGTGTGGGTGCTCAAGCTGCTTGATTCCATCCCACTGGGCTCAATGGGCATCGGACCGGAAGTGAGCAAACAGGGTTTCCTACATAGCTGCCATTACAGCTGATGGTATGTGAAGTGCATGAGGCAGGTGGAGTTGTTTTGGCACTGGAAGAGCTGTGCTACTGCTTCGGGCAGTTGCCTTTCACCACCACACTACCTTCCCTAGGTGTCATAGCCACTTTCAGACATATGTGCTGCCAGAGCACTTGGTTTCCATGGCAGCGGGAAATGGCTTTGGCTCTGAACTTGTCTTTGGCTGTGGAGTTTTGAATGCCTTGAGTGATGAGCTGCATGTTAGTTTTGTGTGGGTGCTCAAGCTGCTTGATTCCATCCCACTGGGCTCAATGGGCATGGGACTGGAAATGACCAAACAGGGTTTCCTAGATAGCTGCCAGGACAGCTGATGGTATGTGAAGTGCATGAGGCAGGTGGAGTTGTTTTGGCACTGGAAGAGCTGTGCTGCTGCTTCGGGCAGTTGCCATTCACCACCACACTACCTTCCCTAGGTGTCATAGCCACTTTCAGACATATGTGCTGCCAGAGCACTTGATTTCCATGGCAGCGGGAAATGGCTTGAGCCCTGAACTTTTCTTTAGCTGTGGAGGTTTGAGCGCCTTGAGTGAGGAGCTGCATGTAAGTTTTGCGTGGGTGCTCAAGCTGCTTGATTCCATCCCACTGGGCTCAAAGGGCAATGGACCGGAAGTGAGCAAACAGGGTTTCCTAGGTAGCTGCCAGGACAGCTGATGGTATCTGAATTCTGTGAGGCAGGTGGAGTTGTTTTGGCTCTGGAAGAGCTGTGCTGCTGCTTCGGGCTGTTGCAATTCACCACCACACTACCTTCCCTAGGTGTCATAGCCACTTTCAGACATATGTGCTGCCAGAGCACTTGGTTTCCATGGCAGTGGGAAATGGCTTGGGCTGAACTTGTCTTTGGCTGTGGAGTTTTGAGCGCCTTGAGTGAGGAGCTGCATGTTAGTTTTGTGTGGGTGCTCAAGCTGCTTGATTCCATCCCACTGGGCTCAATGGACATTGGACCGGAAGTGACCAAACAGGGTTTCCTAGATAGCTGCCAGGACAGCTGATGGTGTCTGAATTTTGTGAGACAGGTGGAGTTGTTTCGGCACTGGAAGAGCTGTGCTGCTGCTTCGGGCAGTTGCCATTCACCACCACACTACCATGCCTAGGTGTCATAGCCACTTTCAGACATATGTGCTGCCAGAGCACTTGGTTTCCATGGCAGCGAGAAATGGCTTGGGCTCTGAACTTGTCTTTGGCTGTGGAGGTTTGTGGTCTGTGAGTGACGAGCTCTATGTTAGTTTTGTGTGGGTGCTCAAGCTGCTTGATTCCATCCCACTGGGCTCACTGGGCATTGTACCGGAAGTGACCAAACAGGGTTTCCTAGATAACTCCCAGGACAGCTGATGGTATGTGAAGTTCATGAGACAGGTGGAGTTGTTTTGGCACTGGAAGAGCTGTGCTGCTTCGGGCAGTTGCCATTCACCACCACACTACCTTCAATAGGTGTCATAGCCACTTTCAGACATATGTGCTGCCAGAGCACTTGGTTTCCATGGCAGTGGGAAATGGCTTGGGCTGAACTTGTCTTTGGCTGTGGAGTTTTGAGCGCCTTGAGTGAGGAGCTGCATGTTAGTTTTGTGTGGGTGCTCAAGCTGCTTGATTCCATCCCACTGGGCTCAATGGACATTGGACCGGAAGTGACCAAACAGGGTTTCCTAGATAGCTGCCAGGACAGCTGATGGTGTCTGAATTTTGTGAGGCAGGTGGAATTGTTTCGGCAGTGGAAGAGCTGTGCTGCTGCTTTGGGCAGTTGCCATTCATCACCACACTACCTTCCCTAGGTGTCATAGCCACTTTCAGACATATGTGCTGCCAGAGCACTTGGCTTCCATGGCAGTGGGAAATGGCTTGAGCTCTTAACCTGTCTTTGGCTGTGGAGTTTTGAGCGCCATGAGTGAGAAGCTCCATGTTAGTTTTGTGTGGGTGCTCAAGCTGCTTGATTCCATCCCACTGGGCTCAATTTGCATGGGACCGGAAGTGAGCAAACAGGGTTTCCTAGATAACAGCCAGAATAGCTGATGGTATGTGAAGTTCATGAGGCAGGTGGAGTTGTTTTGGCACTGGAAGAGCTGTGCTGCTGCTTCGGGCAGTTGCCATTCACCACCACACTACCTTCCCTAGGTGTCATAGCCACTTTCAGACATATGTGCTGCCAGAGACTTGGCTTCCATGGCAGCGGGAAATGGCTTGGGCACTGAACTTGTCTTTGGGTGTGGAGTTTCAGCGCCTTGAGTGAGGAGCTGCATGTTAGTTTTGTGTGGATGCTCAAGCTGCTTGATTCCATCCCACTGGGCTCAATGGGCATGGGACCGGAAGTCAGCAAACAGGGTTTCCTAGATAGCTGCCAGGACAGCTGATGGTATCTGAATTTTGTGAGGCAGGTGGAGATGTTTTGGCACTGGAAGAGCTGTGCTGCTGCTTCGGGCAGTTGCCATTCACCACCACACTACCATGCCTAGGTGTCATAGCCACTTTCAGACATATGTGCTGCCAGAGCACTTGGTTTCCATGGCAGCGGGAAATGGCTTGGGCTCTGAACTTGTCTTTGGCTGTGGAGGTTTGTGGTCTGTGAGTGACGAGCTCTATGTTAGTTTTGTGTGGGTGCTCAAGCTGCTTGATTCCATCCCACTGGGCTCACTGGGCATTGTACCGGAAGTGACCAAACAGGGTTTCCTAGATAACTCCCAGGACAGCTGATGGTATGTGAAGTTCATGAGACAGGTGGAGTTGTTTTGGCACTGGAAGAGCTGTGCTGCTTCGGGCAGTTGCCATTCACCACCACACTACCTTCAATAGGTGTCATAGCCACTTTCAGACATATGTGCTGCCAGAGCACTTGGTTTCCATGGCAGTGGGAAATGGCTTGGGCTGAACTTGTCTTTGGCTGTGGAGTTTTGAGCGCCTTGAGTGAGGAGCTGCATGTTAGTTTTGTGTGGGTGCTCAAGCTGCTTGATTCCATCCCACTGGGCTCAATGGACATTGGACCGGAAGTGACCAAACAGGGTTTCCTAGATAGCTGCCAGGACAGCTGATGGTGTCTGAATTTTGTGAGGCAGGTGGAATTGTTTCGGCAGTGGAAGAGCTGTGCTGCTGCTTTGGGCAGTTGCCATTCATCACCACACTACCTTCCCTAGGTGTCATAGCCACTTTCAGACATATGTGCTGCCAGAGCACTTGGCTTCCATGGCAGTGGGAAATGGCTTGAGCTCTTAACCTGTCTTTGGCTGTGGAGTTTTGAGCGCCATGAGTGAGAAGCTCCATGTTAGTTTTGTGTGGGTGCTCAAGCTGCTTGATTCCATCCCACTGGGCTCAATTTGCATGGGACCGGAAGTGAGCAAACAGGGTTTCCTAGATAACAGCCAGAATAGCTGATGGTATGTGAAGTTCATGAGGCAGGTGGAGTTGTTTTGGCACTGGAAGAGCTGTGCTGCTGCTTCGGGCAGTTGCCATTCACCACCACACTACCTTCCCTAGGTGTCATAGCCACTTTCAGACATATGTGCTGCCAGAGACTTGGCTTCCATGGCAGCGGGAAATGGCTTGGGCACTGAACTTGTCGTTGGGTGTGGAGTTTCAGCGCCTTGAGTGAGGAGCTGCATGTTAGTTTTGTGTGGATGCTCAAGCTGCTTGATTCCATCCCACTGGGCTCAATGGGCATGGGACCGGAAGTCAGCAAACAGGGTTTCCTAGATAGCTGCCAGGACAGCTGATGGTATCTGAATTTTGTGAGGCAGGTGGAGATGTTTTGGCACTGGAAGAGCTGTGCTGCTGCTTCGGGCAGTTGCCATTCACCACCACACTACCATGCCTAGGTGTCATAGCCACTTTCAGACATATGTGCTGCCAGAGCACTTGGTTTCCATGGCAGCGGGAAATGGCTTGGGCCCTGAACTTGTCATGGCTGTGGAGTTTTGAACGCCTTGAGTGAGGAGGTGCATGTTAGTTTTGTGTGGGTGCTCAAGCTGCTTGATTCCATCCCACTGGGCTCAATGGGCATTGGACCAGAAGTGAGCAAACAGGGTTTCCTAGACAGCTGCCAGGGCAGCTGATGGTATGTGAAGTGCATGAGGCAGATGGAGTTGTTTTGGCACTGGAAGAGCTGTGCTGCTGCTTCGGGCAGTTGCCATTCACCACCACACTACCTTCCCTAGGTGTCATAGCCACTTTCAGACATATGTGCTGCCAGAGCACTTGGTTTCCATGGCAGCGGGAAATGGCTTGAGCTCTGAACTTGTCTTTGTCTGTGGAGTTTTGAGCGCCTTAAGTGAGGAGCTCCATGTTAGTTTTGTGTGGGTGCTCAAGCTGCTTGATTCCATCCCACTGGGTTCAATGGGTCCTGGACCGGAAGTGAGCAAACAGGGTTTCCTAGATAGCTTCCAGGACATCTGATGGTATCTGAAATTTGTGAGGCAGGTGTAGTTGTTTTGGCACTGGAAGAGCTGTGCTGCTGCTTCGGGCAGTTGCCATTCACCACTACACTACCTTCCCTAGGTGTCATAGCCCCTTTCAGACATATGTGCTGCCAGAGCCCTTGGTTTCCATGGCAGCGGGAAATGTTTTTCGCCATGAACTTGTCTTTGGCTGTGGAGTTTTGAGCGCCTTAAGTGAGGAGCTCCATGTTAGTTTTGTGTGGGTGCTCAAGCTGCTTGATTCCATCCCACTGGGTTCAATGGGTCCTGGACCGGAAGTGAGCAAACAGGGTTTCCTAGATAGCTTCCAGGACATCTGATGGTATCTGAAATTTGTGAGGCAGGTGTAGTTGTTTTGGCACTGGAAGAGCTGTGCTGCTGCTTCGGGCAGTTGCCATTCACCACTACACTACCTTCCCTAGGTGTCATAGCCCCTTTCAGACATATGTGCTGCCAGAGCCCTTGCTTTCCATGGCAGAGGGAAATGGCTTGAGCCCTGAACTTTTCTTTAGCTGTGGAGTTTTGAGCGCCTTGAGTGAGGAGCTGCATGTAAGTTTTGCGTGGGTGCTCAAGCTGTTTGATTCCATCCCACTGGGCTCAAAGGGCAATGGACCGGAAGTGAGCAAACAGGGTTTCCTAGGTAGCTGCCAGGACAGCTGATGGTATGTGAATTTTGAGAGGCAGGTGGAGATGTTTTGGCACTAGAAGAGCTGTGCTGCTGCTTCTGGCAGTTGCCATTCACCACCACACTACCTCCCTTAGGTGTCATAGCCACTTTCAGACCAATGTGCTGCCAGAGCACTTGGTTTCTATGGCAGCGGGAAATGGCTTGGGTGATGTACTTGTCTTTGGCTGTGGAGTTTTGAGCGCCTTCAGTGAGGAGCTCCATGTTAGTTTTGTGTGGGTGCTCAAGCTCTTGATTCCATCCCACTGGGCTCAATGGGCATTGGACCGGAAGTGAGCAAACAGGGTTTCCTACATAGCTGGCAGGACAGCTGATGGTATGTGAAGTGCATGAGGCAGGTCAAGTTGGTTTGGCACTGGAAGAGCTGTGCTGCTGCTTCGGGCAGTTGCCATTCAATACAACCACACTACCTTCCCTAGGTGTCATAGCCACTTTCAGACATATGTGCTGCCAGAGCACTTGGTTTCCATGGCAGCGGGAAATGGCTTGGGCTCTTAACTTGTCTTTGGCTGTGGAATTTTGAGCGCCTTGAGTGAGGAGGTGCTTGTTAGTTTTGTGTGTGTGCTCAAGCTGCTTGTTTCCATCCCACTGGGCTCAATGGGCATTGGATCAGAAGTCAGCAAACAAGGTTTCCTAGATAGCTGCCAGGACAGCTGATGGTATCTGAATTTTGTGAGGCAGTTGGAGTTGTTTTGGCACTGGAAGAGCTGTGCTGCTGCTTCGGGCAGTTGCCATTCACCACCACACTACCTTCCCTAGGTGTCATAGCCACTTTCAGACATATGTGCTCCCAGAGCACTTGGTTTCCATGGCAGCGGGAAATGGCTTGGGCTCTGAACTTGTCTTTGGCTGTGGAGTTTTGAGCGCCTTGAGTGAGGAGCTACATGTTTGTTTTGAGTGGTTCCTCAAGCTGCTTGATTCCATCCCACTGGGCTCAAAGGGCATGGGACCGGAAGTGAGCAACAAGGTTTCCTAGATACCTGCCAGGACAGCTGATGGTATGAGAAGTGCATGAGGAAGGTGGAGTTGTTTTGGCACTGGAAAAGCTGTGCTGCTGCTTCGGGCAGTTGCCATTCACCACCACACTACCTTCCCTAGGTGTCATAGCCACTTTCAGACATATGTGCTGCCAGAGCACTTGATTTCCATGGCAGCGGGAAATGGCTTGGGCTCTGAACTTGTCTTTGGCTTTGGAGTTTTGAGCGCCTTGAGTGAGGAGCTCCATGTTAGTTTTGTGTGGGTGCTCAAGCTGCTTGATTCCATCCGACTGGGCTCAATGGGCATTGGGACCGGAAGTGAGCAAACAGGGTTTCCTAGATAGCTGCCAGTACAGCTGATGGTATGTGAAGTGCATGAGGCAGGTGAAATTGTTTTGGCACTGGGAGAGCTGTGCTGCTGCTTCGGGCAGTTGCCATTCAATACCACCACACTGCCTTCAATAGGTGTCATAGCCACTTTCAGACATATGTGCTGCCAGAGCACTTGGTTTCCATGGCAGCGGGAAATGGCTTGGGTGATGAACTTGTCTTTGGCTGTGGAGTTTTGAGCGCCTTCAGTGAGGAGCTCCATGTTAGTTTTGTGTGGGTGCTCAAGCTCTTGATTCCATCCCTCTGGGCTCAATGGGCATTGGACCGGAAGTGAGCAAACAGGGTTTCCTAGATAGCTGCCAGGACAGCTGATGGTATGTGAAGTGCATGAGGCAGGTGGAGTTGTTTTGGCACTGGAAGAGCTGTGCTGCTGCTTCGGGCAGTTGCCATTCAATACCACCACACTCCCTTCCCTAGGTGTCATAGCCACTTTCAGACATATGTGCTGCCAGAGCACTTGGTTTCCATGGCAGCGGGAAATGGCTTGGGCCCTGAACTTGTCATGGCTGTGGAATTTTGAGCGCCTTGAGTGAGGAGGTGCATGTTAGTTTTGTGTGGGTGCTCAAGCTGCTTGATTCCATCCACTGGGCTCAATGGGCATTGGACCAGAAGTGAGCAAACAGGGTTTCCTAGACAGCTGCCAGGGCAGCTGATGGTATGTGAAGTGCATGAGGCAGATGGAGTTGTTTTGGCACTGGAAGAGCTGTGCTGCTGCTTCGGGCAGTTGCCATTCACCACCACACTACCTTCCCTAGGTGTCATAAGCACTTTCAGACATATGTGCTGCCAGAGCACTTGGTTTCCATGGCAGCGGGAAATGGCTTGAGCTCTGAACTTGTCTTTGGCTGTGGAGTTTTGAGCGCCTTAAGTGAGGAGCTCCATGTTAGTTTTGTGTGGGTGCTCAAGCTACTTGATTCCATCCCACTGGGCTCAATGGGCATTGGACCGGAAGTGAGCAAACAGGGTTTCCTAGATAGCTCCCAGGACAGCTGATGGTATGTGAAGTGCATGAGGCAGGTGGAGTTGTTTTGGCAGTGGAAGAGCTGTGCTGCTGCTTCGGGCAGTTGCCATTCACCACCACACTACCTTCCCTAGGTGTCATAGCCACTTTCAGACATATGTGCTGCCAGAGCACTTGGTTTCCATGGCAGCGGGAAATGGCTTGGGCTCTGATCTTGTCTTTGGCTTTGGAGGTTTGTGGTCTGTGAGTGAGGAGCTCCATGTTAGTTTTGTGTGGGTGCTCAAGCTGCTTGATTCCATCCCACTGGGCTCACTGGGCATTGGACCGGAAGTGACCAAACAGGGTTTCCTAGATAACTCCCAGGACAGCTGATGGTATGTGAAGTTCATGAGGCAGGTGGAGTTGTTTTGGCACTGGAAGAGCTGTGCTGCTTCGGGCAGTTGCCATTCACCACACTACCTTCAATAGGTGTCATAGCCACTTTCAGACATATGTGCTGCCGGAGCCCTTGGTTTCCATGGCAGCGGGAAATGGCTTGGGCTCTGAACTTGTCTTTGGCTGTGGAGTTTTGAGCGCCTTGAGTGAGGAGCTGCATGTAAGTTTTGTGTTAGTGCTCAAGCTGCTTAATTCCATCTCACTGGGCTCAATGGGCATTGGACCGGAAGTGACAAAACAGGGTTTCCTAGATAGCTGCCAGGACAGCTGATGGTATGTGAAGTGCATGAGGCAGGTGGAGTTGGTTTGGCACTGGAAGAGCTGTGCTGCTGCTTCGGGCAGTTGCCATTCACCACCACACTACCTTCCCTAGGTGTCATAGCCACTTTCAGACATATGTGCTGCCAGAGCACTTGGTTTCCATGGCAGCGGGAAATGGCTTGGGCTCTGAACTTGTCTTTGGCTGTGGAGTTTTGAGTGCATTTAGTGAGGAGCTGCATGTTAGTTTTGTGTGGATGCTCAAGCTGCTTGATTCCATCCCACTGGGTTCAATGGGTCCTGGACCGGAAGTGAGCAAACAGGGTTTCCTAGATAGCTTCCTGGACATCTGATGGTATCTGAAATTTGTGAGACAGGTGTAGTTGTTTTGGCACTGGAAGAGCTGTGCTGCTGCTTCGGGCAGTTGCCATTCACCACCACACTACCTTCCCTAGGTGTCATAGCCCCTTTCAGACATATGTGCTGCCAGAGCACTTGGTTTCCATATCAGCGGGAAATGTTTTTCGCCATGAACTTGTCTTTGGCTGTGGAGTTTTGAGCGCCTTGAGTGAGGAGGTGCATGTTAGTTTTGTGTGGGTGCTGAATCTGCTTGATTCCATCCGACTGGGCTCAATGGGCATTGGACTGGAAGTGACCAAACAGGGTTTCCTAGATAGCTGCCAGGACAGCTGATGGTATGTGAAGTGCATGAGGCAGGTGGAGTTGTTTTGGCACTGGAAGAGCTGTGCTGCTGCTTCGGGCAGTTGCCATTCACCACCACACTACCTTCCCTAGGGGTCATAGCCACTTTCAGACATATCTGTTGCCTGAGCACTTGGTTTCCATGGCAGCGGGAAATGGCTTGGGCTCTGAACTTGTCTTTCGCTGTGGAGTTTTGAGCGCCTTGAGTGAGGAGCTCCATGTTAGTTTTGTGTGGGTGCTGAAGCTGCTTGATTCCATGGCATTCGGCTCAATGGGCATGGGACCAGAAGTGAGCAAACAGGGTATCCTACATAGCTGCCAGGACAGCTGATGGTATGTGAAGTGCATGAGGAAGGTGGAGTTGTTTTGGCACGGGAAGGGCTGTGCTGCTGCTTCGGGCAGTTGCCATTCAACACCACACTACTTTCCCTAGGTGTGATAGCCACTTTCAGACATATGTGCTGCCAGAGCACTTGGTTTCCATGGCAGCGGGAAATGGCTTGGGCGCTGAACTTGTCTTTGTCTGTGGAGTTTTGAGTGCCATGAGTGAGGAGCTGCATGTTAATTTTGTGTGGGTGCTCAAGCTGCTTGATTCCATCCCACTGGGCTCAATGGGCATGGGACCTGAAGTGACCAAACAGGGTTTCCTAGATAGCTGCCAGGGCAGCTGATGGTATCTGAATTTAGTGAGGCAGGTGGAGTTGTTTTGGCACTGGAAGAGCTGTGCTGTTGCTTCGGGCAGTTGCCATTCACCACCACACTACCTTCCCTAGGTATCATAGCCACTTTCAGACACATGTGCTGCCAGAGCACTTGGTTTCCATGGCAGCGGGAAATGGCTTGGGCTCTGAACTTGTGTTTGGCTGTGGAGTTTTGAGCGCCTTGAGTGAGGAGCTGCATGTTAGTTTTGTGTGGGTGCTCAAGCTCTTGATTCCATCCGACTGGGCTCAATGTGCATGGGACCGGAAGTGACAAAACAGGGTTTCCTAGATAGCTGCCAGGACAGCTGATGGTATGTGAAGTGCATGAGGCAGGTGGAGTTGTTTTGGCACTGGAAGAGCTGTGCTGCTTCGGGCAGTTGCCATTCACCACCACACTACCTTCCCTAGGTGTCATAGCCACTTTCAGACATATGTGGTGCCAGAGCACTTGGTTTCCATGGCAGCGGGAAATGGCTTGAGTATTGAACTTGTCTTTGGCTGTGGAGTTTTTAGCGCCTTGAGTGAGGAGCTGCATGTTAGTTTTGCGTGGGTGCTGAAGCTGCTTGATTCCATCCCACTGGGCTCAATGGGCATTGGACCGGAAGTGAGCAAACAGGGTTTCCTAGATAGCTCCCAGGACAGCTGATGGTATGTGAAGTGCATGAGGCAGGTGGAGTTGTTTTGGCAGTGGAAGAGCTGTGCTGCTGCTTCGGGCAGTTGCCATTCACCACCACACTACCTTCCCTAGGTGTCATAGCCACTTTCAGACATATGTGCTGCCAGAGCACTTGGTTTCCATGGCAGCGGGAAATGGCTTGGGCTCTGATCTTGTCTTTGGCTTTGGAGGTTTGTGGTCTGTGAGTGAGGAGCTCCATGTTAGTTTTGTGTGGGTGCTCAAGCTGCTTGATTCCATCCCACTGGGCTCACTGGGCATTGGACCGGAAGTGACCAAACAGGGTTTCCTAGATAACTCCCAGGACAGCTGATGGTATGTGAAGTTCATGAGGCAGGTGGAGTTGTTTTGGCACTGGAAGAGCTGTGCTGCTTCGGGCAGTTGCCATTCACCACACTACCTTCAATAGGTGTCATAGCCACTTTCAGACATATGTGCTGCCGGAGCCCTTGGTTTCCATGGCAGCGGGAAATGGCTTGGGCTCTGAACTTGTCTTTGGCTGTGGAGTTTTGAGCGCCTTGAGTGAGGAGCTGCATGTAAGTTTTGTGTTAGTGCTCAAGCTGCTTAATTCCATCTCACTGGGCTCAATGGGCATGGGACCGGAAGTGACAAAACAGGGTTTCCTAGATAGCTGCCAGGACAGCTGATGGTATGTGAAGTGCATGAGGCAGGTGGAGTTGGTTTGGCACTGGAAGAGCTGTGCTGCTGCTTCGGGCAGTTGCCATTCACCACCACACTACCTTCCCTAGGTGTCATAGCCACTTTCAGACATATGTGCTGCCAGAGCACTTGGTTTCCATGGCAGCGGGAAATGGCTTGGGCTCTGAACTTGTCTTTGGCTGTGGAGTTTTGAGTGCATTTAGTGAGGAGCTGCATGTTAGTTTTGTGTGGATGCTCAAGCTGCTTGATTCCATCCCACTGGGTTCAATGGGTCCTGGACCGGAAGTGAGCAAACAGGGTTTCCTAGATAGCTTCCTGGACATCTGATGGTATCTGAAATTTGTGAGACAGGTGTAGTTGTTTTGGCACTGGAAGAGCTGTGCTGCTGCTTCGGGCAGTTGCCATTCACCACCACACTACCTTCCCTAGGTGTCATAGCCCCTTTCAGACATATGTGCTGCCAGAGCACTTGGTTTCCATATCAGCGGGAAATGTTTTTCGCCATGAACTTGTCTTTGGCTGTGGAGTTTTGAGCGCCTTGAGTGAGGAGGTGCATGTTAGTTTTGTGTGGGTGCTGAATCTGCTTGATTCCATCCGACTGGGCTCAATGGGCATTGGACTGGAAGTGACCAAACAGGGTTTCCTAGATAGCTGCCAGGACAGCTGATGGTATGTGAAGTGCATGAGGCAGGTGGAGTTGTTTTGGCACTGGAAGAGCTGTGCTGCTGCTTCGGGCAGTTGCCATTCACCACCACACTACCTTCCCTAGGGGTCATAGCCACTTTCAGACATATCTGTTGCCTGAGCACTTGGTTTCCATGGCAGCGGGAAATGGCTTGGGCTCTGAACTTGTCTTTGGCTGTGGAGTTTTGAGCGCCTTGAGTGAGGAGCTCCATGTTAGTTTTGTGTGGGTGCTGAAGCTGCTTGATTCCATGGCATTCGGCTCAATGGGCATGGGACCAGAAGTGAGCAAACAGGGTATCCTACATAGCTGCCAGGACAGCTGATGGTATGTGAAGTGCATGAGGAAGGTGGAGTTGTTTTGGCACGGGAAGGGCTGTGCTGCTGCTTCGGGCAGTTGCCATTCAACACCACACTACTTTCCCTAGGTGTGATAGCCACTTTCAGACATATGTGCTGCCAGAGCACTTGGTTTCCATGGCAGCGGGAAATGGCTTGGGCGCTGAACTTGTCTTTGTCTGTGGAGTTTTGAGTGCCATGAGTGAGGAGCTGCATGTTAATTTTGTGTGGGTGCTCAAGCTGCTTGATTCCATCCCACTGGGCTCAATGGGCATGGGACCTGAAGTGACCAAACAGGGTTTCCTAGATAGCTGCCAGGGCAGCTGATGGTATCTGAATTTAGTGAGGCAGGTGGAGTTGTTTTGGCACTGGAAGAGCTGTGCTGTTGCTTCGGGCAGTTGCCATTCACCACCACACTACCTTCCCTAGGTATCATAGCCACTTTCAGACACATGTGCTGCCAGAGCACTTGGTTTCCATGGCAGCGGGAAATGGCTTGGGCTCTGAACTTGTGTTTGGCTGTGGAGTTTTGAGCGCCTTGAGTGAGGAGCTGCATGTTAGTTTTGTGTGGGTGCTCAAGCTCTTGATTCCATCCGACTGGGCTCAATGTGCATGGGACCGGAAGTGACAAAACAGGGTTTCCTAGATAGCTGCCAGGACAGCTGATGGTATGTGAAGTGCATGAGGCAGGTGGAGTTGTTTTGGCACTGGAAGAGCTGTGCTGCTTCGGGCAGTTGCCATTCACCACCACACTACCTTCCCTAGGTGTCATAGCCACTTTCAGACATATGTGGTGCCAGAGCACTTGGTTTCCATGGCAGCGGGAAATGGCTTGAGTATTGAACTTGTCTTTGGCTGTGGAGTTTTTAGCGCCTTGAGTGAGGAGCTGCATGTTAGTTTTGCGTGGGTGCTGAAGCTGCTTGATTCCATCCCACTGGGCTCAATGGGCATTGGACCGGAAGTGAGCAAACAGGGTTTCCTAGATAGCTGCCAGGACAGCTGATGGTATGTGAAGTGCATGAGGCAGGTGAAATTGTTTTGGCACTGGAAGAGCTGTGCTGCTGCTTCGGGCAGTTGCCATTCACCACCACACTACCTTCCCTAGGTGTCATAGCCACTTTCAGACATATGTGCTGCCAGAGCACTTGGTTTCCATGGCAGCGGGAAATGGCTTGGGCCGTGAAGTTGTCTTTGGCTGTGGAGTTTTGAGCGCCTTGAGTGAGGAGCTCCATGTTAGTTTTGTGTGGGTGCTCAAGCTGCTTGATTCCATCCCACTGGGCTCAATGGGCATGGGACCAGAAGTGAGCAAACGGGGTTTCCTAGATAGCTGCCAGGACAGATGAAGGTATCTGAATTTTGTGAGGCAGGTGGAGTTGTTTTGGCACTGGAAGAGCTGTGCTGCTGCTTCGGGCAGTTGCCATTCACCACCACACTACCTTCCCTAGGTGTCATAGCCACTTTCAGACACATCTGCTGCCAGAGCCCTTGGTTTCCATGGCAGAGGGAAATGGCTTGGGCTCTGAACTTGTCTTTGGCTGTGGAGTTTTGAGCGCCTTGAGTGAGGAGCTGCATGTTAGTTTTGTGTGGGTGCTCAAGCTGCTTGATTCCATCGCACTGGGCTCAATGGGCATGGGACCAGAAGTGAGCAAACAGGGTTTCCTAGATAGCTCCCAGGACAGCTGATGGTATGTGAAGTGCATGAGGAAGGTGGAGTTGTTTTGGCACTGGAAGAGCTGTGCTGCTGCTTCTGGCAGTTGCCATTCACCACCACACTACCTTCCCTAGGTGTCATAGCTCCTTTCAGACATATGTGCTGCCAGAGCACTTGGTTTCCATGGCAGCGGGAAATGTTTTTCGCCATGAACTTGTCTTTGGCTGTGGAGTTTTGAGCGCCTTGAGTGAGGAGGTGCATGTTAGTTTTGTGTGGGTGCTCAAGCTGCTTGATTCCATCCGACTGGGCTCAATGGGCATTGGACTGGAAGTGACCAAACAGGGTTCCCTAGATAGCTGCCAGGACAGCTGATGGTATGTGAAGTGCATGAGGCAGGTGGAGTTGTTTTGGCACTGGAAGAGCTGTGCTGCTGATTCGGGCAGTTGCCATTCACCACCACACTACCTTCCCTAGGTGTCATAGCCACTTTCAGACATATCTGTTGCCAGAGCACTTGGTTTCCATGGCAGCGGGAAATGGCTTGGGCTCTGAACTTGTCTTTGGCTGTGGAGTTTTGAGCGCCTTGAGTGAGGAGCTCCATGTTAGTTTTGTGTGGTTGCTCAAGCTGCTTGATTCCATCGCACTGGGCTCAATGGGCATGGGACCGGAAGTGAGCAAACAGGGTATCCTACATAGCTGCCAGGACAGCTGATGGTATGTGAAGTGCATGAGGAAGGTGGAGTTGTTTTGGCACTGGAAGGCCTGTGCTGCTGCTTCGGGCAGTTGCCATTCAACACCACACTACTTTCCCTAGGTGTCATAGCCACTTTCAGACATATGTCCTGCCAGAGCACTTGGTTTCCATGGCAGCGGGAAATGGCTTGGGCGCTGAACTTGTCTTTGGCTGTGGAGTTTTGAGCGCCTTGAGTGAGGAGCTCCATGTTAGTTTTGTGTGTGTGCTGAATCTGCTTGATTCCATCCCACTGGGCTCAATGGGCATGGGACCAGAAGTGAGCAAACGGGGTTTCCTAGATAGCTGCCAGGACAGATGAAGGTATCTGAATTTTGTGAGGCAGGTGGAGTTGTTTTGACACTGGAAGAGCTGTGCTGCTGCTTCGGGCAGTTGCCATTCAACACCACACTACTTTCCCTAGGTGTCATAGCCACTTTCAGACATATGTCCTGCCAGAGCACTTGGTTTCCATGGCAGCGGGAAATGGCTTGGGCGCTGAACTTGTCTTTGGCTGTGAAGTTTTGAGTGCCATGAGTGAGGAGCTGCATGTTAATTTTGTGTGGGTGCTCAAGCTGCTTGATTCCATCCCACTGGGCTCAATGGGCATGGGACCTGAAGTGACCAAACAGGGTTTCCTAGATAGCTGCCAGGACAGCTGATGGTATCTGAATTTAGTGAGGCAGGTGGAGTTGTTTTGGCACTGGAAGAGCTGTGCTGTTGCTTCGGGCAGTTGCCATTCACCACCACACTACCTTCCCTAGGTATCATAGCCACTTTCAGACACATGTGCTGCCAGAGCCCTTGGTTTCCATGGCAGCGGGAAATGGCTTGGGCTCTGAACTTGTGTTTGGCTGTGGAGTTTTGAGCGCCTTGAGTGAGGAGCTGCATGTTAGTTTTGTGTGGGTGCTCAAGCTCTTGATTCCATCCGACTGGGCTCAATGTGCATGGGACCGGAAGTGACAAAACAGGGTTTCCTACATAGCTGCCAGGTCAGCTGATGGTATGTGAAGTGCATGAGGCAGGTGGAGTTGTTTTGGCACTTGAGGAGCTGTGCTGCTTCGGGCAGTTGCCATTCACCACCACACTACCTTCCCTAGGTGTCATAGCCACTTTCAGACATATGTGCTGCCAGAGCACTTGGTTTCCATGGCAGCGGGAAAATGGCTTGAGTATTGAACTTGTGTTTGGCTGTGGAGTTTTTAGCGCCTTGAGTGAGGAGCTGCATGTTAGTTTTGCGTGGGTGCTCAAGCTGCTTGATTCCATCCCACTGGGCTCAATGGGCATTGGACCGGAAGTGAGCAAACAGGGTTTCCTAGATAGCTGCCAGGACAGCTGATGGTATGTGAAGTGCATGAGGCAGGTGATATTGTTTTGGCACTGGAAGAGCTGTGCTGCTGCTTCGGGCAGTTGCCATTCACCACCACACTCCCTTCCCTAGGTGTCATAGCCACTTTCAGACATATGTGCTGCCAGAGCACTTGGTTTCCATGGCAGCGGGAAATGGCTTGGGCCGTGAAGTTGTCTTTGGCTGTGGAGTTTTGAGCGCCTTGAGTGAGGAGCTCCAAGTTAGTTTTGTGTGGGTGCTGAATCTGCTTGATTCCATCCCACTGGGCTCAATGGGCATGGGACCAGAAGTGAGCAAACGGGGTTTCCTAGATAGCTGCCAGGACAGATGAAGGTATCTGAATTTTGTGAGGCAGGTGGAGTTGTTTTGGCACTGGAAGAGCTGTGCTGCTGCTTCGGGCAGTTGCCATTCAACACAACACTACCTTCCCTAGGTGTCATAGCCACTTTCAGACATATGTGCTGCCAGAGCACTTGGTTTCCATGGCAGCGGGAAATGGCTTGGGCGCTGAACTTGTCTTTGGCTCTGGAGTTTTGAGTGCCTTCAGTGAGGAGCTCCATGTTAGTTTTGTATGGTTGCTCAAGCTGCTTGATTCCATCGCACTGGGCTCAATGTGCATGGGACCGGAAGTGAGCAAACAGGGTATGCTACATAGCTGCCAGGACAGCTGATGGTATGTGAAGTGCATGAGGAAGGTGGAGTTGTTTTGGCACGGGAAGGGCTGTGCTGCTGCTTCGGGCAGTTGCCATTCAACACCACACTACCTTCCCTAGGTGTCATAGCCACTTTCAGACATATGTGCTCCCAGAGCACTTGGTTTCCATGGCAGCGGGAAATGGCTTGGGCTCTGAACTTGTCTTTGGCTGTGGAGTTTTGAGCGCCTTGAGTGAGGAGCTACATGTTTGTTTTGAGTGGTTCCTCAAGCTGCTTGATTCCATCCCACTGGGCTCAAAGGGCATGGGACCGGAAGTGAGCAACAAGGTTTCCTAGATACCTGCCAGGACAGCTGATGGTATGAGAAGTGCATGAGGAAGGTGGAGTTGTTTTGGCACTGGAAAAGCTGTGCTGCTGCTTCGGGCAGTTGCCATTCACCACCACACTACCTTCCCTAGGTGTCATAGCCACTTTCAGACATATGTGCTGCCAGAGCACTTGATTTCCATGGCAGCGGGAAATGGCTTGGGCTCTGAACTTGTCTTTGGCTTTGGAGTTTTGAGCGCCTTGAGTGAGGAGCTCCATGTTAGTTTTGTGTGGGTGCTCAAGCTGCTTGATTCCATCCGACTGGGCTCAATGGGCATTGGGACCGGAAGTGAGCAAACAGGGTTTCCTAGATAGCTGCCAGTACAGCTGATGGTATGTGAAGTGCATGAGGCAGGTGAAATTGTTTTGGCACTGGGAGAGCTGTGCTGCTGCTTCGGGCAGTTGCCATTCAATACCACCACACTGCCTTCCCTAGGTGTCATAGCCACTTTCAGACATATGTGCTGCCAGAGCACTTGGTTTCCATGGCAGCGGGAAATGGCTTGGGTGATGAACTTGTCTTTGGCTGTGGAGTTTTGAGCGCCTTCAGTGAGGAGCTCCATGTTAGTTTTGTGTGGGTGCTCAAGCTCTTGATTCCATCCCTCTGGGCTCAATGGGCATTGGACCGGAAGTGAGCAAACAGGGTTTCCTAGATAGCTGCCAGGACAGCTGATGGTATGTGAAGTGCATGAGGCAGGTGGAGTTGTTTTGGCACTGGAAGAGCTGTGCTGCTGCTTCGGGCAGTTGCCATTCAATACCACCACACTCCCTTCCCTAGGTGTCATAGCCACTTTCAGACATATGTGCTGCCAGAGCACTTGGTTTCCATGGCAGCGGGAAATGGCTTGGGCCCTGAACTTGTCATGGCTGTGGAATTTTGAGCGCCTTGAGTGAGGAGGTGCATGTTAGTTTTGTGTGGGTGCTCAAGCTGCTTGATTCCATCACACTGGGCTCAATGGGCATTGGACCAGAAGTGAGCAAACAGGGTTTCCTAGACAGCTGCCAGGGCAGCTGATGGTATGTGAAGTGCATGAGGCAGATGGAGTTGTTTTGGCAGTGGAAGAGCTGTGCTGCTGCTTCGGGCAGTTGCCATTCACCACCACACTACCTTCCCTAGGTGTCATAGCCACTTTCAGACATATGTGCTGCCAGAGCACTTGGTTTCCATGGCAGCGGGAAATGGCTTGAGCTCTGAACTTGTCTTTGGCTGTGGAGTTTTGAGCGCCTTAAGTGAGGAGCTCCATGTTAGTTTTGTGTGGGTGCTCAAGCTACTTGATTCCATCCCACTGGGCTCAATGGGCATTGGACCGGAAGTGAGCAAACAGGGTTTCCTAGATAGCTCCCAGGACAGCTGATGGTATGTGAAGTGCATGAGGCAGGTGGAGTTGTTTTGGCAGTGGAAGAGCTGTGCTGCTGCTTCGGGCAGTTGCCATTCACCACCACACTACCTTCCCTAGGTGTCATAGCCACTTTCAGACATATGTGCTGCCAGAGCACTTGGTTTCCATGGCAGCGGGAAATGGCTTGGGCTCTGATCTTGTCTTTGGCTTTGGAGGTTTGTGGTCTGTGAGTGAGGAGCTCCATGTTAGTTTTGTGTGGGTGCTCAAGCTGCTTGATTCCATCCCACTGGGCTCACTGGGCATTGGACCGGAAGTGACCAAACAGGGTTTCCTAGATAACTCCCAGGACAGCTGATGGTATGTGAAGTTCATGAGGCAGGTGGAGTTGTTTTGGCACTGGAAGAGCTGTGCTGCTTCGGGCAGTTGCCATTCACCACACTACCTTCAATAGGTGTCATAGCCACTTTCAGACATATGTGCTGCCGGAGCCCTTGGTTTCCATGGCAGCGGGAAATGGCTTGGGCTCTGAACTTGTCTTTGGCTGTGGAGTTTTGAGCGCCTTGAGTGAGGAGCTGCATGTTAGTTTTGTGTGGATGCTCAAGCTGCTTGATTCCATCCCACTGGGTTCAATGGGTCCTGGACCGGAAGTGAGCAAACAGGGTTTCCTAGATAGCTTCCTGGACATCTGATGGTATCTGAAATTTGTGAGACAGGTGTAGTTGTTTTGGCACTGGAAGAGCTGTGCTGCTGCTTCGGGCAGTTGCCATTCACCACCACACTACCTTCCCTAGGTATCATAGCCACTTTCAGACACATGTGCTGCTGGAGCACTTGGTTTCCATGGCAGCGGGAAATGGCTTGGGCTCTGAACTTGTGTTTGGCTGTGGAGTTTTGAGCGCCTTGAGTGAGGAGCTGCATGTTAGTTTTGTGTGGGTGCTCAAGCTCTTGATTCCATCCGACTGGGCTCGATGTGCATGGGACCGGAAGTGACAAAACAGGGTTTCCTAGATAGCTGCCAGGACAGCTGATGGTATGTGAAGTGCATGAGGCAGGTGGAGTTGTTTTGGCACTGGAAGAGCTGTGCTGCTTCGGGCAGTTGCCATTCACCACCACACTACCTTCCCTAGGTGTCATAGCCACTTTCAGACATATGTGGTGCCAGAGCACTTGGTTTCCATGGCAGCGGGAAATGGCTTGAGTATTGAACTTGTCTTTGGCTGTGGAGTTTTTAGCGCCTTGAGTGAGGAGCTGCATGTTAGTTTTGTGGGTGCTGAAGCTGCTTGATTCCATCCCACTGGGCTCAATGGGCATTGGACCGGAAGTGAGCAAACAGGGTTTCCTAGATAGCTGCCAGGACAGCTGATGGTATGTGAAGTGCATGAGGCAGGTGAAATTGTTTTGGCACTGGAAGAGCTGTGCTGCTGCTTCGGGCAGTTGCCATTCACCACCACACTACCTTCCCTAGGTGTCATAGCCACTTTCAGACATATGTGCTGCCAGAGCACTTGGTTTCCATGGCAGCGGGAAATGTTTTTCGCCATGAACTTGTCTTTGGCTGTGGAGTTTTGAGCGCCTTGAGTGAGGAGGTGCATGTTAGTTTTGTGTGGATGCTCAAGCTGCTTGATTCCATCCGACTGGGCTCAATGGGCATTGGACTGGAAGTGACCAAACAGGGTTCCCTAGATAGCTGCCAGGACAGCTGATGGTATGTGAAGTGCATGAGGCAGGTGGAGTTGTTTTGGCACTGGAAGAGCTGTGCTGCTGATTCGGGCAGTTGCCATTCACCACCACACTACCTTCCCTAGGGGTCATAGCCACTTTCAGAAATATCTGTTGCCAGAGCACTTGGTTTCCATGGCAGCGGGAAATGGCTTGGGCTCTGAACTTGTCTTTGGCTGTGGAGTTTTGAGCGCCTTGAGTGAGGAGCTCCATGTTAGTTTTGTGTGGTTGCTCAAGCTGCTTGATTCCATCGCACTGGGCTCAATGGGCATGGGACCGGAAGTGAGCAAACAGGGTATCCTACATAGCTGCCAGGACAGCTGATGGTATGTGAAGTGCATGAGGAAGGTGGAGTTGTTTTGGCACTGGAAGGCCTGTGCTGCTGCTTCGGGCAGTTGCCATTCAACACCACACTACTTTCCCTAGGTGTCATAGCCACTTTCAGACATATGTCCTGCCAGAGCACTTGGTTTCCATGGCAGCGGGAAATGGCTTGGGCGCTGAACTTGTCTTTGGCTGTGAAGTTTTGAGTGCCATGAGTGAGGAGCTGCATGTTAATTTTGTGTGGGTGCTCAAGCTGTTTGATTCCATCCCACTGGGCTCAATGGGCATGGGACCTTAAGTGACCAAACAGGGTTTCCTAGATAGCTGCCAGGGCAGCTGATGGTATCTGAATTTAGTGAGGCAGGTGGAGTTGTTTTGGCACTGGAAGAGCTGTGCTGTTGCTTCGGGCAGTTGCCATTCACCACCACACTACCTTCCCTAGGTATCATAGCCACTTTCAGACACATGTGCTGCCAGAGCCCTTGGTTTCCATGGCAGCGGGAAATGGCTTGGTCGCTGAACTTGTCTTTGGCTGTGAAGTTTTGAGTGCCATGAGTGAGGAGCTGTATGTTAATTTTGTGTGGGTGCTCAAGCTGCTTGATTCCATCCCACTGGGCTCAATGGGCATGGGACCTGAAGTGACCAAACAGGGTTTCCTAGATAGCTGCCAGGGCAGCTAATGGTATCTGAATTTAGTGAGGCAGGTGTAGTTGTTTTGGCACTGGAAGAGCTGTGCTGTTGCTTCGGGCAGTTGCCATTCACCACCACACTACCTTCCCTAGGTATCATATCCACTTTCAGACACATGTGCTGCCAGAGCCCTTGGTTTCCATGGCAGCGGGAAATGGCTTGGGCTCTGAACTTGTGTTTGGCTGTGGAGTTTTGAGCGCCTTGAGTGAGGAGCTGCATGTTAGTTTTGTGTGGGTGCTCAAGCTCTTGATTCCATCCGACTGGGCTCAATGTGCATGGGACCGGAAGTGACAAAACAGGGTTTCCTAGATAGCTGCCAGGACAGCTGATGGTATGTGAAGTGCATGAGGAAGGTGGAGTTGTTTTGGCACTGGAAGAGCTGTGCTGCTTCGGGCAGTTGCCATTCACCACCACTCTACCTTCCCTAGGTGTCATAGCCACTTTCAGACATATGTGCTGCCAGAGCCCTTGGTTTCCATGGCAGCGGGAAATGCCTTGAGCTCTGAACTTGTCTTTGGCTGTGGAGTTTTGAGCGCCTTGAGTGAGGAGCTCCATGTTAGTTTTGTGTGGGTGCTCAAGCTGCTTGATTCCATCCCACTGGGCTCAATGGGCATTGGACCGGAAGTGAGCAAACAGGGTTTCCTAGATAGCTGCCAGGACAGCTGATGGTATGTGAAGTGCATGAGGCAGGTGAAATTGTTTTGGCACTGGAAGAGCTGTGCTGCTGCTTCGGGCAGTTGCCATTCACCACCACACTACCTTCCCTAGGTGTCATAGCCACTTTCAGACATATGTGCTGCCAGAGCACTTGGTTTCCATGGCAGCGGGAAATGGCTTGGGCCGTGAAGTTGTCTTTGGCTGTGGAGTTTTGAGCGCCTTGAGTGAGGAGCTCCATGTTAGTTTTGTGTGTGTGCTGAATCTGCTTGATTCCATCGCACTGGGCTCAATGTGCATGGGACCAGAAGTGAGCAAACGGGGTTTCCTAGATAGCTGCCAGGACAGATGAAGGTATCT
The DNA here is from genome assembly GCF_030435755.1 of Ochotona princeps. Classification (NCBI taxonomy): domain Eukaryota; kingdom Metazoa; phylum Chordata; class Mammalia; order Lagomorpha; family Ochotonidae; genus Ochotona; species Ochotona princeps. The sequence continues at coordinate 136,684,393 of NC_080833.1, forward strand.
GAATTTTGTGAGGCAGGTGGAGTTGTTTTGACACTGGAAGAGCTGTGCTGCTGCTTCGGGCAGTTGCCATTCAACACCACACTACTTTCCCTAGGTGTCATAGCCACTTTCAGACATATGTCCTGCCAGAGCACTTGGTTTCCATGGCAGCGGGAAATGGCTTGGCCGCTGAACTTGTCTTTGGCTGTGAAGTTTTGAGTGCCATGAGTGAGGAGCTGCATGTTAATTTTGTGTGGGTGCTCAAGCTGCTTGATTCCATCCCACTGGGCTCAATGGGCATGGGACCTGAAGTGACCAAACAGGGTTTCCTAGATAGCTGCCAGGGCAGCTGATGGTATCTGAATTTAGTGAGGCAGGTGGAGTTGTTTTGGCACTGGAAGAGCTGTGCTGTTGCTTCGGGCAGTTGCCATTCACCACCACACTACCTTCCCTAGGTATCATAGCCACTTTCAGACACATGTGCTGCCAGAGCCCTTGGTTTCCATGGCAGCGGGAAATGGCTTGGGCTCTGAACTTGTGTTTGGCTGTGGAGTTTTGAGCGCCTTGAGTGAGGAGCTGCATGTTAGTTTTGTGTGGGTGCTCAAGCTCTTGATTCCATCCGACTGGGCTCAATGTGCATGGGACCGGAAGTGACAAAACAGGGTTTCCTACATAGCTGCCAGGTCAGCTGATGGTATGTGAAGTGCATGAGGCAGGTGGAGTTGTTTTGGCACTTGAGGAGCTGTGCTGCTTCGGGCAGTTGCCATTCACCACCACACTACCTTCCCTAGGTGTCATAGCCACTTTCAGACATATGTGCTGCCAGAGCACTTGGTTTCCATGGCAGCGGGAAAATGGCTTGAGTATTGAACTTGTGTTTGGCTGTGGAGTTTTTAGCGCCTTGAGTGAGGAGCTGCATGTTAGTTTTGCGTGGGTGCTCAAGCTGCTTGATTCCATCCCACTGGGCTCAATGGGCATTGGACCGGAAGTGAGCAAACAGGGTTTCCTAGATAGCTGCCAGGACAGCTGATGGTATGTGAAGTGCATGAGGCAGGTGATATTGTTTTGGCACTGGAAGAGCTGTGCTGCTGCTTCGGGCAGTTGCCATTCACCACCACACTCCCTTCCCTAGGTGTCATAGCCACTTTCAGACATATGTGCTGCCAGAGCACTTGGTTTCCATGGCAGCGGGAAATGGCTTGGGCCGTGAAGTTGTCTTTGGCTGTGGAGTTTTGAGCGCCTTGAGTGAGGAGCTCCAAGTTAGTTTTGTGTGGGTGCTGAATCTGCTTGATTCCATCCCACTGGGCTCAATGGGCATGGGACCAGAAGTGAGCAAACGGGGTTTCCTAGATAGCTGCCAGGACAGATGAAGGTATCTGAATTTTGTGAGGCAGGTGGAGTTGTTTTGGCACTGGAAGAGCTGTGCTGCTGCTTCGAACAGTTGCCATTCACCACCACACTACCTTCCCTAGGTGTCATAGCCACTTTCAGACACATGTGCTGCCAGAGCACTTGGTTTCCATGGCAGCGGGAAATGGCTTGGGCTCTGAACTTGTCTTTGGCTGTGGAGTTTTGAGCACCATGAGTGAGGAGCTCCATGTTAGTTTTGTGTGGGTGCTGAATCTGCTTGATTCCATCCCACTGGGCTCAATGGGGATGGGACCGGAAGTGACCAAACAGGGTTTCCTAGATAGCTGCCAGGACAGCTGATGGTATGTGAAGTGCATGAGGCAGGTGGAGTTGTTTTGGCACTGGAAGAGCTGTGCTGCTGCTTCGGGCAGTTGCCATTCAACACAACACTACCTTCCCTAGGTGTCATAGCCACTTTCAGACATATGTGCTGCCAGAGCACTTGGTTTCCATGGCAGCGGGAAATGGCTTGGGCTCTGAACTTGTCTTTGGCTCTGGAGTTTTGAGTGCCTTCAGTGAGGAGCTCCATGTTAGTTTTGCGTGGTTGCTCAAGCTGCTTGATTCCATCGCACTGGGCTCAATGTGCATGGGACCGGAAGTGAGCAAACAGGGTATGCTACATAGCTGCCAGGACAGCTGATGGTATGTGAAGTGCATGAGGAAGGTGGAGTTGTTTTGGCACGGGAAGGGCTGTGCTGCTGCTTCGGGCAGTTGCCATTCAACACCACACTACCTTCCCTAGGTGTCATAGCCACTTTCAGACATATGTGCTGCCAGAGCACTTGGTTTCCATGGCAGCGGGAAATGGCTTGGCCGCTGAACTTGTCTTTGGCTGTGAAGTTTTGAGTGCCATGAGTGAGGAGCTGCATGTTAATTTTGTGTGGGTGCTCAAGCTGCTTGATTCCATCCCACTGGGCTCAATGGGCATGGGACCTTAAGTGACCAAACAGGGTTTCCTAGATAGCTGCCAGGGCAGCTGATGGTATCTGAATTTAGTGAGGCAGGTGGAGTTGTTTTGGCACTGGAAGAGCTGTGCTGTTGCTTCGGGCAGTTGCCATTCACCACCACACTACCTTCCCTAGGTATCATAGCCACTTTCAGACACATGTGCTGCCAGAGGCCTTGGTTTCCATGGCAGCGGGAAATGGCTTGGGCGCTGAACTTGTCTTTGTCTGTGGAGTTTTGAGTGCCATGAGTGAGGAGCTGCATGTTAATTTTGTGTGGGTGCTCAAGCTGCTTGATTCCATCCCACTGGGCTCAATGGGCATGGGACCTGAAGTGACCAAACAGGGTTTCCTAGAAAGCTGCCAGGGCAGCTGATGGTATCTGAATTTAGTGAGGCAGGTGGAGTTGTTTTGGCACTGGAAGAGCTGTGCTGTTGCTTCGGGCAGTTGCCATTCACCACCACACTACCTTCCCTAGGTATCATAGCCACTTTCAGACACATGTGCTGCCAGAGCACTTGGTTTCCATGGCAGCGGGAAATGGCTTGGGCTCTGAACTTGTGTTTGGCTGTGGAGTTTTGAGCGCCTTGAGTGAGGAGCTGCATGTTAGTTTTGTGTGGGTGCTCAAGCTCTTGATTCCATCCCACTGGGCTCAATGGGCATTGGACCGGAAGTGAGCAAACAGGGTTTCCTAGATAGCTGCCAGGACAGCTGATGGTATGTGAAGTGCATGAGGCAGGTGGAGTTGTTTTGGCACTGGAAGAGCTGTGCTGCTGCTTCGGGCAGTTGCCATTCACCACCACACTCCCTTCCCTAGGTGTCATAGCCACTTTCAGACATATGTGCTGCCAGAGCACTTGGTTTCCATGGCAGCGGGAAATGGCTTGGGCCGTGAAGTTGTCTTTGGCTGTGGAGTTTTGAGCGCCTTGAGTGAGGAGCTCCATGTTAGTTTTGTGTGGGTGCTCAAGCTGCTTGATTCCATCCCACTGGGCTCAATGGGCATTGGACCGGAAGTGAGCAAACGGGGTTTCCTAGATAGCTGCCAGGACAGATGAAGGTATCTGAATTTTGTGAGGCAGGTGGAGTTGTTTTGGCACTGGAAGAGCTGTGCTGCTGCTTCGAACAGTTGCCATTCACCACCACACTACCTTCCCTAGGTGTCATAGCCACTTTCAGACATATGTGCTGCCAGAGCACTTGGTTTCCATGACAGCGGGAAATGGCTTGGGCTCTGGACTTGTCTTTGGCTGTGGAGTTTTGAGCACCATGAGTGAGGAGCTCCATGTTAGTTTTGTGTGGGTGCTCAAGCTGCTTGATTCCATCCCACTGGGCTCAATGGGGATGGGACCGGAAATGACCAAACAGGGTTTCCTAGATAGCTGCCAGGACAGCTGATGGTATGTGAAGTGCATGAGGCAGGTGGAGTTGTTTTGGCACTGGAAGAGCTGTGCTGCTGCTTCGAACAGTTGCCATTCACCACCACACTACCTTCCCTAGGGGTCATAGCCACTTTCAGACATATCTGCTGCCAGAGCACTTGATTTCCATGGCAGCGGGAAATGGCTTGGGCTCTGAACTTGTCTTTGGCTGTGGAGTTTTGAGCGCCTTGAGTGAGGAGCTGCATGTTCGTTTTGTGTGGGTGCACAAACTGCTTGATTCCATCCCACTGGGTTCAATGGGCATTGGACCAGAAGTGAGCAAACAGGGTTTCCTAGATAGCTGCCAGGACAGCTGATGGTATGTGAATTTTGAGAGGCAGGTGGAGATGTTTTGGCACTAGAAGAGCTGTGCTGCTGCTTCGGGCAGTTGCCATTCACCACCACACTACCTTCCCTAGGTGTCATAGCCACTTTCAGACATATGTGCTGCCAGAGCACATGGTTTCCATGGCAGCGGGAAATGGCTTGGACTCTGAACTTGTCTTTGGCTGTGGAGTTTTGAGCGCCTTGAGTGAGGAGCTGCATGTTCGTTTAGTGTGGGTGCTCAAGCTTCTTCATTCCATCCCACTGGGCTCAATGGGCATTGGACTGGGAGTGAGCAAACAGGGTTTCCTAGATAGCTGCCAGGGCAGCTGATGGTATCTGAATTTAGTGAGGCAGGTGGAGTTGTTTTGGCACTGGAAGAGCTCTGCTGTTGCTTCGGGCAGTTGCCATTCACCACCATACTACCTTCCCTAGGTATCATAGCCACTTTCAGACACATGTGCTGCCAGAGCCCTTGGTTTCCATGGCAGCGGGAAATGGCTTGGGCTATGAACTTGTGTTTGTCTGTGGAGTTTTGAGCGCCTTGAGTGAGGAGCTGCATGTTAGTTTTGTGTCGGTGCTCAAGCTCTTGATTCCATCCCACTGGGCTCAATGTGCATGGGACCGGAAGTGACAAAACAGGGTTTCCTAGATAGCTGCCAGGACAGCTGATGGTATGTGAAGTGCATGAGGCAGATGGAGTTGTTTTGGCACTTGAAGAGCTGTGCTGCTTCGGGCAGTTGCCATTCACCACCACACTACCTTCCCTAGGTGTCATAGCCACTTTCAGACATATGTGCTGCCAGTGCATTTGGTTTCAATGGCTGCGGGAAATGGCTTGGGCTCTGAACTTGTCTTTGGCTGTGGAATTTTGAGCGCCTTGAGTGAGGAGGTGCTTGTTAGTTTTGTGTGGGTGCTCAAGCTGCTTGATTCCATCCCACTGGGCTCAATGGGCATTGGATCAGAAGTGAGCAAACAAGGTTTCCTAGATAGCTGCCAGGACAGCTGATGGTATGTGAAGTGCATGAGGCAGGTGGAGTTGTTTTGGCACTGGAAGAGCTGTGCTGCTGCTTCGGGCAGTTGCCATTCACCACCACACTCCCTTCCCTAGGTGTCATAGCCACTTTCAGACATATGTGCTGCCAGAGCACTTGGTTTCCATGGCAGCGGGAAATGGCTTGGGCTCTGAACTTGTCTTTGGCTGTGGAGTTTTGAGCGCCTTGAGTGAGGAGCTGCATGTTTGTTTTTTGTGGTTACTCAAGCTGCTTGATTCCATCCCACTGGGCTCAAAGGGCATTGGACCGGAAGTGAGCAACAGGGTTTCCTAGATACCTGCCAGGACAGCTGATGGTATGAGAAGTGCATGAGGAAGGTGGAGTTGTTTTGGCACTGGAAGAGCTGTGCTGCTGCTTCTGGCAGTTGCCATTCACCACCACACTACCTTCCCTAGGTGTCATAGCCACTTTCAGACATATGTGCTGCCAGAGCACTTGATTTCCATGGCAGCGGGAAATGGCTTGGGCTCTGAACTTGTCTTTGGCTTTGGAGTTTTGAGCGCCTTGAGTGAGGAGCTGCATGTTAGTTTTGTGTGGGTGCTCAAGCTGCTTGATTCCATCAAACTGGGCTCAATGTGCATTGGGACCGGAAGTGACCAAACAGGGTTTCCTAGATAGCTGCCAGGACAGCTGATGGTATGTGAAGTGCATGAGGCAGGTGAAATTGTTTTGGCACTGGGAGAGCTGTGCTGCTGCTTCGGGCAGTTGCCATTCAATACCACCACACTACCTTCCCTAGGTGTCATAGCCACTTTCAGACATATGTGCTGCAGGAGCACTTGGTTTCTATGGCAGCGGGAAATGGCTTGGACTCTGAACTTGTCTTTGGCTGTCGAGTTCTGAGCGCCTTGAGTGAGAAGGTACATGTTTGTTTTGTGTGGTTACTCAAGCTGCTTGATTCCATCCCACTGGTCTCAATGGGCATGGGACCGGAAGTGAGCAAACAGGGTTTCCTAGATACCTGCCAGGACAGCTGATGTTATGTGAAGTGCATGAGGCAGGTGGAGTTGTTTTGGCACTGGAAGAGCTGTGCTGCTGCTTCGGGCAGTTGCCATTCACCACCAAACTACCTTCCCTAGGAGTCATAGCCACTTTCAGACATATGTGCTGCCAGAGCCCTTGGTTTCCATGGCAGCGGGAAATGGCTTGAGCCCTGAACATTCCTTTGGCTGTGGAATTTTGAACACCATGAGTGAGGAACTCCATGTTAGTTTGGTGTGGGTGCTCAAGCTGCTTGATTCCATCCCACTGGGCTCAATGGGCAATGGACCGGAAGTGAGCAAACAGGGTTTCCTAGATAGCTGCCAGGACAGCTGATGGTATGTGAAGTGCATGAGGCAGGTGGAGTTGTTTTGGCACTGGAAGAGCTGTGCTGCTGCTTCGGGCAGTTGCCATTCACCACCACACTACCTTCCCTAGGTGTCATAGCCACTTTCAGACATATGTGCTGCCAGAGCACTTGGTTTCCATGGCAGCGGAAAATTGCTTGGGCCCTGAACTTGTGTTTGGCTGTGGAGTTTTGAGCGCCTTGAGTGAGGAGCTGCATGTTAGTTTTGTGTGGGTGCTGAATCTGCTTGATTCCATCCGACTGGGCTCAATGGGCATTGGACCGGAAGTGAGCAAACAGGGTTTCCTACTTAACTGGCAGGACAGCTGATGGTATGTGAAGTGCATGAGGCAGGTGGAGTTGTTTTGGCACTGGAAGAGCTGTGCTGCTGCTTCGGGCAGTTGCCATTCACCACCACACTACCTTCCCTAGGTGTCATAGCCACTTTCAGACATATGTGCTGCCAGAGCACTTGGTTTCCATGGCAGCGGGAAATGGCTTGGATGATGAACTTGTCTTTGGCTGTGGAGTTTTGAGCGTCTTGAGTGAGGAGCTCCATGTTCGTTTTGTGTGGGTGCTCAAGCTACTTGATTCCATCCCACTGGGCTCAATGGGCATTGGACCAGAAGTGACCAAACAGGGTTTCCTAGATAGCTGCCAGGACAGCTGATGGTATGTGAAGTGCATGAGGCAGGTGGAGTTGTTTTGGCACTGGAAGAGCTGTGCTGCTGCTTCGGGCAGTTGCCATTCAATACCACACTACCTTCCCTAGGTGTCATAGCCACTTTTAGACATATGTGCTGCCAGAGCACTTGGTTTCCATGGCAGCGGGAAATGGCTTGGGCTCTGAACTTGTGTTTGGCTGTGGAGTTTTGAGCGCCTTCAGTGAGGAGCTCCATGTTAGTTTTGTGTGGGTGCTCAAGCTGCTTGATTCCATCCCACTGGGCTCAATGGGCATTGGACCGGAAGTGAGCAAACAGGGTTTCCTAGATAGCTGCCAGGACAGCTGATGGTATGTGAAGTGCATGAGGCAGGTGAAATTGTTTTGACACTGGAAGAGCTGTGCTGCTGCTTCGGGCAGTTGCCATTCACCACCATACTCCTTTGCTTAAGTGTCATACCCACATTTGGATATATGTGCTGCCAGAGCACTTGGTTTCCATGGCAGCAGGAAATGGATTTGGCCCTGAAATTGTGTTTGGCTGTGGAGTTTTGAGCGCCTTGAGTGAGGAGCTCCATGTTAGTTTTGTGTGGGTGCTCAAGCTGCTTGAATTCAACCCACTGGGCTCAATGATCATGGGACCGGAAGAGAGCAAACAGGGTTTCCTAGATAGCTGCCAGGACAGCTGATGGTATCTGAATTTTGTGAGGCAGTTGGACATGTTTTGGCACTGAAAGAGCTGTGCTGGTGCTTCGGGCAGTTGCCATTCACCACCACACTACCTTCCCTAGGTGTCATAACCACTTTCAGACATATGTGCTGCCAGATCACTTGGTTTCCATGGCAGCGGGAAATGGCTTGGGCGCTGAACTTGTGTTTGGCTGTGGAGTTTTGAGCGCCTTGAGTGAGGAGCTGCATGTTCGTTTTGTGTGGGTGCTCAAGCTGTTTGATTCCATCCCACTGGGCTCAAAGGGCATTGACCGGAAGTGAGCTAACAGGGTTTCCTAGATAGCTGCCAGGACAGCTGCCAGAGTCCAGCTCCAGCCTGGGTTTCGGAACTAGGGAAGTGTGCGTGGATGAGGCGCAGAAAGAAAGAGATGGACCACTAGGATTCCATGATGATAGTGGACACGGCAATAAAGCCGTCTGCTTTATTTATACAGAATCAGTTAAACTCTGGCTCAGACTTTTTCCGTCATGATCAAATGGGTGTTTCTAAGGACAACCATGCCATCTGCTTTATCCAAAAACAATAGAAATTCCTGCTACAATTCTTATCCTACAACCTAATCTTGTATCACATAGAAAAGGAGAACCTAAAGATTAAGGAGAGGATGAACCCTAAACACAGGTCCCTTGATTAGCATAAGGTCAATGGGGTCAGCCAAAACAGTAGGAATAATAGAAGGCCCTTTTGTAAGACATTATCATTGACATTAACCTCCAAGTTCACATTGAGTAAAAAGCCAGTCTCACAATAGCGAAAATGCCTGGACAGATTAGAATTCTTCAGCTGAGCTGTCATAGTAGGCACAGGGAATGTCCAAGTGAAAAGCACACGGAGACCATGGTGGTGGTAGAAGTGCTGAGAGCCGTCTGCTCCAAAGCCTCCTTATTACATATTATCTCCTCTTCCCCCCAAGTCCATTAACAGGACAATAGGACGTCAATGAGTCTGCAAAGGCCAGGTGCTACTGCCTTAGGCCTGATTCCTGAGTGCTCAGCTAAAGCAATGTAAATCAGCTCCACAGCCCACAACATATTCCCCCTTCTGTATTAAAGCAGACTTGAATGCGCCTGTCTTAGGTTGTGGACTCTCAGGTTTGACAGCCTTACCCGTCATGGGGAATCTCCGTAGCATGACGGAGTCCCTGTCTTAGGTCGGTCCGTTCCTGTGTCCATCTTACCCGTCACTGGCTGCCTTTCAACGCGTTGTCTGCTGCAGCCGGCAAACCTGTTCCAGGGCTAGGAGTGACATCAACTCAGTAGCAATGAGCAAACACCAGTTCCCGGGCTTGGGAAAACAAAGCACTTCACAGGTGAAACATACATAAAAGGCACAATGGGAGACAAGAGGCCATGAACTTAGGAGCAACACAGCTCAGTAGCAATGAGTAGACAGCAGTTCCCAGGCTTGGGAAAACATTTTGCACTTGCACAGATGATACACCAGAAATGCATACAACACAACAGAAAGGCATACGATGGGGTACATGAGGCTTAGACCAAATCTAACAATATCTGCTATCTCTTTTCCAACAAATCAACCCACAGTCACAGCATAAGCATTCCCACCCGCTCATGTTCATCAGTAAAGTCCTGTTGTTCCATAACTCTGGCAGTCTGTTCTGCGACCTTGTTACTGGCTATGATGGTTGCCGTTATGCCAAAGTCTCTTTTATTCTTATTCAGTCCCAACAGGCACAGGCAGGATTCAGGGCAGCTGCAGGATAACAGCAGAATCGTAATTGCCATTCCAGCATGCTGTCAGGGTGCACCGGAACTTGGTGTCATTCACTTCAGAAGTGTCTCCTGTACAGTCAAGGGGTCCTTCTACATAATATAACCCTTCTGCTTCTGGTATCCAAGCAAAGAAAGGTGGAGCTGCATCCAGGTGACTGTAGACATCCGCCGGGCCCTGCCTCAATGGGAAGCTCCTTGTGGCCCTGCCTCATTGGAACAATGTCCTCACATCCTTGTGTCTCCCACATCCACTGCACGGACCCCAACATAGCACGGAGGATGACTGGGCCAGAGAACAATACGAAAAGGAGAATAATTAGTGCAATTCCTAAATTTATACAAAATGAAAACAGTAGCAGTATCATACCATAGTTCAGGCAAATTTACAGCTAACATTACATATGAGGACCTTCTTAAGACACCAAAAGTATCAGGCATCAAGTAACAATTAACAATGCACTAGTACAAATTACAGTGTATACAGAACCATCTCAGGGAAGCTGGAAGGAGCTTAAGGCTCCATCTTGTAAGGGAGGAATGTTACTTATCAACAGTCCTTTTGGAAGTGGCTTGAGTTCTGTGCAGAGATGTCTTCCGTGGTAGAAGGTAGTCAGCAGATGTACGCATGACGTGTCCTCATGGCAGGTGTTGATCTTCAGACTCAGCCTTTAAAACAGTTCCGGGTGGAAGTGTCTGTCGATCCCAGCAAGCGTAGCATGGAGGCTAGAGAAGCTCTTTCCGTTGTTATGGCCACAGGGAGGCAAGAAGGAGAGATAGCACCCTGGTACCTAGCTTGCTATTCTTCCTCTGGGCCTCTGGGAAAGTGGGCTGTAGAGGCAATCCTTGGGATTTCAGGTCCATAAGTTAGCCACACCTATATAAACTCTGGAGATCTAACTGTATATTCTGAGAGGCCCTTTGGAGTTTTTGGAGAGGAAGTATAAGAGAAGTGAAGGAAAAGTTAAAATAATTAAAAATAATTATATAGATCACTCTCAGTAACAATATCAGGTGAAAACCATCAAAAAACAGCCTTAGAAAATATTTGTCCAAAGGTCCAATGTTTGCTATAAATTTAAAATAAAGGCACATACCCAAGTAACACATTGAAAAAGGCAATGAGTATAACATGAGAAACCTGGCCATAAGTGAACTTAAGCAAAAGCATATGGCTGACTAAAAAACATTTTCAATAAGTCTGAGATTTAAATTAAGTGAGCCGAAAAACAATATTAGCTTAGCACAATAAAGTAGCTTCAATAATGATCTAAGAGCTTTAGACATTTAAAAGTATAAATTGGTTAGAATTACCCTGTTGTTTGTAGTAAAATAAGTTTGCATGGTTATTCAGATGGTTTACAAATATAGAATAGAAAATGGATTATAGTAAACATTTTACCAAGATGGCTTAGGAAACGTATATCAGACAAGTATATCTGTTCTTTAAATAATTTTTGTTACAAAACCTTTAAGAGTTAGTTAAAATATAGTATTTCCCAAATAGCAAATGCAGCAATGTATAATAACAATTAAGAACTATTTTGTAGTAACTGTAGCTGGGAAAAATGGCATAAACCTAAGATCTATCATGTACCCATTTCTCATCTGATCTCAAGGAACATTGAAGACAAATAATAAAACAAACACACGCACATATATACATTCTCCCTCTTTTTTTTTTTTTTTTGAAAACTATAGAGGATTATAAGAGTAAAATTTCAAACAATTTTAACAAAAAGACGTACAGCAAGACAGACATATGTGGCCACCACACTCACTCAATTTTAAATAGCTAACGAGCCATGACTTCTCATATCCTGACTCAAGAAGTTGTGTTGCATCCAGTCCTCAAGTCCCGGATAAGTACTCAAGACAAGCAAATTTGGATGATGAGGTACCTGTATATAGGCAGAGGTCAGTGCAAATCCTGCGAGCCAGGAAGCCAGGACTGGCAGTGGGGCCGTGTTAATCATCACGGTGGCCTCCCCAGACTACCGAGTCAGGCTCTAGAACTCAGGATGGCTACTACCTTCTGACTGAGGCCTTCAAAATGTTACAAAGTGCACAAGAGATCATGTCAGATAAATTTAGGATTAACTAAGGCGCCTTTATAAACCAAGCTTGGTGATAGCAGTACCCATTAGAAAATTACTAAGTGATAAGTCAATAATGATAATTCAGTCTAAACTGAAACCCTGAGAGAAAAAAAATTGGTCATTACTGAAGACCTTGATTTTAGTTATCTGAGCAATTTAAATTAGCCTAAGAGATAAGCAGTCAACAGCTTAGACATATTTATAAAACCATAAATATTTATCCTTTTCTGGCTTTTTTGTTGTTAAGCATTACCTGTCCTGGAACTCTTGGAAATACAGAAATTTGAATTAACTTCTGTAAAAAAAAATTGTTTTATAGTAGTATATTGATATGACAAAATTTTGCCCCACTTGGCATCTGGCAGTATCTTTAATACAATCCAAGTGCTTACTCAGTTGCATCTATTAAATAAAACTTTTGAATTTTTAAAATGCATATCAAGGATGTCAAGATCTATAACATCTAGTTGAAACAGAATCTTTATATAACACAATATAGATTAGATGTAATTATTGGCATTAAGTGATCTCTTTAAATACCTATAAAATAAGTACATAACTTTTATCAATCTTAAGCAATGTGAGCATATTGAAAGGCAGAAAACACAAAGATTACTTCAATATAGAATCTTATCATATTCTGAGACGCTTCAGCAAGGTCAGATCTGGATTCACTGGAGCTAACTAGAAAAATTTAATCATTAATTATATAAAAACATTTAAGGAGATGTTATAATATTTGGTTATAAAACTTTGTTGTTATGACAGAGGATCAGATTTTAATTCCATGTATCAATGATGAATATTTTAGAAAATGCTGCAAACAGTATGTTAAAGACTATATCTATAAATATAAAGACTAGCAGATAAAAGCATGGGTGCATCCCATACCTGGAAAAAATTTAACAGTGAATTAAATGTTACTCTTTCAAAGCAATGCCTTAAGCAATACCTTAAGAGTTATATTCCTAAGATTCAAAAATTCAATATAAAAGTTTAATAGAGTTAGAAAAGAGATGTTAATTATGAAAAAACATTGTTTATGAAGTACAAGAGGCTAGGTGTTCTTCTGGGAACCCAGTTTAGTTTATCTCCCATCACTCTGCTCTTGGCTAAAAAAGGTTGGAGGAATGCTTGACAAAGGAATTAAAACAAAGTACCTGCTGAAGAGAAGAGAATTTAACCCTGAAGTTGCTGGGCAGGAGGAGGAACTTCTGTAGAGGATGCTTGCTGTGAAATGGCAGGGGGGTGGAAATGTAAATTGGATAAGATCTAGAGCCCTAGTCAGCAAGTCCACGCCCTGTGGAAAAAAGAAAGCATTCCCTCCTCCAAAAGTTACAAGGAAACCATGTCCTTCCCATTGGCCTGTAAGGACGTTTTCAAAATCTATGATTAAAGAAGTTGTTTTGTTATATGACCATCTGTAAAGACTAAAGAAGCAGGTTAAGGAAACAAAAAAGGTTAAAAACAAAGACGTTAAGAAACAAATCTTTTGAAATATAACCAACGGATTCTTAACAAAATGTAAGAGAGGATTTTCAGCTAATTGGTTTGAAATTGAATCTACAAGGGTTAAGAGTGCTATTTGTCTTATCTCAACCTTGGATATTAAAAAAAAGTAAGCTGTTTAGAGCTATAAGGAATAATTATTTACATCTTTGCCAAAAAAGCTCCTTATTCTTATGACATCTCTTTGTAATTAAGGTGGAGTTCAAAGCACAATAAGAAGTAATAATTTTTTATACATGAAAAGAGATGGAGCCACTCTAATGACCCTAGTTGCCACAAGCATCCAGTTGGGGTACGAACAGTAGGTAGTATAATTAATTGCCAATGAAAATACCAACTTTTAATTAGCATATCCACAATCAATATCAGGTTTTAAGTCTGTTACTCTTCTACAGGCACAGCTTGGGTAAGATAATGCTGTCTTTTAAACCTCTGATTGTTCAAGGCCCAAGACTGGCCCCGCCACGAGTTTCCTGACCACAGGCGCTGGCCGTTATGATCAATTTTAGATTTACATTTACATACTTTTGCCCAATGATCCTTAGCAGTATAGGTGCCACACTTTTGAGCTAAAAGAGATGCTGTTCGGCATTGCTTTGGAAGGTGGCTGGGTTTCCCACAATTATGACATTTAAATCTATTTTGCTTTAACCCATTACTTAATGCAGCACTCAACATTTTAGCTTTATACCTTTCAGAGACAATATCCATACACGATCCTATTACTTGGGGGGCCCAGGACTGGGCCCTCCCGCTTCCCTGCTTCTGACCCTGTACAGACTGATTACCCAATCTAGATCGACTGCGAGGCAATAGAACTGTTCCATTCTTGTGGAATTTAGACTGACAAGCCTTCTGCCAATGAAATCCCTTCTCACACCGTGGACAGACAGTGCGAGGAATATTTAAATTGGGTCTAGCAATGTCCCTATAAGTTTCTTCCTGTTTGAAATTTTGAGATGAGTTTCTGGCAGGACAACTGTGGCTGAAATGCCCTACTCCACCACAAGAATAGCAATTGTTTCTTTTTTTACGTCTTTGATTGCCTCTTATGTTCTTTAAAATCTGAGTGGCAGTTTGACCTTGAAGAGCTGCAGCAATAGTTAACCCTTGAATGTAAGATGGAGTTACCTCGGCACAAGCTCGAACATAGTCTGACAACTTTCCTTTCCTTCTCACTGGCTGAATTAACGTTTGGCAAGTTGGAGTAGCATTTTCAAAAGCTAACTGTTTGACTATAAGATCTGTAGCTGTACTGTTAATTACTGTCCGGCTCACCGCTTCTGTGAGTCGAGCTACAAAATCTTCAAAAGGCTCCTCAGCTTTCTGTTTAACATTTACAAAACCTGAAGACTTTTGATCTGGAGGTGGCAGGCGTTTCCATGCTCCCAATGCCAGGGAGGAGATAAGCTGTAGAGTTTCCTTAGGCAGAGTAAGTTGTTCTGAAACGCCAAGATGAGTGCCCTGTCCTAAAAGCATGTCTAAGGTAAAAGAAGGTTTGCCACACCTCACAGATCCCTGAGACTTTACTTCTGCCTTAGCTAATTCCTCATACTCCATTTTCCACACAAGGAGGTCTCCTCCTGTGAGGCAAGCCTTGGCAGTCTGAAACCAATCATACGGAGTCATCCACTTTGCTCCTAAGCTCTCCACCATTGCCATAGTGTACGGGGAGTTTGGCCCGTAGTCTGAGACAGCATGCTTTAGTTCTTTAATAAGCTTATAAGGCAACGGTTCCCATTCAGGTTCATGCCATTCGTAAATCACAGGAAAACAGAAAAAATCGCCTTCCTTATGAGCTTGCTGCATTGCTCCTTTAAAACCAATCTTTGCTATATCTAGTCTATCTGGAAACGGCTTGGAATGCTTAGCCGAATACCTTGAAGGCTTATCATTAACAGCAGGAGACCTTTTATCATGTAATTCAGCCATTTGCCCCTTTTCACAATCTCTAACTCCTGGTTCAAATATTTCTGGTTTAAAAAAATCTTCCTCATCTGTTAAACCTTCCTGGTCAGTTTTACAATATTTTACATTATCTTCAGGACAGACACTTTCTATTGAGCCATAACTAAGGCCTAAGCCTCCCTTCTCAGGATCAAGAAGGGGAGTATGTTCTCTCCGCTGAGCTGAAGGTGCGGGATAAGGCTCGAGTCCCACATCTAATGCCTGCCTTAAAGCATTCCAAATGGCATATGCAGAGGATGGCATGCCAACGCTTCCATTACTCCGATACCACCTTTTCATATCATTCCCTACCTGATCCCATGTGTGTAAGTCTAAAGTGCCCTGCTCAATAAACCACGGGCTAACTTTTTGCACAAATTGTAAAAATTCCAACAGTTGCTTTCTGCTAACTTTAATGCTCTTCCTATGCAAGATATGTTTAATAATATCAGCATATAAACTTCTTTCACTAGAATCACTCTGGCCCATTTTTACAGCACAGAGGGTACACGAATTCTCAATATAAGTTCTGACTATTCACCCCTCCTAACCTGACCTTCTGTCAGTGGGCCTGCAGCGCCCTGGGTGAAGTCCTGTCCACGCCGCAAAGAGAAAGAAAAGACCTACCTTCGTCGAGTCACTCACGTTGGGCGCCAATTGCCAGAGTCCAGCTCCAGCCTGGGTTTCGGAACTCGGGAAGGGTGCGTGGATGAGGCGCAGAAAGAAAGAGATGGACCACTAGGATTCCATGATGATAGTGGACACGGCAATAAAGCCGTCTGCTTTATTTATACAGAATCAGTTAAACTCTGGCTCAGACTTTTTACGTCATGATCAAATGGGTGTTTCTAAGGACAACCATGCCATCTGCTTTATCCAAAAACAATAGAAATTCCTGCTACAATTCTTATCCTACAACCTAATCTTGTATCACATAGAAAAGGAGAACCTAAAGATTAAGGAGAGGATGAACCCTAAACACAGGTCCCTTGATTAGCATAAGGTCAATGGGGTCAGCCAAAACAGTAGGAATAATAGAAGGCCCTTTTGTAAGACATTATCATTGACATTAACCTCCAAGTTCACATTGAGTAAAAAGCCAGTCTCACAATAGCGAAAATGCCTGGACAGATTAGAATTCTTCAGCTGAGCTGGCATAGTAGGCACAGGGAATGTCCAAGTGAAAAGCACACGGAGACCATGGTGGTGGTAGAAGTGCTGAGAGCCATCTGCTCCAAAGCCTCCTTATTACATATTATCTCCTCTTCCCCCCAAGTCCATTAACAGGACAATAGGACGTCAATGAGTCTGCAAAGGCCAGGTGCTACTGCCTTAGGCCTGATTCCTGAGTGCTCAGCTAAAGCAATGTAAATCAGCTCCACAGCCCACAACAACAGCTGATGGTATGTGAACTACATGAGACAGGTGGAATTTTTTTGGCACTGGAAGAGCTGTGATGCTGCTTCGGGCAGTTGCCATTCACCACCACACTACCTTCCCTAGGTGTCATAGCCACTTTCAGACATATGTGCTGCCAGAGCACTTGGTTTCCATGGCAGCGGGAAATGGCTTGGGCTCTGGACTTGTCTTTGGCTGTGGAGTATTGAGCACTTTGAGTGAGGAGCTCCTTGTTAGTTTTGTGTGGGTGCTCAAGCTGCTTGATTCCATCCCACTGGGCTCAATGAGCATTGGACCGGAAGTGAGCAAACAGGGTTTACTAGATAGCTGCCAGGACAGCTGATGGTATCTGAATTTTGTGATGCAGGTGGAGATGTTTTGGCACTGGAAGAGCTGTGCTGCAGCTTCGAGCAGTTGCCATTCACCACCACATTACCTTCCCTAGGTGTCATAGCCACTTTCAGACATATGTGCTGCCAGAGCACTTGGTTTCCAGGGCAGCGGGAAATGGCTTGGGCTCTGAACTTGTCTTTGGCTTTTGAGTTTTGAGCGCCTTGAGTGAGGAGCTCCATGTTAGTTTTGTGTGGGTGCTCAAGCTGCTTGATTCCATCCCACTGGGCTCAATGGGCATGGGACCAGAAGTGAGCAAACAGGGTTTCCTACATAGATGCCAGGACAGCTGATGGTATGTGAAGTGCATGAGGCAGGTGGAGTTGTTTTGGCACTGGAAGAGCTGTGCTGCTGCTTCGGGCAGTTGCCATTCACCACCACACTACCTTCCCTAGGTGTCATAGCCAATTTCAGACATATGTGCTGCCAGAGCCCTTGGTTTCCATGGCAGCGGGAAATGGCTTGGGCACTGAACTTGTGTTTGGCTGTGGAGTTTTGTGCGCCTTGAGTGAGGAGCTGCATGTTCGTTTTGTGTGGGTGCTCAAGCTGCTTGATTCCATCCGACTGGGCTCAATGGGCATGCGACCAGAAGTGAGCAAACAGGGTTTCCTAGATAGCTGCCAGGACAGCTGATGGTATGTGAAGTTTATGAGGCAGGTGGATATGTTTTGGCACTGGAAGAGCTGTGATGCTGCTTCGGGCAGTTGCCATTCACCACCACACTACCTGCCCTAAGTGTCATAGCCACTTTCAGACTTATGTGCTGCCAGAGCACTTGGTTTCCATGGCAGAGGGAAATGGCTTGGGCAAGGAACTTGTCTTTGGCTGTGGAGTTTTGAGCGCCTTGAATGAGGAGCTGCATGTTAGTTTTGTGTGGGTGCTCAAGCTGCATGATTCCATCCCACTGGGCTCAATGGGCATGGGACCGGAAGTGAGCAAACAGGGTTTCCTAGATAGCAGCTAGGACAGCTGATGGTATGTGAAGTGCATGAGGCAGGTGGAGTTGTTTTGGCACTGGAAGAGCTGTGCTGCTGCTTCGGGCAGTTGCCATTCACCACCACACTACCTTCCCTAGGTGTCATAGCCACTTTCAGACATATGTGCTGCCAGAGCACTTGGTTTCCATGGCAGCGGGAAATGGCTTGGGCTCTGAACTTGTCTTTGGCTGTGGAGTTTTGAGCGCCTTGAGTGAGGAGCTGCATGTTAGTTTTGTGTGGGTGCTCAAGCTGCTTGATTCCATCCCACTGGGCTCAATGGGCATGGGACCGGAAGTGAGCAAACAGGGTTTCCTAGATAGCTTCCAGGACATCTGATGGTATCTGAAATTTGTGAGGCAGGTGGAGTTGTTTTGGCACTGGAAGAGCTGTGCTGCTGCTTCGGGCAGTTGCCATTCACCACCACACTACCTTTCCTAGGTGTCATATCCACTTTCAGACATATGTGCTGCCAGAGCACTTGGTTTCCATGGCAGCGGGAAATGGCTTTTGGCACTGAACTTGTCTTTGGCTGTGGAGTTTTGAGTGCCTTGAGTGAGGAGCTCCATGTTAGTTTTGTGTGGGTGCTCAAGCTGCTTGATTCCATCCCACAAGGCTCAATGGGCATGGGACCGGAAGTGACCAAACAGGGTTTCCTAGATAGCTGCCAGGACAGCTGATGGTATGTGAAGTGCATGAGGCAGGTGGAGTTGTTATGGCACTGGAAGAGCTGTGCTGCTGCTTCGGGCAGTTGCCATTCACCACCACACTACCTTCCCTAGGTGTCATAGCCACGTTCAGACATATGTGCTGCCAGAGCACTTGGTTTCCATGGCAGCGGGAAATGGCTTCTGGCGCTGAACTTGTCTTTGGCTGTGGAGTTTTGAGCACCTTGAGTGAGGAGCTCCATGTTAGTTTTGTGTGGGTGCTCAAGCTGCTTGATTCCATCCCACTGGGCTCAATGGGCATGGGACCGGAAGTGAGCAAACAGGGTTTCCCAATAGCTGCCAGGACAGCTGATGGTATGTGAAGTTCATGAGGCAGGTGGAGTTGTTTTGGCACTGGAAGAGCTGTGCTGCTGCTTCCGGCAGTTGCCATTCACCACCATACTCCTTTGCTTAAGTGTCATACCCAAATTTAGATATATGTGCTGCCAGAGCACTTGGTTTCCATGGCAGCGGGAAATGGCTTGGGCTCTGAACTTGTGTTTGGCTGTGGAGTTTTGAGCGCCTTGAGTGAGGAGCTGCATGTTAGTTTTGTGTGGGTGCTCAAGCTGCTTGATTCCATCCCACTGGGCTCAATGGGCATGGGACCGGAAGTGAGCAAACAGGGTTTCCTAGATAGCTTCCAGGACATCTGATGGTATCTGAAATTTGTGAGGCAGGTGGAGTTGTTTTGGCACTGGAAGAGCTGTGCTGCTGCTTCGGGCAGTTGCCATTCACCACCAAACTGCTTTCCTTAGGTGTCATAGCCACGTTCAGACATATGTGCTGCCAGAGCCCTTAGTTTCCATGGCAGCGGGAAAAGACTTGGGCGCTGCACTTGTCTTTGGCTGTGGAGGTTTGAAACCCTTGAGTGAGGAGCTGCATGTTAGTTTTGTGTGGGTGCTCAAGCTGCTTGATTCCATCCCACTGGGCTCAATGGGCATTGGACCGGAAGTGAGCAAACAGGGTTTCCTAGTTAGCTGCCAGGACAGCTGATGGTATGTGAAGTGCATGAGGCAGGTGGAGTTGTTATGGCACTGGAAGAGCTGTGCTGCTGCTTCGGGCAGTTGCCATTCACCACCACACTACCTTCCCTAGGTGTCATAGCCACTTTCAGACATATGCGCTGCCAGAGCACTTGGTTTCCATGGCAGCGGGAAATGGCTTGAGCTCTGAACTTGTCTTTGGCTGTGGAGTTTTGAGCACCTTGAGTGAGGAGTTGCATGTTAGTTTTGTGTGGGTGCTCAAGCTGCTTGATTCCATCCCACTGGGCTCAATGGGCATGGGACCGGAAGTGAGCAAACAGGGTTTCCTAAATAGATTCCAGGACAGCTGATGGTATGTGAAGTGCATGAGGCAGGTGGAGTTGTTTTGGCACTGGAAGAGCTGTGCTGCTGCTTCGGGCAGTTGCCATTCACCACCACACTACCTTCCCTAAGTGTCATAGCCACTTTCAGACTTATGTGCTGCCAGAGCACTTGGTTTCCATGGCAGAGGGAAATGGCTTGGGCAAGGAACTTGTGTTTGGCTGTGGAGTTTTGAGCGCCTTGAGTGAGGAGCTGCATGTTAGTTTTGTGTGGGTGCTCAAGCTGCTTGATTCCATCCCACTGGGCTCAATGGGCATGGGACCGGAAGTGAGCAAACAGGGTTTCCTAGATAGCAGCTAGGACAGCTGATGGTATGTGAAGTGCATGAGGCAGGTGGAGTTGTTTTGGCACTGGAAGAGCTGTGCTGCTGCTTCGGGCAGTTGCCATTCACCACCACACTACCTTCCCTAGGTGTCATAGCCACTTTCAGACATATGTGCTGCCAGAGCACTTGGTTTCCATGGCACGGGAAATGGCTTGGGCTCTGAACTTGTCTTTGGCTGTGGAGTTTTGAGCACCTTGAGTGAGGAGCTCCATGTTAGTTTTGTGTGGGTGCTCAAGCTGCTTGATTCCATCCCACTGGGCTCAAATGGGCATGAGACCGGAAGTGAGCAAACAGGGTTTCCTAGATAGCTGCCAGGACAGCTGATGGTATGTGAAGTGCATGAGGCAGGAGGAGTTGTTTTGGCACTGGAAGAGCTGTGCTGCTGCTTCGGGCAGTTGCCATTCACCACCACACTACCTTCCCTAGGTGTCATAGCCACGTTCAGACATATGTGCTGCCAGAGCACTTGGTTTCCATGGCAGTGGGAAATGGCTTGGGCGCTGAACTTGTGTTTGGCTGTGGATTTTCAGCACCTTGAGTGAGGAGCTCCATGTTAGTTTTGTGTGGGTGCTCAAGCTGCTTGATTCCATCCCATTGGGCTCAAATGGGCATGGGACCGGAAGTGACCAAACAGGGTTTCCTAGATAGCTGCCAGGACAGCTGATGGTATGTGAAGTGCATGAGGCAGGTGGAGTTGTTTAGGCACTGGAAGAGCTGTGCTGCTGCTTCGGGCAGTTGCCATTCACCACCACACTACCTTCCCTAGGTGTCATAGCCACGTTCAGACATATGTGCTGCCAGAGCACTTGGTTTCCATGGCAGCGGGAAGTGGCTTGGACGCTGAACTTGTCTTTGGCTGTGGAGTTTTGAGCACCTTGAGTGAGGAGCTCCATGTTAGTTTTGTGTGGGTGCTCAAGCTGCTTGATTCCATCCCACTGGGCTCAATGGGCATTGGATTGGGAGTGACCAAACAGGGTTTCCTAGATAGCTGCCAGGACAGCTGATGGTATGTGAAGTGCATGAGGCAGGTGGAGTTGTTTTGGCACTGGAAGAGCTGTGCTGCTGCTTCGGGCAGTTGCCATTCACCACCACACTACCTTCCCTAGGTGTCATAGCCACTTTCAGACATATGTGCTGCCAGAGCCCTTGGTTTCCATGGCAGCGGGAAATGGCTTGGGCGCTGTACTTGTCTTTGGCTGTGGAGCTTTGAGCGCCTTCAGTGAGGAGCTGCATGTTAGTTTTGTGTGGGTGCTCAAGCTGCATGATTCCATCCCCCTGGGCTCAATGGGCATGGGACCAGAAGTGACCAAACAGGGTTTCCTAGATAGCTGCCAGGACAGCTGATGGTATGTGAAGTGCATGAGGCAGGTGGAGTTGTTTTGGCACTGGAAGAGCTGTGCTGCTGCTTCGGGCAGTTGCCATTCACCACCACACTACATTCCCTAGGGGTCATAGCCACTTTCAGACATATGTGCTGCCAGAGCACTTGGTTTCCATGGCAGCGGGAAATGGCTTGGGCGCTGAACTTGTCTTTGGCTGTGGAGCTTTGAGCGCGTTGAGTGAGGAGCTCCATGTTAGTTTTGTGTGGGTGCTCAAGCTGCTTGATTCCATCCCACTGGGCTCAATGGGCATGGGACCAGAAGAGACCAAACAGGGTTTCCTAGATAGCTGCCAGGACAGCTGATGGTATGTGAAGTGCATGAGGCAGGTGGAGTTGTTTTGGCACTGGAAGAGCTGTGCTGCTGCTTTGGGAAGTTGCCATTCACCACCACACTACCTTCCCTAGGTGTCATAGCCACGTTCAGACATATGTGCTGCCAGAGAACTTGGTTTCCATGGCAGCGGAAAATGGCTTGTTCTCTGAACTTGTCTTTGGCTGTGGAGTTTTGAGCGCCTTGAGTGAGGAGCTGCATGTTAGTTTTGTGTGGGTGCTCAAGCTGCTTGATTCCATCCCACTGGGCTCAATGGGCATGGGACCGGAAGTGAGTAAACAGGGTTTCCTAGATAGCTGCCAGGACAGCTGATGGTATGTGAAGTGCATGAGGCAGGTGGAGTTGTTTTGGCACTGGAAGAGCTGTGCTGCTGCTTCGGGCAGTTGCCATTCACCACCACACTACCTTCCCTAGCTGTCATAGCCACTTTCAGACATATGTGCTGCCAGAGCCCTTGGTTTCCATGGCAGCGGGAAATGGCTTGGGCGCTGAACTTGTCTTTGGCTGTGGATTTTCAGCACCTTGAGTGAGGAGCTCCATGTTAGTTTTGTGTGGGTGCTCAAGCTGCTTGATTCCATCCCATTGGGCTCAAATGGGCATGGGACCGGAAGTGACCAAACAGGGTTTCCTAGATAGCTGCCAGGACAGCTGATGGTATGTGAAGTGCATGAGGCAGGTGGAGTTGTTTTGGCACTGGAAGAGCTGTGCTGCTGCTTTGGGAAGTTGCCATTCACCACCACACTACCTTCCCTAGGTGTCATAGCCACGTTCAGACATATGTGCTGCCAGAGCCCTTGGTTTCCATGGCAGCGGGAAATGGCTTGGGCGCTGAACTTGTCTTTGGCTGTGGATTTTCAGCACCTTGAGTGAGGAGCTCCATGTTAGTTTTGTGTGGGTGCTCAAGCTGCTTGATTCCATCCCATTGGGCTCAAATGGGCATGGGACCGGAAGTGACCAAACAGGGTTTCCTAGATAGCTGCCAGGACAGCTGATGGTATGTGAAGTGCATGAGGCAGGTGGAGTTGTTTTGGCACTGGAAGAGCTGTGCTGCTGCTTCGGGCAGTTGCCATTCACCACCACACTACCTTCCCTAGGTGTCATAGCCACGTTCAGACATATGTGCTGCCAGAGCACTTGGTTTCCATGGCAGCGGGAAGTGGCTTGGACGCTGAACTTGTCTTTGGCTGTGGAGTTTTGAGCACCTTGAGTGAGGAGCTCCATGTTAGTTTTGTGTGGGTGCTCAAGCTGCTTGATTCCATCCCACTGGGCTCAATGGGCATTGGATTGGGAGTGAGCAAACAGGGTTTCCTAGATAGCTGCCAGGACAGCTGATGGTATGTGAAGTGCATGAGGCAGGTGGAGTTGTTTTGGCACTGGAAGAGCTGTGCTGCTGCTTCGGGCAGTTGCCATTCACCACCACACTACATTCCCTAGGGGTCATAGCCACTTTCAGACATATGTGCTGCCAGAGCCCTTGGTTTCCATGGCAGCGGGAAATGGCTTGGGCGCTGAACTTGTCTTTGGCTGTGGAGCTTTGAGCGCGTTGAGTGAGGAGCTCCATGTTAGTTTTGTGTGGGTGCTCAAGCTGCTTGATTCCATCCCACTGGGCTCAATGGGCATGGGACCGGAAGTGACCAAACAGGGTTTCCTAGATAGCTGCCAGGACAGCTGATGGTATGTGAAGTGCATGTGGCAGGTGGAGTTGTTTTGGCACTGGAAGAGCTGTGCTGCTGCTTCGGGCAGTTGCCATTCACCACCAAACTGCTTTCCCTAGGTGTAATAGCCACTTTCAGAAATATCTCCTGCCAGAGCCCTTAGTTTCCATGGCAGCGGGAAAAGACTTGGGCGCTGCACTTGTCTTTGGCTGTGGAGGTTTGAAACCCTTGAGTGAGGAGCTGCATGTTAGTTTTGTGTGGGTGCTCAAGCTGCTTGATTCCATCCCACTGGGCTCAATGGGCATGGGACCGGAAGTGAGCAAACAAGGTTTCCTAGTTAGCTGCCAGGACAGCTGATGGTATGTGAAGTGCATGAGGCAGGTGGAGTTGTTATGGCACTGGAAGAGCTGTGCTGCTGCTTCGGGCAGTTGCCATTCACCACCACACTACCTTCCCTAGGTGTCATAGCCACTTTCAGACATATGTGCTGCCAGAGCACTTGGTTTCCATGGCAGCGGGAAATGGCTTGAGCTCTTAACTTGTCTTTGGCTGTGGAGTTTTGAGCACCTTGAGTGAGGAGTTGCATGTTAGTTTTGTGTGGGTGCTCAAGCTGCTTGATTCCATCCCACTGGGCTCAATGGGCATGGGACCGGAAGTGAGCAAACAGGGTTTCCTAGATAGCTGCCAGGACAGCTGATGGTATGTGAAGTGCATGAGGCAGGTGGAGTTGTTTTGGCAGTGGAAGAGCTGTGCTGCTGCTTCGGGCAGTTGCCATTCACCACCACACTACCTTTCCTAGGTGTCATATCCACTTTCAGACATATGTGCTGCCAGAGCACTTGGTTTCCATGGCAGCGGGAAATGGCTTTTGGCGCTGACCTTGTCTTTGGCTGTGGAGTTTTGAGCACCTTGAGTGAGGAGCTGAATGTTCGTTTTGTGTGGGTGCTCAAGCTGCTTGATTCCATCCCACTGGGCTCAATGGGCATGGGACCGGAAGTGAGCAAACAGGGTTTCCTAGATAGCTGCCAGGACAGCTGATGGTATCTGAATTGTGTGAGGCAGGTGGAGTTGTTTTGGCACTGGAAGAGCTGTGCTGCTGCTTCGGGCAGTTGCCATTCACCACCAAACTGCTTTCCTTAGGTGTCATAGCCACGTTCAGACATATGTGCTGCCAGAGCCCTTAGTTTCCATGGCAGCGGGAAAAGACTTGGGCGCTGCACTTGTCTTTGGCTGTGGAGGTTTGAAACCCTTGAGTGAGGAGCTGCATGTTAGTTTTGTGTGGGTGCTCAAGCTGCTTGATTCCATCCCACTGGGCTCAATGGGCATTGGACCGGAAGTGAGCAAACAGGGTTTCCTAGTTAGCTGCCAGGACAGCTGATGGTATGTGAAGTGCATGAGGCAGGTGGAGTTGTATGGCACTGGAAGAGCTGTGCTGCTGCTTCGGGCAGTTGCCATTCACCACCACACTACCTTCCCTAGGTGTCATAGCCACTTTCAGACATATGCGCTGCCAGAGCACTTGGTTTCCATGGCAGCAGGAAATGGCTTGAGCTCTGAACTTGTCTTTGGCTGTGGAGTTTTGAGCACCTTGAGTGAGGAGTTGCATGTTAGTTTTGTGTGGGTGCTCAAGCTGCTTGATTCCATCCCACTGGGCTCAATGGGCATGGGACCGGAAGTGAGCAAACAGGGTTTCCTAAATAGATTCCAGGACAGCTGATGGTATGTGAAGTGCATGAGGCAGGTGGAGTTGTTTTGGCACTGGAAGAGCTGTGCTGCTGCTTCGGGCAGTTGCCATTCACCACCACACTACCTTCCCTAAGTGTCATAGCCACTTTCAGACTTATGTGCTGCCAGAGCACTTGGTTTCCATGGCAGAGGGAAATGGCTTGGGCAAGGAACTTGTGTTTGGCTGTGGAGTTTTGAGCGCCTTGAGTGAGGAGCTGCATGTTAGTTTTGTGTGGGTGCTCAAGCTGCTTGATTCCATCCCACTGGGCTCAATGGGCATGGGACCGGAAGTGAGCAAACAGGGTTTCCTAGGTAGCAGCTAGGACAGCTGATGGTATGTGAAGTGCATGAGGCAGGTGGAGTTGTTTTGGCACTGGAAGAGCTGTGCTGCTGCTTCGGGCAGTTGCCATTCACCACCACACTACCTTCCCTAGGTGTCATAGCCACTTTCAGACATATGTGCTGTCAGAGCACTTGGTTTCCATGGCACGGGAAATGGCTTGGGCTCTGAACTTGTCTTTGGCTGTGGAGTTTTGAGCACCTTGAGTGAGGAGCTCCATGTTAGTTTTGTGTGGGTGCTCAAGCTGCTTGATTCCATCCCACTGGGCTCAAATGGGCATGAGACCGGAAGTGAGCAAACAGGGTTTCCTAGATAGCTGCCAGGACAGCTGATGGTATGTGAAGTGCATGAGGCAGGAGGAGTTGTTTTGGCACTGGAAGAGCTGTGCTGCTGCTTCGGGCAGTTGCCATTCACCACCACACTACCTTCCCTAGGTGTCATAGCCACGTTCAGACATATGTGCTGCCACAGCACTTGGTTTCCATGGCAGTGGGAAATGGCTTGGGCGCTGAACTTGTGTTTGGCTGTGGATTTTCAGCACCTTGAGTGAGGAGCTCCATGTTAGTTTTGTGTGGGTGCTCAAGCTGCTTGATTCCATCCCATTGGGCTCAAATGGGCATGGGACCGGAAGTGACCAAACAGGGTTTCCTAGATAGCTGCCAGGACAGCTGATGGTATGTGAAGTGCATGAGGCAGGTGGAGTTGTTTTGGCACTGGAAGAGCTGTGCTGCTGCTTCGGGCAGTTGCCATTCACCACCACACTACCTTCCCTAGGTGTCATAGCCACGTTCAGACATATGTGCTGCCAGAGCACTTGGTTTCCATGGCAGCGGGAAGTGGCTTGGACGCTGAACTTGTCTTTGGCTGTGGAGTTTTGAGCACCTTGAGTGAGGAGCTCCATGTTAGTTTTGTGTGGGTGCTCAAGCTGCTTGATTCCATCCCACTGGGCTCAATGGGCATTGGATTGGGAGTGACCAAACAGGGTTTCCTAGATAGCTGCCAGGACAGCTGATGGTATGTGAAGTGCATGAGGCAGGTGGAGTTGTTTTGGCACTGGAAGAGCTGTGCTGCTGCTTCGGGCAGTTGCCATTCACCACCACACTACCTTCCCTAGGTGTCATAGCCACTTTCAGACATATGTGCTGCCAGAGCCCTTGGTTTCCATGGCAGCGGGAAATGGCTTGGGCGCTGTACTTGTCTTTGGCTGTGGAGCTTTGAGCGCCTTCAGTGAGGAGCTGCATGTTAGTTTTGTGTGGGTGCTCAAGCTGCATGATTCCATCCCCCTGGGCTCAATGGGCATGGGACCAGAAGTGACCAAACAGGGTTTCCTAGATAGCTGCCAGGACAGCTGATGGTATGTGAAGTGCATGAGGCAGGTGGAGTTGTTTTGGCACTGGAAGAGCTGTGCTGCTGCTTCGGGCAGTTGCCATTCACCACCACACTACATTCCCTAGGGGTCATAGCCACTTTCAGACATATGTGCTGCCAGAGCACTTGGTTTCCATGGCAGCGGGAAATGGCTTGGGCGCTGAACTTGTCTTTGGCTGTGGAGCTTTGAGCGCGTTGAGTGAGGAGCTCCATGTTAGTTTTGTGTGGGTGCTCAAGCTGCTTGATTCCATCCCACTGGGCTCAAATGGGCATGGGACCAGAAGAGACCAAACAGGGTTTCCTAGATAGCTGCCAGGACAGCTGATGGTATGTGAAGTGCATGAGGCAGGTGGAGTTGTTTTGGCACTGGAAGAGCTGTGCTGCTGCTTTGGGAAGTTGCCATTCACCACCACACTACCTTCCCTAGGTGTCATAGCCACGTTCAGACATATGTGCTGCCAGAGAACTTGGTTTCCATGGCAGCGGAAAATGGCTTGTTCTCTGAACTTGTCTTTGGCTGTGGAGTTTTGAGCGCCTTGAGTGAGGAGCTGCATGTTAGTTTTGTGTGGGTGCTCAAGCTGCTTGATTCCATCCCACTGGGCTCAATGGGCATGGGACCGGAAGTGAGCAAACAGGGTTTCCTAGATAGCTGCCAGGACAGCTGATGGTATGTGAAGTGCATGAGGCAGGTGGAGTTGTTTTGGCACTGGAAGAGCTGTGCTGCTGCTTCGGGCAGTTGCCATTCACCACCACACTACCTTCCCTAGCTGTCATAGCCACGTTCAGACATATGTGCTGCCAGAGCACTTGGTTTCCATGGCAGCGGGAAATGGCTTGGGCGCTGAACTTGTGTTTGGCTGTGGATTTTCAGCACCTTGAGTGAGGAGCTCCATGTTAGTTTTGTGTGGGTGCTCAAGCTGCTTGATTCCATCCCATTGGGCTCAAATGGGCATGGGACCGGAAGTGACCAAACAGGGTTTCCTAGATAGCTGCCAGGACAGCTGATGGTATGTGAAGTGCATGAGGCAGGTGGAGTTGTTTTGGCACTGGAAGAGCTGTGCTGCTGCTTCGGGCAGTTGCCATTCACCACCACACTACCTTCCCTAGGTGTCATAGCCACGTTCAGACATATGTGCTGCCAGAGCACTTGGTTTCCATGGCAGCGGGAAGTGGCTTGGACGCTGAACTTGTCTTTGGCTGTGGAGTTTTGAGCACCTTGAGTGAGGAGCTCCATGTTAGTTTTGTGTGGGTGCTCAAGCTGCTTGATTCCATCCCA
The DNA here is from genome assembly GCF_030435755.1 of Ochotona princeps. NCBI lineage: Eukaryota > Metazoa > Chordata > Mammalia > Lagomorpha > Ochotonidae > Ochotona > Ochotona princeps. Next base: position 136,712,760 of record NC_080833.1, read on the forward strand.
CTGGGCTCAATGGGCATTGGATTGGGAGTGACCAAACAGGGTTTCCTAGATAGCTGCCAGGACAGCTGATGGTATGTGAAGTGCATGAGGCAGGTGGAGTTGTTTTGGCACTGGAAGAGCTGTGCTGCTGCTTCGGGCAGTTGCCATTCACCACCACACTACATTCCCTAGGGGTCATAGCCACTTTCAGACATATGTGCTGCCAGAGCACTTGGTTTCCATGGCAGCGGGAAATGGCTTGGGCGCTGAACTTGTCTTTGGCTGTGGAGCTTTGAGCGCGTTGAGTGAGGAGCTCCATGTTAGTTTTGTGTGGGTGCTCAAGCTGCTTGATTCCATCCCACTGGGCTCAATGGGCATGGGACCGGAAGTGACCAAACAGGGTTTCCTAGATAGCTGCCAGGACAGCTGATGGTATGTGAAGTGCATGTGGCAGGTGGAGTTGTTTTGGCACTGGAAGAGCTGTGCTGCTGCTTCGGGCAGTTGCCATTCACCACCACACTACCTTCCCTAGGTGTCATAGCCACTTGCAGACATATGTGCTGCCAGAGCCCTTGGTTTCCATGGCAGCGGGAAATGCCTTGAGCTCTGAACTTGTCTTTGGCTGTGGAGTTTTGAGCGCCTTGAATGAGGAGCTCCGTGTTAGTTTTGTGTGGGTGCTCAAGCTGCTTGATTCCATCCCACTGGGCTCAATGGGCATTGGACCGGAAGTGCCCAAACAGGGTTTCCTAGATAGCTGCCAGGACAGCTGATGGTATGTGAAGTGCATGAGGAAGGAGGAGTTGTTTTGGCACTGGAAGAGCTGTGCTGCTGCTTCGGGCAGTTGCCATTCACCACCACACTACCTTCCCTAGGTGTCAGAGCCACTTGCAGACATATATGCTGCCAGAGCCCTTGGTTTCCATGGCAGCGGGAAATGGCTTGAGCTCTGAACTTGTCTTTGGCTGTGGAGTTTTGAGCGCCTTGAGTGAGGAGCTCCGTGTTAGTTTTGTGTGGGTGCTCAAGCTGCTTGATTCCATCCCACTGGGCTCAATGGGCATGGGACCGGAAGTGAGCCAACAGGGTTTCCTAGATAGCTGCCAGGACAGCTGATGGTATGTGAAGTGCATGAGGCAGGTGGAGTTGTTTTGGCACTGGAAGAGCTGTGCTGCTGCTTCGGGCAGTTGCCATTCACCACCACACTACCTTCCCTAGGTGTCATAGCCACGTTCAGACATATGTGCTGCCAGAGCCCTTGGTTTCCATGGCAGCGGGAAATGGCTTTGGCCCTGAACTTGTCTTTGGCTGTGGAGTTTTGAGAGCCTTGAGTGAGGAGCTGCATGTTAGTTTTGTGTGGGTGCTCAAGCTGCTTGATTCCATCCCACTGGGCTCAATGGGCATGGGACCTGAAGTGATTAAAATGGGTTTCCAAGATATCTGTCAGGACAGCTGATGGTATGTGAAGTGCATGAGGCAGGTGGAGTTGTTTTGGCACTGGATGAGCTGTGCTGCTGCTTCAGGCAGTTGCCATTCACCACCACACTACCTTCCCTAGGTATCAGAGCCACTTTCAGACATATGTGCTGCCAGAGCACTTGGTTTCCATGGCAGCGGGAAATGCCTTGAGCTCTGAACTTGTCTTTGGCTGTGGAGTTTTGAGCGCCTTGAGTGAGGACCTCCATGTTAGTTTTGTGTGGGTGCTCAAGCTGCTTGATTCCATCCCCCTGGGCTCAATGGGCATGGGACCGGAAGTGAGCAAACAGGGTTTCCTAGATAGCTGCCAGGACAGCTGATGGTATGTGAAGTGCATGAGGCAGGTGGAGTTGTTTTGGCACTGGAAGAGCTGTGCTGCTGCTTCGGGCAGTTGCCATTCACCACCACACTACCTTCCCTAGGTGTCATAGCCACTTGCAGACATATGTGCTGCCAGAGCCCTTGGTTTCCATGGCAGCGGGAAATGGCTTGGGCCCTGAACTTGTCTTTTGCTGTGGAGTTTTGAGCACCTTCAGTGAGGAGCTGCATGTTAGTTTTTTATGGGTGCTTAAGCTACTTGATTCCATCCCACTGGGCTCAATGGGCATTGGACCGGAAGTGACCAAACAGGGTTTCCTAGATAGCTGCCAGGACAGCTGATGGTATGTGAAGTGCATGAGGCAGGAGGAGTTGTTTTGGCACTGGAAGAGCTGTGCTGCTGCTTCGGGCAGTTGCCATTCACCACCACACTACCTTCCCTAGGTGTCATAGCCACTTTCAGACATATGTGCTGCCAGAGCACTTGGTTTCCATGGCAGCGGGAAATGGCTTGGGCGCTGAACTTGTCTTTGGCTGTGGAGCTTTCAGCACCTTCAGTGAGGAGCTCCATGTTAGTTTTGTGTGGGTGCTCAAGCTGCTTGATTCTATCCCACTGGGCTCAATGGGCATGGGACCAGAAGTGACCAAACAGGGTTTCCTAGATAGCTGCCAGGACAGCTGATGGTATGTGAAGTGCATGAGGCAGGTGGAGTTGTTTTGGCACTGGAAGAGCTGTGCTGCTGCTTCGGGCAGTTGCCATTCACCACCACACTACATTCCCTAGGTGTCATAGCCACGTTCAGACATATGTGCTGCCAGAGCCCTTGGTTTCCATGGCAGCGGGAAATGGCTTGGGCTCTGAACTTGTCTTTGGCTGTGGAGTTTTGAGCACCTTGAGTGAGGAGCTCCATGTTAGTTTTGTGTGGGTGCTCAAGCTGCTTGATTCCATCCTCCTGGGCTCAAATGGGCATGGGACCGGAAGTGACCAAACAGGGTTTCCTAGATAGCTGCCAGGACAGCTGATGGTATGTGAAGTGCATGAGGCAGGTGGAGTTGTTTTGGCACTGGAAGAGCTGTGCTGCTGCTTCGGGCAGTTGCCATTCACCACCACACTACCTTCCCTAGGTGTCATAGCCACTTTCAGACATATGTGCTGCCAGAGCACTTGGTTTCCATTTCAGCGGGAAATGGCTTGGGCTCTGAACTTGTCTTTGGCTGTGGAGTTTTGAGCGCCTTGAGTGAGGAGCTGCATGTTAGTTTTGTGTGGGTGCTCAAGCTGCTTGATTCCATCCCACTGGGCTCAATGGGCATGGGACCGGAAGTGACCAAACAGGGTTTCCTAGATAGCGGCCAGGACAGCTGATGGTATGTGAAGTGCATGAGGCAGGAGGAGTTGTTTTGGCACTGGAAGAGCTGTGCTGCTGCTTCGGGCAGTTGCCATTCACCACCACACTACCTTCCCTAGGTGTCATAGCCACTTGCAGACATATGTGCTGCCAGAGCCCTTGGTTTCCATGGCAGCGGGAAATGGCTTGGGCCCTGAACTTGTCTTTGGCTGTGGAGTTGTGAGCGCCTTGAGTGAGGAACTGAATATTCGTTTTGTGTGGGTGCTCAAGCTGCTTGATTCCATCCCACTGGGCTCAATGGGCATGGGACCGGAAGTGAGCAAACAGGGTTTCCTTGATAGCTGCCAGGACAGCTGATGGTATGTGAAGTTCATGAGGCAGGTGGAGTTTTTTTGGCACTGGAAGAGCTGTGCTGCTGCTTCGGGCAGTTGCCATTTACCACCACACTACCTTCCCTAGGTGTCAGAGCCACTTGCAGACATATGTGCTGCCAGAGCCCTTGGTTTCCATGGCAGCGGGAAATGCCTTGAGCGCTGAACTTGTCTTTGGCTGTGGAGTTTTGAGCGCCTTGAGTGAGGAGCTCCGTGTTAGTTTTGTGTGGGTGCTCAAGCTGCTTGATTCCATCCCACTGGGCTCAATGGGCATGGGACCAGAAGTGAGCAAACAGGGTTTCCTAGATAGCTGCCAGGACAGCTGATGGTATGTGAAGTGCATGAGGCAGGTGGAGTTGTTTTGGCACTGGAAGAGCTGTGCTGCTGCTTCGGGCAGTTGCCATTCACCACCACACTACCTTCCCTAGGTGTCATAGCCACTTTCAGACATATGTGCTGCCAGAGCCCTTGGTTTCCATGGCAGCGGGAAATGCCTTGAGCTCTGAACTTGTCTTTGGCTGTGTAGTTTTGAGCGCCTTGAGTGAGGACCTCCATGTTAGTTTTGTGTGGGTGCTCAAGCTGCTTGATTCCATCCCCCTGGGGTCAATGGGCATGGGACCGGAAGTGAGCAAACAGGGTTTCCTAGATAGCTGCCAGGACAGCTGATGGTATGTGAAGTGCATGAGGCAGGTGGAGTTGTTTTGGCAGTGGAAGAGCTGTGCTGCTGCTTCGGGCAGTTGCCATTCACCACCACACTACCTTCCCTAGGTGTCATAGCCACTTTCAGACATATGTGCTGCCAGAGCCCTTGGTTTCCATCGCAGCGGGAAATACCTTGAGCTCTGAACTTGTCTTTGGCTGTGGAGTTTTGAGCGCCTTGAGTGAGGAGCTGCATGTTAGTTTTGTGTGGGTGCTCAAGCTGCTTGATTCCATCCCACTGGGCTCAATGGGCATGGGACCGGAAGTGACCAAACAGGGTTTCCTAGATAGCTGCCAGGACAGCTGATGGTATGTGAAGTGCATGAGGCAGGAGGAGTTGTTTTGGCACTGGAAGAGCTGTGCTGCTGCTTCGGGCAGTTGCCATTCACCACCACACTACCTTCCCTAGGTGTCATAGCCACTTGCAGACATATGTGCTGCCAGAGCCCTTGGTTTCCATGGCAGCGGGAAATGGCTTGGGCCCTGAACTTGTCTTTGGCTGTGGAGTTTTGAGCGCCTTGAGTGAGGAGCTGCATGTTAGTTTTGTGTGGGTGCTTAAGCTACTTGATTCCATCCCACTAGGCTCAATGGGCATTGGACCGGAAGTGACCAAACAGGGTTTCCTAGATAGCTGCTAGGACAGCTGATGGTATGTGAAGTGCATGAGGCAGGAGGAGTTGTTTTGGCACTGGAAGAGCTGTGCTGCTGCTTCGGGCAGTTGCCATTCACCACCACACTACCTTCCCTAGGTGTCATAGCCACTTTCAGACACATGTGCTGCCAGACCACTTGGTTTCCATGGCAGCGGGAAATGGCTTGGGCGCTGAACTTGTCTTTGGCTGTGGAGCTTTCAGCACCTTCAGTGAGGAGCTCCATGTTAGTTTTGTGTGGGTGCTCAAGCTGCTTGATTCTATCCCACTGGGCTCAATGGGCATGGGACCAGAAGTGACCAAACAGGGTTTCCTAGATAGCTGCCAGGACAGCTGATGGTATGTGAAGTGCATGAGGCAGGTGGAGTTGTTTTGGCACTGGAAGAATTGTGCTGCTGCTTTGGGCAGTTGCTATTCACCACCAAACTACCTTCCCTAGGTGTCATAGCCACGTTCAGACATATGTGCTGCCAGAGCACTTGGTTTCCATGGCAGCGGGAAATGGCTTGGGCTCTGAACTTGTCTTTGGCTGTGGAGTTTTGAGCGCCTTCAGTGAGGAGCTCTTTGTTAGTTTTGTGTGGGTGCTCAAGCTGCTTGATTTCATCCCACTGGGCTCAATGGGCATGGGACCGGAAGTGACCAAACAGGGTTTCCTAGATAGCGGCCAGGACAGCTGATGGTATGTGAAGTGCATGAGGCAGGTGGAGTTGTTTTGGCACTGGAAGAGCTGTGCTGCTGCTTCGGGCAGTTGCCATTCACCACCACACTACCTTCCCTAGGTGTCATAGCCACTTTCAGACATATGTGCTGCCAGAGCCCTTGGTTTCCATGGCAGCGGGAAATGGCTTGGGCCCTGAACTTGTCTTTGGCTGTGGAGTTTTGAGCGCCTTGAGTGAGGAACTGAATGTTCGTTTTGTGTGGGTGCTCAAGCTGCTTGATTCCATCCCACTGGGCTCAATGGGCATGGGACCGGAAGTGAGCAAACAGGGTTTCCTTGATAGCTGCCAGGACAGCTGATGGTATGTGAAGTTCATGAGGCAG